>NC_143020.1:20020098-20320098 GCF_055824585.1 Amblyomma mixtum
TGGACCCGAATGTCTGTCTCCCACGAACTAACGGTTTGGGCAGCCGTATATCGGCCTTTCTCTTGTGATTCTATTTGTGCTTCTATGTAAATTGGTGATGGCGAAGGGTACGCAATTTAATTGCAGGAATGTCCTTCGAATTACTACGTAGACGGCAAAAGAGAACACCTAAACACTTTGGCATTTCCTTCGTTAAGGTATCATTAGGAACGATTCCATTTTTTATCGTGTTATCGTTAGAAGCACCACTTCGAAAAAAAATTTTGGCGTTGGCGCTTTCCGTATGAAGCCTCACCACTGAGATGTAAAGAGAAGCGGCGATTTGGGGGAAAGGAACAGGAAGAGAAAATGGCAATATCCGTACGAAGTATTCGGAGAGGAGCAGAGAACGAGAGGAAGAGAACGGTGAGCCGATCGGGAAAGAGAGAAACGTTGAGAGAGAAAGAGTAAAGAGCTAGCGTGGCGACCAGGGAGAGGCAATCGAGACACTGAAAGGACAGACCGATACAGCACCGACTCGGCATTCTAGATCCGGCGTCACATGCCACATTCGTGGCTGCCCGACATTGTGGTGGTGGTGGTAGTGGTGGTGGTGGTGGTTATTAGGGGTATTCTTGGGAGAATATACTGGACGCGGGTTATGTACCCTTAGTTGTGGGATCCCTCTTGTCATCTAGAGGAGGGGGAAAGGAGATGTGGAGGGGTTGTTGAGGGGAAGATGCAGTCAGCGTCGACTTCGTTGCTGCTGTCCTTGTCCAGGTCCTAGGATTCACAGGTCTAGGGGGGTGCAGGTCTGGGGGGGGCACACGTCCAGGGAGGCCGCAGGCCTATTGCTGGGCGTCCAGGCCGGTCTCCTCTAGGTAGATCAAAAGGACGCGGTGGGCGGGGAGGTGGGTTCGAGCCGGGAACAGAAGCTGGTCCTCCGTGTCGGCTGACAGTCTGAGAGCCCGGTAACCTGCAAGAAACGGCGACGGTACAGATGAAATGTTGGGCAGGCACACAGAAAGTGTCCCAAAGTGCCTGCATGGCCGCACGATGCGCAGGCAGGGGAGGGTGCCAGGCCCAAGACGAACTTGGTCTTTGGCGTCCAGGAGCAGCCGATGCACAGTTGCAGCAGGAGGGGTCGTTCCCGGCGAGGGATCTTGTCGGAAAGTCGGTGGAAGGGCCGGTATGCAGCGATGCACCTGTCGGGGTGGCTTACCACCTGCTTCAGTAGCGGACGGGCAAAGTCGTGGGGGCTATTTCGTAGTCACAGGCAGCCCGTTGCTGTGGGCTGCACTGCACAAGGGTGTCGGCGTCCTTGTAGCATTGATAGCCGGCATGGCCAGCTTGCCAGTGGAGAGACGTATGGCAGGTGGCGACCTCAAGGGCGTGACGCTGGGCACGAAGGACGTGGGTCGAGGTCTGGGAGCTGTGCGGCTTGCTCAGGAACTGGAGGGCTGGCCGAGGATCAGACAGGACAATAACGGAGCCAGGAGGGTCTATCAGCTTCTGTGGAGCTGCCCGGGAAGGATAGCCTGCAGGTCCGGGTCTGCTCCGACTGGGGCATCGTCAGAGTCACTACCGCCTGCACAGCGGCTGGTCGAACGGAGCCGTTGGTTTAGAAGAGGGTTGAACGTTAGCACTCATCCAAGAATGTTGCGGTGCTGTAGTGGAGTGTGGTAGGAGGGGAGCGACGTTTGGTCACCCCATCAAGGCACAGGATATCCAGCAGGGGAGGGAGGATCGGGCGCCCCAGGGGGGGGCCAAGTGTCTCTACATGGGCTGTAGACACCTTCCCCATCCTGGAGTTGGGGTTGCCGTGCAGACGCTAACGGAGGGCCCCACCATCTGGAACGTGGGAGAGCGGGTCCATGTGCATCAGGCCTCTTTGGAGCAGCAGGGGGCTCAGCGGGTAGGCTCCCGCATCTGCCACGGTGGCCAGTGCCTGCGATGACTGTGGGTGACGAATCCATCTATTGCGGGAGAGTTCCACGCGATTAGGGCGGGTAGGCCGGAGGGGGACAAGAGGCGATATGTGCTGGATGGCTAATGTGGCCGTTGCCTGAAACAGTCGCATGGCCCTGGTGGGGGTGCTGCCGTTGCAGCGGGCGAGGAGGCGTTGGGCTGCTCGACCATCACGATCCAAGTGGGTCAGGAGGGCCTTGTCAGCAGGGAGCCAGGTGAGGCGGTGGTCGATATTGAGGCCTAGGTACTTCACCTAGGATTTCCAAGGGAGGTTAGTCCAATTGATGTTGAGGGCAGCAACTTGAGCCGTGGCTCGTGCTCCCCTCAGGTTGACAAACAGGACCTCGGACTTCGTGGCCGCTAGTGACAGGCCCTTGGTCGCCAGGAACTGCTGCACCCCACAGAGAGCACGCTGGAGGGCCTGCCTCGCTGAGGTGATCTGCCTCCTCCATTCTCGAACCAAGAGAACCACATCATCCGCACATAGAAACCATAGAAACTTGTGGCGGTTGCCCTGCTAGATGGAGATGGAGAGGCCTGCCATGAGCAGGTTGAACAGCAAGAGGTTGAGGACCGATCCCCTGAGGTCCCCCGGAAGTGATGAGGTGGAAAGTGCTATGGTGCCCCCTACCCGCACCTCCAAAAACGATCCGAGAAAAAGGAGGTAATGAAGCGTCGTAGGTTTCCCGTGCAGTTCCGTCCCGATGGTGCTGTATAGCAGACAATCGAATGCCGACTCGGCGTCCAGGAGGACTAGAGGATGATGTCTCCATGATGCTTCGCCTCCTAGCGGGAGGACTCCACGTCGCGATAGAGTATGGTGTGAATCGATGTCTGCGGAACCCTGTCTGCTTCTCAGGGAGGAAACTGGCGACCTCTGCGATCCAGGTGAGTCGCCAGAGGGCCGCCCGCTCTGTTGCCTTACAGGCGGCGGAGGTCAGCGAGATGGTCTGTAGCAAGAGAGCTCCCTGGATGGCTAGCTGGGCTTGAGCATGAGGACCATGAGGCTGTGGTACAGCACGTCGGTAAGGCGCCACTCGTCCAGATGTCATTGAACACGACCAGGAGGCCAGCTTCTTCCGGTGCATCCAGGTTCCGCAGCATCTGCAACGTGAGCCCGTCTGCCACAGGAGCGCTCTTCTTTTTAAAACGGTTGAGGGTCCTGTGGACCTCGTGGGTGGTGATCGGCTCGTTGCACAGCGTGGTCGCACATACAGAGCATGCAGGTACGGGAGGGCAGCATTGTGTTGTCTGGGTACGGGAGGGGGGGGGGGGGCAGCGAGAGGCTTGGGCCGGGTTTGGCTGCTTTGGAGAAGTGGTCGGCCAGCTGCTCCGCCAGTGCCCGATAAGGCATTCCTCGGTCGATGGCCGCTCCGTGCTCCGGTTGGTGCCGACGTGAAGCAGGGACCGCAGAAGGAGCCAGGCTGTTGCCCACTGCCGGACAGACCGGATGGAGTGGCAGTTGCCATCCCAGTCTTCCCGAGCATGGCAGTTGGCCTGGCGACGGCAGACAGCGTCTGCCGTCGCCAGGATAAGAAAGGCGCCGAGCGGGTTACGCAGGTTCTCTAAGATCATGAATGGCGATTTGCCAGAATCCCTCAGGAAAAAAATATATTTCAGCTGTATCCTACCTACCGGCAGAAGAAATCCGGGCGATGTCATCACTGGTTGACCTCAATGGGGTGGCACAAATTCCCGAATACATTCACCAAAATTTTGACCAAGCGTCCGTCATACAGCATTCCGGGTGGTATCCTTGCATTTCTCTTTGCATATAGCTTCCATATTTTAATCACCCTGGAGGCTTGCTTGCGACAGGGGTTCCGACGATTGATTTAAGCACTATCAATTGCATGCTTTCTGAGACTACAGTTTTTTTTAAATCTGCAGTTTAGGTGTCCACCGAGATGTCGAGATGTGAAGTTGGATTCTAGCTTGCGACAGGGGTTCAGTGTGATGACTTATGTACCTTCAGGTCCATGCTTTAGGGCGCAGTTGAGGTGTCTATCGCGATGTAGAGATTTTAGAGCTACTGCGCCCTTTCCTCAAAAATCTTTCCTTTTCACAAAACACATGATTTTGCATTCTTCCAGATAAGCAGACTTAGTGTCCTCGGAATTTTTGTGCTAACAAGAACTTGCTTGTTTTTTTACTTTCATTTCGACAGGCGGGGAGCGGCAGCACTTGAAGACTCCTAACACGCCTAGCCCGGAAACCTCAAACATGAGCCATGCTGTACAGTACCGGAGAGTGGCTAGGGGAAGTGCTCACTCTTGCAATAGCGAATACCCTGGGGTGGCAGCAGAAAGCGACCACGAGTCATTACTAGCTATTCTAGATGAATTTTCTCCAAGGTGGAAGACCTCGCGTTCTGCTGCACCGACTGCGCAGCAGAATATAAACAGCCAAGAAGAGGATGCATCCTGTGAGAGAAGTTATTTTTATGGCCTTGACTTTGAAGACATCGCATCGCAACGCTTGCAGTGGCTCGGAGCGGCCAGTGGAAAGGCTCAGTCTAGCATTAGCGACGAGCCTGAGGCGGCAGTAGAAAGTGGCGACAAGTCATTTCTTTCTATAATTATTGAATTTTCTGCAAGAAGGACTACCTCGACATCTCCAGCGCGAAGTGCGCAGCAGATTATATACAACCCCGAAGAGAATTCATCCTGTGACAGCAGTTCTTTTTATGGCCCTTACTTTGAAAAGAGCGCGCCGCAAAGCCTGCAGGAGCCCGGTTGCGTTGTTTCTCATTTCGGCAACTGGAAGGATCGAAGCCTGTTTTGGCCAGACTGTTTGGAATTCAGGAGTGATCCTGAGAGGAGCAGCCATATGGTTTCTATGAGAATATCAGATCGTTCAGTTGGGCCTTCACGCGACGGAAATGGTGTGACCCGTGCAGGCAGCAGCCAGTGCCAAGAGGAGGTAAATGAGCGCTCTCACTAGGATACTGAGTACGAAGTTTCTGGTGAGCCTAATAATGGCACTTGTGACATACAAGATGCACTCGGCGTTCGAGATTGCAGTGAGGAACCGCGGACGCCCCAGGTTGAAGATGTATCCCCGATAACAATTGATAGCAGTGACGATGTAGACTGTTTCATTGTTGAAGACAGCAGTCTCGCAACAGATGCCCAATTCACCATTCCTAGCGTGCAGCATTACAGCCCAGACACTGTTACGGTATTTGACTGGAACGCCATAACTTTTCCAGGCCAGCCGCCGCTCAACTACATTTCCAATGCATCGGGCTATTTTCCATGTGTCTATCCTTGCGCCTGTGTGTCCTCTATCTAGTCCATGTTTGTTTTGTGTGCAACATTTCCAGCCACTATGAGTGACAAACGCGGCCAAAACGCAGCGATGCTGAACTACATTTCTAATGATCGGAGTGACAAACACGGCGAAAACCCACCGATGCTGAACTACATTTATAATGAATTCGTGTGCTTATCTTAGCGCCTGTGTGTCTCTCCGTTCTTGTCCTTGTTTGTTGTCTGCGCGAAATTTTTAGGCGCTATGAGCAACCAACCCACTCGATACGTAGCGGTGATAAATTACATTTCTAATAAATCGCGCTATTTTCCATGTGTTCGTCTTTGCGCCTGTGTGTGTCTCTTTTCTTACCCATAATTGTTGTGTGAAAAATTTCCAGCCACTTTGAGCAACAAACTCGCTCAAAACACTCCGATGCTGCTGTCAGGTCTGTTCGTCAAAAGGCCAAGCATAGCTTGGGGATGTCCCACCTCGGCACTTACGGTAGAGGTGCAAAAGTGCGTGCTCCTGTGGAAGGCATTCTTCGCAGCCGTTCGCACGACCGTAACGAAGGTAGCCGTTGATATCAATCGGAAGTGTGCGGCATGCTACACTACCCAGTTGGAAGAAAAGTCACCTGGGAGACGAGAAACGAATCAGTATATTTGCCGGATACCAGCAGCTATGACAATCAATTTGTTGAAATAGAATGGCAGCTTTTGTTTACCACCCTTAAAATATTTCTGGGTTTCACAAGATTGCTGAACCTCAATTTTATATGGAAAACGAACTCCAGCATGACGCACTCTTGAGCTCTATGGTCCAGGATGACTTTTACACAAAGACAACAATCAGTCTTAGTCGAAGTTGTCGCTTAGCAGAAATGCGCGTGCAGTCATTGACGTCTCTCAGGAATCTCACAAACTATTACAGCGGCTGCGGCAGCTCATGACGATGAACACGAGACATTTCTGCGTCAAGCAAGATCTCCTAGACATCTGTCGCCCCCGAGTACAGGTGCGAGTGCGCTCGCTGAGGTCTTTAATTATGGTATATTTTTCATATAAATGGATTCGGAGCTGTGTAAGCCACATTAAATATGTCTCATGCTGCCAGAATAGCAAAACATTCAGTTTTTGCTCAAAGAAAAATTAAGCGCACTGCAACCTTGAGCTCCTCTATCGTGCATGACATCTGCAAGGAGCAACGCGAGTTATTTAACTTTTAGTATCGGCCCCTACTGCCGACACAGAAGCCCTGTCCGAAGTCTTCCACGTCACTGACACTCAACAAGCCAGAAAGGGTCTTAATGAAAATCAGTGCAATACATATTCTCATGGAGCAAACCCACCGGGATCTCCAACAGCTACTACTCCAAACCTGTGTGCGCTACTTGAAGTCCCTGATGAGAAGATTTTCAATAAATTGGAATCTGAGATCTTCGCACAAAAACGTGATAATGCTTCTGACATTGATAGAGACGCTGAACAGCTAGATGCTGCAGTGGACGAAATCAAGGGCGCATGGTAACGTAAACACTGGTTTTAAGGACGACCTTTGCGGGACGACAACAGCAATTATTCTTTCAGAGTTCAAGTGTGCACCTACTCTAGATGCATATAAAGTAGGTTATGAATTCCAAGATGCTTATTTACAAGATCCTAAATCGACTGCAGCAGCTGATTCAGAAGATTCCACGGCATGTGCTAGAGAAGAAGAATCGTCAAGACGTCCGACGCCGCGAACTTACAGGTGATTTAGCACCTGTAAGACCTGATGGACATGAGCCCGAGAAATTAGGTCTCAGAAAACAGCATCCAATGCATCCGCGGCCGCGTACTGCAGGCGCGCGTACGTTACCCGACCTGCCTGAGGGTGATGATGCACAAGCTGCTGTGCCGGCTGCAGAAGGATAAAGAGCCAATTGTATTAATTCTTGAAACGCAGCTTCTTATGCACACACCAAATTTCAACCCACAGCACTCAGATCCGGGGCCGCTGACTCCTTCAATGCCGGTCAACTCAGTACAACAGCTAAGCACAGAACAGGGCGAAAAGACAGATACAGACCACTTTTAGCAGTGCTTGGTCACTGTGAAGGTTCCGTGAGCAGATCTGCGACGCAAAATCGGGTGCTACATCACAGTCTGAATTAGAAGGGGAAGTAATGGTCACCAAATACGGCTCAGCAGCTACAATTCCTCCGTCTTGCTCGTCCGTGTCAGTGCTCACCGAAGGCAAGGTCATTAATTCTGAGCATAAACTAGACCTTTTCATTTCGTTGTCAACAGTTTCACTGGTTTCACTGAGCGAAGACGAAACAGTAAGTAGACTCTGATGATTGCTTCGAAGTTCTCCCTTCTGAAAAACTCCTGTTAAGCGCGGAGGCTTAACGGAGGATTTTCAAACTGCCCTGCCTCTATCGAGCTCTTCACAATGTGCACCGAGCGAAAGTGCGGCAGCTGGCTGCCGAGGAAACTTGGGTCCAGTACCACCTGCATAGGCCTCTCAGATATCTGCACTGAGTGTAGGTGAGAGCTAGAGCTTACTCTCCGGATGAACGTGCTGCATTCCCTTTTCTGAAGGACAGCTTAGAACCTGCATCAGCGGGTAGGAAGGAAGGACATTTATTGAATGCATATTTGACAATGAATGAACACATATTTACAAATGTACATGTGATATCGCTTGAACCAAACGTGACTTGCAATAAAGAAAAAAACACGCAACGGCATCAGCGGCACTGTGTATATGAGCAAGTGTACGTGCAGTACACTCATACATGCAGAGTTACATACACAGTACATACACTGTACACTTATGCATGTAGAGTTGCTTGGCCATGGTGTTCTTTCCGTTAAGGGTAGTTAATAGCGATTTGCAGTCCCCACACTGCTCAGGCACAGCCAGAAATCTTTTCAACAAGTACACGCCGCACATACACGCACATCTCTTGCACTGATGCTCGGAGCAGTTTTCATGCATCAGATGCTTGCGTTTACGTCGGTTGTTCTTGCAGCCAATGACGGCGCAGTGCCGCCACGACCATTAGTGGCTGTACATCGTTGCTACTCACTCGAACCACTCATTAACGACCCGATCAAACGCCACGCAGAAATTAGCACGCACAGTCCCCTGGATGGCACCTCCGCAGCCCACGCCGAGAGGCGGTGCCTGGTGACGAGAGTAGCAGCGCGCCTGCAGTCTGTGTGCGAGGATAAGAAATTAAGACCAGATAATTTTACCTTCGCACGAAGGCCGCGATAGCGCTTCAACTCTCGACACCAGTCGCCATCTGCCGACAAGCGCGGCGCGGTGGACTGCTCTTTACGCCAGCGCCGCGCGTAGCAGACGTCTCTACGAGTCCTTTGCTTCCGTCATTGAAGCGCTCCATCACCTAACGTATGTAGGTGTGTGCTGTGCATCACTACAGATATTTTCTCTCTACCAAACTCTACTGCGATTATCTGACGAGCATTGTTAACCGTTAAGATAATATACGGCAGTAGTCGACCAGGTTAGGGTGCCGACTGGAAAGTGTACTTAGCAGATTTCTCCGCTGGGGTGTCGTTTGTTGCCGACTTTTACGTGCGCTAGCATCTGGAATAATTTTGGCATAAGAAGGTAAATTTATTAGTTTGACTCGATGGTGCAGCGATGTGCAAGTGGATCGGCCAGCTGCAGACTGAAGGTTGTGCAGGCGAGGCGCGTGTCCTCGATGGCCAGCACGTCTCCACCATCCATGCGCTGCGCTTGCTTTTGTTCCCATTCAACACATTCGGTGGACAGGAAAGGAAGCACGACCACTGCCAATTTACGCTGCTATTTCCACACGCATGTCAAAAAGATCGCGGGGTAAAGGGCTGACAGTGGCATCTTTCTGCTTTTGGTAGCTGCCTGAATCACACCAAGATATACACGATTTTATTACATTCTATGGCACTTGGCCTAAGGGCTATGCGACAGTGTCACACGCGCCGAGAGCTTCCGATAAAATAGACGCGACTACGGGCTGCAGAATTCGTGAAAGCATCCTTCTCTGCTAGTATTTATTCAAGCATTGATAAATTAAGCGTAAAACGTTTTTATGCACCATGTAGACTAAAATGCGCGTAAATATGCGTCGAATCGCAAAGTTTGTTTCCTGTTGCCCCTGCGACTCGGTTAAACTCACAAGGATAATTTGTTGATGCAAATGGCGCACCGCTACGCAGGTGACAACAAAGCCTTATTTTTGTGGGCGCTTTGTGGCCGGCAGGAAGGATTAACACGCATTGCAATCGGAACTGCATGCTAGAGGTGCACCTAGTGCTTGATATTAACCAAAACTTTCTCTCTCCGATGGAGCACTAATGACGGTGGCGACAGGACGAGCGAGTGCTAAGCATCGGCATAATTTAACGAGAATGTCGAACCAAATATGATTACCTAAATATGATAAGCGCGCACCCCGTTGTGAAGGCGTAATGGGAGAAGTTCCCACTCCTGCCGACGGCTTGGCGGCATGGCTTGGAGAAGGGCATACATCAGAAGGTGCACGTGTACAATCTGACGTCAGCTTCGCTCTAAAATGTGTTGGCCGCCAGAAGAAACCACAAGGAAACCAAGGTACGTCGCTGTATATCCTTAAATCGGGTTTACGCAGTGCACGTTGTTTGTTTTTTTGTAGCATAATACGATCGAGACGCTGCTAAGGCTGCGTTGATGCATGACTTCATGTGCCGCATTGCACGTGTGTTGAAATATCTATTCTGGCGAGTGAGCTGCCGCTGTACCTAAACGCTGCCCCTAGCTCGCCTTCCTTTTTGTTATCTCTCTTTTCCCTTGACAAAAAAAATTGGCTGTGGCTTAGCTTGGATAAGCCCGGTAATTGGGAAAGCAATATCCATAGCTACGCCATGGTTCAGCTGGTAGTGTAGCTGGTGGTGGTGCTTGGGGTTAGACTTGTGGTGATGCATCGTTTATACAATCCAATCCAATCCAATCCAATGCAATCCAATATGCTAATATGGTAGCTACCGGCCTCACTACGCGACGGGCTGAAAGTGCAACTAGTATTGCTTTCGCAATAAAACATTACTCTTTCCGAGCCCACCTTTAAACGTGGCCTCTGACCGTCCGCTGGCTCTGCCTTTCGAGGTGCATTTTTATAGCCTCGTGCTGGACAAATTATATACTCGGGGCCCTTCCACGCATGTCTTTTTTTGCATTTTGTAGCTGCAAGCGATCTTGAGTTGGTGTTGGGACTAGGCTTCCCAGTCCTCAAGTGTTGTTGCTGAAGGTGGTGGTGGTGAAAAACTTTAATTTACAAAGAGAGTTTGAGGGTAAAAAACCCTGCTATATGGTCGGTATCCCTAGTCCGGGACACCGCACGACTAGGCCCCGTCTCGCGCCCGCTTTACTAGAGCCCTTTGAGACTCCAGTGTGGAGCAGTTGAGGAGGGCAGTCTCCCATGCCTCTCGGGTGGGGGTGGGGGAAGGGGGAAGGTGAGGATTCTGAGTACACGCCCACACCATGTGAAAGATATCGCAGATCTCTCCACAGTGAGGGCAGGCCCATCTGTGTTCGGATCGAAGTGTTTTGCTATGGCAGGACAGAGAAGAGTTCCTGTCTGCAGGCGCCGCAGAGTTCGCTCCTCCGCCTTACTCAGCCCCTTGGCAGGTACTGGGTAGAGACGGTGGCTGTCGCAACAATGAATTAGGATTTCGCGGAACCGCAGAAGCGGTTTATGAGCTTCTGAGCCAGGAGAGCTAGGATGAGGAGCCCGGTGTGTGAGCGCTCGGGCGGCCGCATCAGCGGCCTCATTGCCTCGTAGACCCTGGTGGCCAGGAGCGCAGATCACTTTTGTGCGAGTTGGATCGGCGGGAGCGCGTCTTAGAATTTGGGAGGCAAGAGGGGATATTTCGCCGGCAAGATAATGTTCACAGGCCCGGCGAGAGTCTGTGATAACTGTTCTCGATTTTGGAATTGCAGAAGGGGCTCTGCTACTTTCTCTCATGTTTATGTATTATCGCGTTGTTCGAATCGCTTAGATTCAGACAAAACATTATTTTGGTAATCAGGGACTTCGAAGTCATGGATAATTTCTTGCATTTTCAGGAACATGGCACATTTCTGCGATTCATGCTGCAAATCCAGCACAGAAAAAAAAGCTTGACTTAAGCTTCCATGAATTCCCAGTTGATGAAACTCTGAGGCAAAATGGCTGAAAGCTATAGTGAGGAAAGATTTTACTCCGAATGACAAGTCCGCCAGGAGTGTCGTCTGCTCGTTGAACTTCTTGACCAATGACTACCGTTCTGAATCTGCAATGATCCGGCGTCTCAAGCGGACGGCTGTACCGAGTATTTTTTCTTTATACCCAAGGTATATGCAGCCACAGATAGCAAAAAAAAAAACGGCGAATGTTGGGACAGGAGAACCACCTTGCGCAGTTCCCACAAAAAATGATGCTTTGAGTCGAATGAACTGCTTTAGAAAGAAAAAATTGAAAACAACAGAGGGCCATGAAGAAAGCAGCCATCTACTCTTACCTACTGTAAACAGCCAAAAACTGATTTGTGCTCTTCAGGCTGATCCTCGGGAATTTGAAAATCATCGCCCGGCTACTTCAATAGTTGAATGCACCACTCAAACAAGTGATGATATTGTCCCCCGTAAACATTCAGATGTAAGAGAAATAAAATGGTTGAGGGTGCCGCTTTTCAGGAAAAATAAATCAATTCGACAACTTCGCACAGAAAATGAAAGCTTAAAAAAAACTAAGTGATTTTAAGTCCAATACAGTGCAATCTGCATTGAGCAAATGCTTGCAAAAAGTGGGCACAGCTAAGTTTTGCCTGGAAGACTATAGTTGAGCAGCTAGCAAACGCTTCAAGGCAGCGTCCTACTTCGTCACCGAACTTTGTGAAGGACTGTGAGTCCTATACTACCTATCGCCAAAGACCTACCGTTACATACATAACCCAAGGCCTTCTTAAGCTACCCTCAAAAAATGCTTTGCTCCGGTATGTTGGGAAGTCCAGCAATTAGAGTGGAGTCACACCGCTGATGAAAGAGGGTCTCATGCAAGAAATCAAGCAGCTAAAAGAGCAAGCGAAGATGTGTTCAGATAATTATTGATAAAATGGCTATAACCTCAATATATAGACCGTTTACAGAGAGCAGTTTGCTCTGTCCACGACAGATGGCGCCACTAGGAGGTCCGCCACTTCTGGCCTTCGAAGCCGGCGTTAGCAGCATCGGCGCGCAGTGCGAAACGCTTCTGTGCAGCTTGTGTACGGACGTCAAGTTACTCTTAAACAAGCCAGCTGTTACGCGGATGTCATGCGTATTGTTGAATTAATTTAGCTGTTCGTTGAATTAATATCTAGAGCTAATATCCCTGTTCTTTAGTGTCGGAAAAATAGACGCGCTTTTTAAAAAAGGAGACCGCGACACAATTGCCGCCTTTTTTGGAATAGCTGTCTTGCGAGTTCATGCTGCTTGCAAGCAGAACAGAACGTTAATGTGTTGAGGAGAAATTCTAGAGGTTCGTGTAATGTGCGATGTCAGTGCACGTTAAAGAACCCCAGGTGGTCGAAATTTCCGGAGCCCTCCACTACGGCGTCTCTCATAGCCTTAGTCGCTTTAGGACGTTAAACCCCATAAACCAACCAACCGTTAATGTATTGTTCCACGAAACAATAAACGTATCACAAACGCCGCGCGCCAGTTTAGTTCAGCGCCAGCAGCAGCTGCGGGAATGGCAGAACGAGCGTACTATCAGCAAGGAATGAAACGCTAACAAGGTAGCTGAGCCACGAAACGCAAAATAAGATTATTTTAGCCCGGGGGCGCTCAATGCTTGCTCAGGTTCTTTTGACTTGGAAGGCGCGAAGACTCTTCTCCAGAAGTGTTAATCAACCTGGCTAGCAATTCCACTCCAGGAGCTGATGTTGCGGTGTCTTTCAGATGTCACCTCAGTTTTCCTGTTCTCGTTTCATTCATTGCTGATAGTACATGCCTGTCACCTTTCTCACCTTCGTGAAACGCAGGCCCAATGCATCGAATGATTGGTGCTTTTTCAGACCTTTGCAATAAGTGCTTCCTTGGCGTCGGCGCAGTGTTCACCAAACTGTCGTGCGTACTAAACGCTAGAACGGTAGAAGCGGCAACTGAGCTTTTGGAAAAGTCCTCATAGGAGGCGCTTCGGCGTGCAGTTCTGTCGCCCCAGTGGAAAGCTCTACAGAAGTGCACTAATGCATGGGACAGCGGTGAAATTTATCTTGACAGGACTTTGTATATTTCCGATCATTCCGGCTGGCTGCATCGGCGGGGGCTGAACTCCGGAGCAGTTTTCAGTTTCACTTAGCAAGAAAGCGCGGTCGAACGTCGCCTAGCTTCTGAAGGAGCCCTCGAAGAACATCCATACTCTTTCTTTGGAAGCCGGAATGTTAACAGAGGATAAAGGAAATATCTGGACAATCGACCGGCGATCACACGCATGCGCACGTTCGACGTACGTCGCGTGCACAGTGCTGAGTAGTGAACGTACTTAATAGCTGTGAACACATATTCCTCCATTCGGCAAAAATATGGAGCTCCAAAAAGCGCGCTTTCAGACATATTCCCGCTTTTAATGTGCAGTTTGGCAACAAGTTATGCAGTGCACAAATAGCATTAGACGGTGAATTGGCTGAATAAATATGAACGCGCAGGTAGCTGATCACGCTTTGTCAACACATTCGAGCCGATGCTGACATTCTGAAGGAGGCGAGTAAATTATGTGGTTGAAGCAAACATTCTTCAGCACCAAAACGTTATATACGCACTCACACGAAATTTGTGTGGCGTCCGGCAGCTCGTTATCCGCAACTAGAGCCGGAGAAGCGTTTTGAACACTGGCACCAGCGCGCTGGCAACCGTCGAAACGAGAAGGCCGGAAGGCCGGCGATGGCGGAATGGTCAGGTGACCAAATATGGCGGCGCCCATGCTCCCGCGCTGTAAAGCGTCTATATATACGAGCGCAAAATGGACTGTTTCTTTGGTCATGAAGCAACAAAGCCTGACACTATCAGCCAGGAAAATGCAAGCAATGTTGTTATTGCTAATAAGGTTTTGTGCTTTGTGGCTGCAGGCCTGTCAACATCTTACAGAATTCCATGCGGCTTCTTCTTCGCGAACCGGCTAAGTGGTAAAATGCTGCACAAACTGACAAAGCATGTGATCGAAGAAGCCGAAAAGTGTGGTCTTCATGTTGTACGAATCGTTACAGTCAGCCACAAAATTAATGTGACTTTGATGCGCCATTTTGGAAATGGATCACTGAGGCCTGCTGTCAGTCACCCATGTGACCCAAGCTGGTCACTATTTTTGTCCTTTGACCAATGTGACATCATAAAAAATGTGCGACATCTGTTTCTTGAAGGTTAAGTGACATATAGAAGCCTGCCAATAACCGGATTGTTCATAAAGAAGCTCTATGAACTCCAGAAGAATGAGGTTGCGAAGCCTGTTCGTTTTCTAGATCAAAAGCACGTGGATCTGAGCAATTTCGAGAAAATGAATGTTGGGAGGGCAGAGCAGCTTTTCTCGGATGAGGTAGTTGTTGCAGTTTCCTTTCTTATGGTGTTCCCAACTTATCACCCAAGAATGCTGATGCAACTGTGCAGTTCATGAAGGCAATCCACAAGTAGTTTGCTATGCATGATGTTGCCAACAAAAGAACCCACTTGCACTTAAACAAGACATGCCACATGCATTTTTTCTGTGCGGCAGATGAACGCTTGAACTGGCTTGAGGACGAATTCCAGCAGTGCCTTTAGAGCCTCCACTGTGCCTGCAAATGAAGTGGAAAAAAATTCTTCAGCGCAGAAGCTTACGAGGCACTTCTGCTCGCAGGCAAGCCTTCTGTTCTTTGTATTAAGTACTTGTTGCAAAGTGGGCTCCTTTATGTCCTCACGAGAAATCTGTCCAGTGATCCGGTTCAGGCCCTCCTCAGCGCTTTGCGCGAAATGGCTGGTTGAATGACTGTCTAGACGCTAGAGCTGCAGCCTTCGGCCTTCAAAAGTTACGGCGGACTGGCATCCTGTGTGCTTCGCAGGCATCAAATGTGGGAAACGGTCAGAGTGTTATGAGGTAAGCACGCAAGTTTTGCTGCAAAATTAAGTGTATTTCGCTATATGTCAAGTTCTTGTGGTTTAATTTCACTTGTTTACTAATGCTAGTCCGAGCTGACCATGCAAAAAAAAATTTCTTGGCTGTTTCTCCTTCTGATATCGGCCGCGGTGGTCTAATTTCTTTGGAGGAGAAATTCTAGAGGCCCGTGAACTGTGCGGTGTCAGTGCAGGTTAAAGAACACCAGGTGGTCGAAATTTCCGGAGCCCTTCACTATGGCGTCTCTCATAGCCTGAGTCGTTTTTGGGCGTTAAACCCCAAAACCAAACCAAACCTTCTGATGTCATTTGTCATCTTCATTTTTTTTAGTTCTGCAGCATATACAGTGCTTCTACATCATCAACCCATTTGAGCAATGTTGATCCAGCAGTGCTGAGCAGGACATCTTCAGGACTGAACACATCGAGCTTTCCTCAGAACCTCTTGGCTACATCCAATAGTGCACTACTAAGGTATGCACATCTGCCGTGGCGCCATTTATTTCATGTACGTTTTCCAATAAGGACGCGCGCTTCCTCTGGTTCCTTTACTTCTGTACACCACATATAGTGGTAACCAACTTCTAGTTTTTGCACCGTTCTGTTTTTCAGCTTGTCTTAACCATCCGATATTGCAGGTGATCAAAGCAGTGTGTCAGATGATGATGATGTATGCGCTCACAAACTCAATGGCGAATGCCAACATACGTACATCAATACAATGATGTGTTCACACACATAACACATTGTTCGCAGTGCACTTAAAACACGCCGAAATTCGGCAGTACAGTGACACAATGGCAGCACACAAGTCTGATACCTACTTTTGCTTATAATTCCACATTCGGCCTATTGAGTTTACACTAAACATACCGGCCCGGTTTGATAATTCGGGGGTACTCCTGGTTCTCTTTCTTACGGGACTCTGTGTTTTCTTCCTGTCAGGTGCTCTAGTCTTCTTCCGCCTTATGCTGAGGCTTCTCTTCCGAACACAGTTTTGGCTCCGCTTCCTACTCGTACTCCTGTCAGATTCTGTGCCCAGACTTTGTGCCCTTGTTCCTTTCCTGCGGCGAGCGCGACTTTTGCGAACAAATTTAACTCCAGTTCGCATATGATGGCTCCGCAACGTGTGTTTTCTTTCTTTTCGGTGCGCGCTCTTCTGTTTGCGCTTTCGTCTCCAGACGGTGTCCTTACTGAACGCTGGGCTCGTTCGTCTCACCTTCTTCCTCACTTTTCTGCGATGCTCGTGCAGCTCTACTTGCATCTGACACTGTTGTCTTCAGCTTAGTTCTGTTTCTTTCCATTCACTTCCTAACCTTTCTCTGAGATTCGTTCGGTTCGATTTCACCTTTATCGGCAGTGCTCAATTCACTTCACTTTCTTTTTGCTTTCTTCCGAACTCTATTTTTGTCGCGAGCACGGTTGACTGACAATTGCGTCATCCGAGTTGTAGTCATCCGAGTTGTAGTCATCCGAGTTGTAGAACCAGTAGACTCATCGCGAGAGATCGCGATGAGTCTACTGGTTCAGCTCCATTTTGTTCTTCGAGGACTGAGCTTTCTCCTTGTTCGGATGGTTTCTCTTTTTTCCTATTTCTGACCTTGCTTCGTGCACAGTGCTCGAAGCACGGCTCGTCACTAATTAGAGAACCTTTTGAATTCTTCTCCTTCTGATTCATCATTAAACTTGCCAGTTGGTCACTTGCAGTGCACTCGCAAAAAGGCTTTCCTTCTACTGCACCTACTCCTTCCTCAGAGGTCAAAATTTCGTCGACTTCTACGCTGCTCGAGGGTTCACTCGGAATGGTTCCTGGGTTTTCACTGAGTGCGCTTTTCTCAGGTATTGCTATGTCGGTGCTTTCGTTCTCTTCGACATTTGACCGCTCTGTCTCACTGTTACTACTGAAATATTCACTCCAGCACTTCTCTCTCTTTTAGCTGGAGCTCCAGCTTTCTTCCTGATCTTCAGGGGACTACCTTAAAGAGCCCTCTAACTGCAGCGACAGGTTGGCCTTCTCCTGGGTTGCTGCTGCCTCGGTAGTAGCTAAACTTTCACTTTCGTGAAGAAGCCACACTCCGGTCAGGTCTTCACTGTCCGTAATCAAAGGTATAGGAACTGCCTGTTCCACAACGAGGCTTTGACTCGGGAGCTAGCTACCACCACTTCCGTGGTTCCCAACAAATCACTCCTTAGTCTTCCACCCGGCCTCTCCGTGGTTAAGCTCCACTGGCTCCCTGATGTTCTTCAAACGCCGAATTTCAGCAAGCTTCCTCTGAATGATTGCCATCTCTAGTTCAAAAGCTCTTCCGGCTTCTTCCTCTCTTTTTCTCTGTTCTCTCTCTTCTTCTTCACGTTTCCTTTGCCTGGCTTTCTCAGTGGCATCTCTAGCACGCTGTCTTTCTTTCTCTCTTTCTTTATAAGCTCTGTCTCTCCTGGTCCACCCATTTTTGCAATTCGGCGCCGGTCGTCCCCATCTAGATGCCAGCCTCTACTAGCTCTTTTAGCTCCTTTAAGCTCATATTTGGAGACCGAACTGTATATACAAGGCAACGAATACCTCTACACGGTGAACGTCACTAACCGCTTCGGGGTGGCACTTCACAATATCACTCTGCTGCTAACACTCATTTACCACCTCTTTGTAAACTCCTTCCGACTCTGTCTTCGTTCCCTGCGCTTAGAAAACACCAAACTTCCTATCCGCGGACGCCAGAATATATGCCACCCAAATGAAATAAATTCTTGAAAATGAGAAAAACAAAAATGAATAGAAAAATAATATAAAAAATAAAATGAAAATAAAATTAAATTAAAATTAGCATGACAGTCGCTGCGTTTCTAGAAGAAAATTTTGAACAGCACAGCGCACACTGCTGTTGCTTCGTCGAAGCGAAGAAGCGCCAAAGGAAAGAACAACCGCAGTGGACACACGCAGGCGCAGCTGGTGAAACGTAATTGCTAATAGGCGCCTCCTCAAAGAAGAGAAGCGGCGGCAGAACAGCAGGTAGTGACCCACTGTCTCAGGCTCGGCACAAAATGGGCACACTGGAGAAACCGCCAGAACAGATCTGTGAAGGTAAAAATTTAGCGGAGGTAAAATTTCTGAAATAATGTGTAACTGCGAAACCTCACCGCAGCTATATATGCGCAGGTTGGCAGGACAGCAATTATTGGGCCGCATAGAGAGGGCCTTGTGTCCATATTGATCTCTATGCGCCTCTCCCGCACACACCAGCAGAGAATCGCTCATCATGGCCGTCGTCGATCACTCCACGCGCTACGCGGCGCGGAAACTGCGGCACTACCGGCCACCACCTCCACCGACATCGCCTCCTTTCCTATTTGCCACTTCATTTTGAGGCACGGCACCCCTTGTGAACTTCTCAGCACAGAGGACATCCCTGTTATCTGAAGTTGTTGAAGCGCTCCTGCATGAATTCCACACAGTCTACCGCACCACTAGCGCTTACCGCCCACAAGAAAACTAGTGGGCTTACAGAACGCTTTAGTCATACTGAGTGATATGCTGATATGAAAGCAACCAGCGGTTTCGCTCCATTCTTTCTCCTGTATGGTTGTCAGCCTTCGTGTCCGCTAGACACCATCCTGCCCTACCGACCGGACATCTTTGAGTACACCTAGGTTTCGGAAGCTGCCGGGCACGCTGACGAGTGCCGCCAGCTGACCCGTTCGTTGACATAGGAAGATCAGTGTCAATAAGAAATGGCGTCACTCCGCGTCACTCCGCCCACACCAGCAGTCACTCCGCCCACACCATTATTCCCCATCATAGCGTCTGGCTTAGGATCCCTTCGACGCCAGCGGTCCTGTCGAGCAAGCTGGTTTCCAGGTATCACGGTAACTATCGCGTAATCCAAAAGACTTCCACTGTCAACTAAGTCGCTGAACCTCTTTCCCACTCAAGCTACTTTTGCCGCTGTGGCTGTCAGATCGTCCACGTCGGCAGGTTAAGCCATACTATAGCCCCGCTATTATTTCGTCGCCTTGAGTCGCCAGGATGTCTTCCCCTTTCCTGCGGTGGCCAGATTTTAGTGTAGAAGTTGTGCGGGACGGTTAGACGTCGAAGAAGAGAAGCGCTGCCGACCGGCAGACTGCGAGCTGCGAAACCAGGTGAACACTGCTGCGTTTTTGACTGCTACCAGTGTGTTAAACTCCGCCGTACGCTATTTATATTAACGATATTCTTCAAGAAATTGCAGCTAACATGAAACTTTACTGCAGCTCACTTTTTGCAGTCCGGAAACAAACACAAATAGGACTATTTGTTCTTTAACAGCCCACTTGAAAATTTTGTTCTTATTGTGATGAGTAGCCAGTGTCATTACTGCTGAAAACCTTTTTTTTTTAGTGAGAACAACACAGAAGAAGAACGTTTCTATTTGGACTTAAAAAGTAGTAATAATACTTTCCTCGCAGAAGTTAGTTGCTCAAAGCAGTTAGAGGTGTGGATCTCAAACCAGCTTAACTGGGCTATTCATATTAACTGGGTAAGTAGGAACGCGAACAGATCTTTTTTTTTTCTTAGGAAAGCGGTGAAGTTTTTTTCTTTCTGTACGGCTCCAGGCTTGGAAATCAGTTGTGTTGCCTATTTTACACTACGCAGTAATGATTGCAGGCCCTTTACCGGAAACTGACATCACAAAACTAGATCAGTAGTGTGGCTTTGTGGGCTCGTTGGTTCATAGTCTTGAGAAACACTGTAGCAGTAGAAAAAGGTGCAAAGGAGAGCTACGAACTTTAATTATAGCACATTTCTGAGCGCTTACGTTAGAGATCTTTTAAATGGGGTCACCTTTCTTCCCTGGAACAAAGAACTTGTTGATGCCACCGTAAGCTCCTATAGTAGTCATTAGAAGCGTCACAAGACTCACATAACAGGAACCACATCATTTTCTTCCAGATAAACTACTCGGCCAAGACACAATCTAATAACTCATTTCCCCTCATGTAAGAACTCTTTAAAGTATCCGCTGTTGCCGCCTAGAATAGTTGAACCGAATAAACTAAGAACCACGCAGTCTCTGTGCTAACCATTTGTTAGGATTTTACTTTGTTATTTTGTATCAAGTCAATGAGGAGAAATTCGAGGCCCGTGTACTGTGCGATGTCAGTGCACGTTAAAGAACCTCAGGTGGTCGAAATTTCCGGAGCCCTCCACTACGGCGTCTCTCATAGCCTGAGTCGCTTTGGGACGTTAAACCCCATAAACCAAACCAAACCAATGGGGGAATATCTTTCTTGTTTATTGCAAACTTACGTGTAATATTTAATATTTTCGTGTGCTTTATACACGCTAATTAAGCTCATTGTGAACACCGCAAAGGCACAAGGCCAAAGAAAAAGAGAAGAAGGACAGAAAGGAAGACGAACACAGTGATGACGGACAACTCTGTATTTATAGACACCTACAGAGCTTAAATACCCTCAGACCAACGCAGGCGCACTCCGTACAGGGGGAGGCAAGGAATAAAAAGGGAGAAAACCATTACACGTCTATCTCAGAAACCTTGAAAGAATTATCTTTTCTGCGCGATACTTATTTATTTATTTATTTATTTATTTACTTATTTATTTATTTATTTATTAGTTACCTGCATCGCCCCGCAGGGCATTACAGCAGAGGAGTACGGACTTCATTATAGGTATAAAAGAATTATTGTAGTGCATGGAAAAATGCACCATTAGATGTGATGCATACAATGCTCGATGGCAAACTCTTCCAGTCCCGAACAGTTCTAACAAAAAAAGAATAACACAAGACGTCACTCTTGCAAGAAAATTCCCTGACCTTCAAGCAGTGGTTCAGTCGCTTTGAGATGTAATGAGGTGCCTGGATATATTGTTCGCGGTTTATACCAGTTTTCGAATAATAAATCTGATGGAAAAATTTCATTCTGATGTACCTTCTACGGCCTTTGAACTCTTGCCAGTTAAGTTTTCGTTTGCTTTCCGTCATACAAACTACCAAGAACAAATCTAACAGCCCTATTCTGAATTTTCCCTAATTTGCCTACACACTAATATGTGTGTGGGTCCCAGCAAACACATCCATATTCAAGTATGGAGAGTACATGACTGAAATACAGCTGTGTTTTTAAGTTACTTGGTAAATGGCTAAAATTCCCGCGTAGGAAACCGAAACGTGATGCTGCCTTATTCGCAATATAATTAATGTGCTTATTCCATTGTAAGTCGGATGTAAAAAAGACGCCTAGATATTTAAATGACTTGCTTATGTTTATAGTAAAGTCATGAATTTTATACCTATACGGATGATTAGCACGTTTTCTTGAGAAGGTGACGTGAACAGTTTTGTTTATATCTAAGGACATATCCAAACGCACACACCAGTCTGCTACGGTATCTAAATCAGTTTGCAGGATTTGCGAATCAGAAGTGGAATTTACTACTCTGTAAACAACACAATCATCGGCAAACATCCTGAATGAAGACTGTATGCCAATTGAAATATCATTAATATACAGCAAAAACAAAAGTGGTCCCAATACTGAGCCTTGGCGAACTCCCGACGTAACTTGTGCATACTGTGAAGAAGTACCGTTCCAAACAACAGCCTGTTTTCGTAACGACAGATATTCTGCAATCCACGCAATTATATATATGTATACTTTACAATCCTAGTTATACGCTTTCAATTTGGATAGAAGAAGAATGTGCGCGACAGCATCAAATGCTTTACGGAAATCCAAGAAAACGCAGTCCCAACTTGTTGCTTGTCTATTGCCGATGCTAAATCATGAACAAACTCTACCAACTGCGTACTGCAGGAAAATCCACGCCTGAAACCATGTTGACTAGTGCATAGGAGACTGCCATAACGCAACTATATATTACTTGCTCCATAATTTTACAGGTTATGCTGGTTAAAGAAACGGGTCTGTAGTTCTGAACGCAATTTCGTATACCACTCTTATGTATGGACACGACACGCGCTACCTTCGAATCAGCAGGCAAGTCGGTTTCATTAAGGGACTTCTGGAACAGCCGGGTTAAATACAGACATAATGTATTGCACAATTCCTTAAAATTGCTGCAGGAATGTCATCAGGGCCATAAGCCTGAGCCTGGTTCAAATCCTTCAATAACTTTCGCACACCGTCAACACAAAAATTAACTTCCGGCAAGCAATCTATTTCAATAGGTAATGCAAAACAGACAGAACGTGAACTTGGTGGCAAAAACACAGATGAAAAATAACGGCTAAACATTTCAACTTTAGCCATTACAACTGACGTGTCACTAGCGCATTTAGAACCAGCTTTCTTGATATAATACGCCTCTAACGTTTCACGTGTGGTTTGCAGTTTGCTCCTGCTAAGAATCTTCAAGCTCGAAAACCTCGGAGTATAGTCCTTTTAAGTACTGCAATTGTCAACAAGGCTGGCCCCTTCCCTTTTCTCTAGATCTTTTACGTGATCCCTGAGCCGGTCATCGATGCAACGTTTTGTCTGTACGATGTACCATCTGCCACATGTCAAAGTAATTAGGTACACAACGCCAGTGGCGCAATCCACAAAGCGGTCACCATGCCTTTTTTTGCATCCAGGCTTTCTGTTGTCACTGGTGATGCTGAAAAGGAAAATGGCACCTTGTGCCGGTTTGCCACCTTCTTGAGGCCATGGGAGACCTTGTGCATGTAAGGAATCACTTCAGGCCGTATTTATCCTGCGGAGGGGTTGTTGTTGTTGTTGTTGTAGCCTACGACAGAATGGCACATGCCCACTCTGGGGGATCGGCCAAGAATCGGGTGGTAAAGGTTGGTATTCACCTGTACGTAGTAAAGGCAAAAGGAAAGCACACGGGAGAGGAACACCGGGGGCGTCTACCACAAGAAGGGCACGGGCTGGGCCCGTGCCCTCTGGGCTTCATCTTCTTCAGGAGCTCTTCTGCCACCACCAAAACAACCGACCCAGGAAAGCCTGCGGCATCAAGCCTAGCCAATTGAGTATTGAAGCTGTCTTGCATATCATCTATCATTTACCATATCATATTTTAAGAAGATATCAAGACGCCGACACTGAACTCCACACGGACGCCAGCAACAAAGGACTAGGACCAGTGCTTGTGCAATTTCAGGACGGCGCTGAGAGGGTAATTGCGTATTCCAGCCGAGCTCTTCCGCAGGGGGAGGGCAATAACTCGACAAATGAAAAAGAGTGCCTCATTGTCATCTGGGCCATCACCAAATTCCGGCCTTCTCTGTCCGGCCGCCCTTTTCGTGCCGTCACCGATCACCATTCGCTGTGCTGGCTTGCCAATGTTAAGGATCCAGCAGGCTACAGCAGCTACAGGGGTATTACGTCACCATCATCTACAAATCCGCCCACAAAAATCATGATGCTGAATGCTTGTCTCGAGCCCCCGTGGAACCGCCATGGGGAGGCGAAAATGACGACGAGGACGGCATCCTTGGACCATTGGACATGGAAGATTTGGCTGCCGGGCAACGCAATGTATCAGATTAGTCAATGATGGCGCACTTGGAAGACCACGAAGCGGCGGTACCTCGCAAATTCCTGTGCATTGTGCCGGTGTTCAGGATTATGCATGGTGTCTTGTACAAGCAGCACTTCGACAGCAGCCCGAGGCCGTGACACTTTGTTGTGCCAGAAGACCTGCGCGCCGAGGTCGCCGGAGCTTGTCATGACGATCATGCAGCTACAGCCGGACACTTTCACGTATTCGAGAAAGATACTAGTGGCTGACATTTCCTAAGTACGTCCTTCAATACATAAGAACTTGTCCAGTGTGCCAAAGGCGAAAAACACCGCCCACGCGACCAGCTGGTCTTCTCCAGCCACTCGAACTCCCCCCTTTCCTGTTCCGCACAGTCAGAATAGATTTTATTGGTCCATTTCCAACGTCGCAGTCGGACAACAGGCACAACATCATAGTGATGGACTACCTTACGCGATGCACGGGGTCCCGAGCACTTCTGTAGGTGACAGCTATTGAGATCGCCCAATTTTTTATTAAGAGCATTGTGCTCCGCAACGGTGCCCCTGCCGTTTTGATCGCAGAGCAGGGGGCCGCGTTTCTCGTGCAGCTCACACAGGCGATCCTCCGTCTCAGCTGCACCAGCCACCGCCGAACTACTGCGCACCATCCGCAAACAAATAGGCTGACGGGGAGGCTGAACAAGACAATGCCCGACATGATCGCCATGTACGTGGACATCGCCCACCGCAGTTGGGACGAGGTGCTGCCCTACGTTATATTGGCATATAATACTGCTGTGCAGGAGACGACAGTATGTCCCGTTTTCCAGCTGGCCCGTGGAAGACAGGTTTTCACGATGCTTGACGCTATGTTACCGCACGAGCCGCCTGTCGACGTAGCCAGTGATGCCCGTGTAGTCTGTGAGCGCGTGGAAGAAGCTCGGCAAGTGGCTGGACACCGCATGCAACACCAACAGCATGCCGACGCTCGTCGGTACAATCTCCGTTGACGCGACGTCCGTTTTTACCGTGGATACAAGGTCTGGGTCCGGACGCCGGTACGCCGTCGAGGTCTCTCCGACAAACTAATGAAGCGCTACTTCGGCCCGTATACAGTTCTTCGTCGCATCGGTGAACTTAACTACGAGGTGCTGCCGGAAGGAACGCGACCGTCATCACGTCGTTCACCCCGGCCTGAAATTGTGCACGTAGTACGACTTACGCCGCATTACGCGCGATGATCGTCTGCCCCCGAACTGATTTTCTCACTCCCTTTTACATCGGCAAGCAGGACATGCTGTTCACGTGTGTGGTCTTCTGCCGTGTGTTTTTGCTATCTTGTTAGCATCGGGACGATGCTTCCTTATAGGGGGAGGTAGTGTAGCGAGTGAAAAAAAAAAGTCGAAGAGCGATCGCCGCGCGCCGACGACGACGTTGCTGCTGGCGGACCTGAATGTTTTTCTGTGCCCCTGTTTTCACCTGTTCTCACCGCCGGTCTCTACGTCAAGCCATGACAATATGTTAATGCTTGAAAGGCATCGTGTGCTGGGTTGATATCAAATACAAATCTGGATGACGTCTGTTCTATGGGAGAACTGCTTTCTTGAATAGCTAGGTGTTGTCATAGAAACGATAGCTGTTCTTTACAGGTGCGTAGTATGATGCAGTAAGCTGGTAAATATAATATTGCGGTACCTTGATAACTTCAAATTTTTTAAAATTCTTTGTATGTGAGAATCGTAGATTACTTTAGCTATTATTCACATTACCTATTATTTTTCTAATTTGTTTAAGTTTGTATTAGTTGCCGCTCTCCATACCAACGTTCCCCATTCCATTGACTGTCTAATGTGACCAAATCAAAAAATAATGATATGTGCAGCAAATATCAGGGCAGTGCCTTTTTATAGGTGGTCGCTATTTTATTTTTGGGATTGCCTTGAAGGAAGCAGATTTCAGTACACAGAGACTAAACTGCGATGTCTGGCTTCCAAGAACTGGGCGGCGTAGACTTAGCATCCAAGGAACGTTTATTGCTGCTACTTGGTAGGAAGCAAGCAGGTTACAAACTGATAGCGGGGAGCCCGTGCAGGTGGTCCTTTAAAGCCAGCAGAGGCTATCAGAGTAGCGATAGCAGGAGACTGTGCCTCGGCTTGCAGTGCGGGATATAAATCTTACCCAAGTACAGTCAGGCCGGAATGAAACGCGAACAGAGCATGTCAAGAAAACGAAATATTTTAGCTGCCTACTTTCAGCTGAGGTGTACAACTAGCCTGATTCATGTGTCTGGGCAAAGGGCCTACCGAAATGCATAATCGAAAATAGGTTGTAATAGAATATCTCGCTGCAAAGCAGAAATGTATGACATATGCGTGTTCGCGTTTCATTCCGGCCTGACTGTACCTTACAGTGCATGCGTAATATCCCAGTTGGCGGCGTCACGGAAAGCTTGAGAGAAAGCAAAAAAAAAAAACTGATCACATTTTTTTCGGCTTTTTAGGAGTCATCATTGCAACATATTGTTTTTACTGCTGTAATGCTCTTAAAGGGTATGAAATGGTGCTCGAAAAAGGTTTTATAAAATATTAATGCGTTGGCTGACATTTAAAAGGTTCTTTAAAAGCTTCATGGACAGAAAGATTAAATGGCCAATGAGAGCACATATAAACATTAAATTATGCTGCCATAATTGCATGTAAACACTCCTTATGAAACATCAAACATTTATAGAGCAAAGATGTAAATGGGGCAAGTTTTGGGAAACAAAATTGAAGGTTTTACTTTGGTTCGTAAAAACTAATACCCCTCAAAAAAGAAGTTGTTAATGTTGCGTTGTTTTGTTTGTGCCGTTGCTGTGCCTGATCTGTTTTTAATAATTACAAAGAGGATTCAAGACGAATATTATACATCCTTAATCTGAAGTCCATAGAAATGCATTGCACGTGATCTCTGTGGCTTGAGTGTACACGAACACGAATGAATTCATTGTTCATGCCCGTCTCCCTTAACCCTTGATCGTATAAATCGCAGCAGCGCAGCTCTCATAACGCCAAGAGGCACTCCCACATCTATAAAGTTTCTCGCCTTGATTAAAGATGTATTCGAGCGCCGTCCTAGCTGTAAAAATGACTAATGAATGCGAAGTTGGGTGGCTACTGTTACTTGTACACGAAAGGAATTTCGCGCCAGTCTGTGAAAACAAATTTCTGCTGGAAACCTTAATAGAACCTTACGGAGATCCAATTTTAGCTGAAAAGAAGGCGATGAGAGCCTGGTGGAAGAAGAGTATGCGTTTCGTCTGAAACGAATGACGATAGCAGTCCGTGATCTGAAGAAGAGAACAACGTGGGTTAGCTGTGCTGGGGCAGAAGCTGTTAGTATGAGTGACGTTTGATGGCATTGTGCTCATTTAACACAAACGTGAAGCAAGCTCCTATAATTTATACTCTGGTAAAAGGCGCATATCTGTTACATGTATAATTTCCGTCAAGGTTATCGGAAAAAGTTAAGCCGCTAGCACATTTTGAACAGTGTCGCAATTAGAGCCAAAGGTTGGTTGGTTGGTTGGTTGGTTATAGGGTTTAACTTCCCAAAGCGACTAAGGCTATGAGAGACGCCGTAGTGGAGGGCTCCGGAAATTTCGACCACCTGGGGCTCTTTAACGTGCACTGACATCGCACAGTAAACGGGCCTCTAGAATTTCGCCTCCATTGAAATTCAACCGCCGCGGCCGGGTTCGAACCCGCGTCTTTCGGGTCAGCAGCCGAGCACCTTAACCACTGAGCCACCGCGACGGCTTAGAGCCAAAGGGAGGCTTAGAGCCAAAGGGATCACTGCTTAAGTGCATCACTAAATATTCCTGTTAAACGTTTACAGATCAGCATGTAATCACCGGCATTTCAGTTCACATTTAAATGCATCAAATAAATGGCACGCCACGCTTATTTTTCCCGTAGGCCCTTACGGTTGCGAGAAAAAAGGAAGGTCGCAATAGCGCTTTGCCGAAGACGTGAATAAAAGATGCATCAAAACTGCAGAAGAATGCTAAATTATGCTCCTTGACAGTAACTGTGGACGAAACACGAAGAAAGGGACAAAAAAAAAACGTGCATGTGATCAATCGCATCTTTGTTTCCAAGAGCGTGAAACATATACGCTAGCGAACAAAAGGGCTCCGCGCAGTAAACATGTCATCTCATGAAACCAAGTACTATGAACTTCACGAGCCATGTTGGTTGCAGATCGCTGGCTGGTGAATTTATGTTAGCGGTGCGGGCTCTGGTAGACGATATATTTTTCTCCATTACTTCGGCTCCGCAAAGATCAGCATGATTATGAAAGAAATGCTTTGATATGTGCTCACCATTTGCATTGCATACCCAGGAACTAGCCGCCATTACTAATTAAATATTGCATTTGCTGCTAAAGATATGCCCTGACATGTCAGTCCGCATGGCCAATTTAACTGCTCGTGCAAGAAGAAAACACCCCATGCAACACCTCGGCGGTACAATCAAGGAGACAACACCGTACTTTAGCAAAAAGCGTGCTTGTTAAATGCCACATACCTCGGGTTGAATTTTGGGTATCTTATTAAACGATAATCCATCAAACGTGCTAAGAATGCATTAGCACCTTTATAGCGTTTGGCACTAGCCTTGCAACTAGTAGAATCGCCAGATATCTCCCTATCTACAGCTAAGTTTGATTCGCCACCCCAGTGAAATTGAAATGCGTGCACCATCAATTTTCATCATGCATCCACCATGAAAGCATGCGTCACCCTGCTAAAGAGAAATATGTCTTTGATAGGCGCTGAACAGACAACTCTTTCGTTCCGAGCGTTCATGTGCATAATTAATAAACTCACCGCATGCGTTTGCCGCAAGTATTAACGTTCAAAACTAATCACGACATTACGACAACACGAGTGTGTAGAAATGAAGTAAACTCAATAATGGTCGAATGATTTTGTTACAGAAAATGTTGGACCCTACCACCGCCCTACCAGAGGCAGAGTATGTTTCGTTCCCCTGGATCTCCGCTCACGTCTAGCTCTATCTTCGTTTTGCCAATGTGTAAACATCGAAACAGTTATTCGGCTACTACGGCACGGAGCTCCTTGGCAGCCACATACGTGGTCGTGTTCCTGATTACCTCGCCCTTTTCCTTCCATTCGTGTTAGTTATCGCCAAGGAAAGGAATTCTACTGCCGCCATAGCACCGGTGTGACCACCTGCATTACACGCGCTGTCAATGATCTGACACATCGCTTGAGCTCACGCGTCGTTTTCCACACTAACTCGGAATACACACAGCACTCTTTGCTCACTGTCTTTCGTCTTTCAGTTCCTTTTCTTCTGTTCCTGGCATTGCCTTTAGGATTACATTGTGGACTACTTCACGTAATTCAGGCGTTTACTATGCCCGGGCACTTATCTACCTGTATATGCCTCAAAGAGCGTAATTGAACTCTTTGTTGATGGACTTTTTTGATGGACATAAATCGAGCTCTCGATAACTTTTCCGTGTGCCTGGGATGTTGAGGGACGCCTGCCGACTAGCATCCTCCAAAATGTTTTTTTTTTAAATCGTTTTGTGCAATCTGAGTGATATGCAGTTAAAATTTCAATTTCTGCGTTCTCGCGCCTTTCTAATCACGTCGCTTTTCCCCACTGAAATGTCGGCGCGGTTCCGCGCCGCCAGTTCGGCCTCTCCGCCTGCTGTCGACGCGGGCGGAAGTTCGGCGGGTGGCGCAGCTTCCAGCTGCGAGATGGTAGCGTATGGTAGCATGATGCATTGGTTTTCTTAGCAGTGTTGAGAGGTAAGGTTCTAACAGCTTCACTCGTTTTAATTTAGGAGGTATTTTGCAAGAAACACATAAAATAATATTTTGAGTCGCCTGAAAAAAAAATAATTACCACACAAAATATTACTGTTGATCTCGTCATAGATAGTGGAAGTTGGTTTCAAATGCATTGCAGAAAAGGTTTAGCACTCTCTAGGGAACCTTATGCATGCTGGAGGCTGTATTTGAGTCTTGGAGCTGTCCTGACCAGCAACTTTTATAGCTTTGTGTATCAAGCAGCTGTGCACTGGCTATTCGGCGCTTCTGATGCTTGGCAACCTGCCTCATCAGCGCCGGTTTCAGAAAAAAAAGAGGTGACGTTGCTGAGCGTTGCAGATCGCGATCGCTGTCAGCTGCCGGGCCCGGAGGACATTTCTTGCAGATGCTGTGTCTTCGAATCGACGGAGCGGCAGCGCCCTCTAACCGAAGAGAAATCCAGGTGCTCTTGCAGCACATGCTGAAGCCAGCTCCTTTTCATGTTTGCGCCGGTCACAAAATTCATCTTTAATAGCTGCTGATTTCCCCCGGGTCTCTTTTCGTACCAACCAACGCGTCAACGTCGCTCGCTGCATTTATAAGGTCTCTCTCGCTAACTGAAGCGCACTAACGATCACTAGCTCCTCAGCGACACTAGCTCCCGCGGCTCACTGAATATAACATTCGGCGGAAAAGCCTGGGGAAGCGGGATCATACCCCGGAAGCCGTTGAGATGTTTCAGCGGAGGCAAAATGTCAAGAGCTAATCGAAACACACTTATTGGGCCAATGCCAAGGGTTCTCAGGCACAATACCCGGGCAGCAACTCGTAAGTTGATTGCACATTCACCTTCCCGGTAAAATCTTCGCTCTGTATTCCCCTCGCGAAAAACACTCATCCTGTATACAATCATGGGCGACGCATTGTCACAGTTAACCCTTTCGACCTTGGTGCTGTCAGTTGACACCGCAACACGAATATTCTGCTCGCGCCTGAGTAACTGATGAAAGTACTGTTAATTTTTAATACGATAGTTCCTGAAGGATCGCTGTTGCTACCGACATCGCTGTTTATGAATTTACATTGTGTTGTGCGGTCTAAAGAAGAAGCTGCAGCATGGTAGACATGCAATGAAGGAGGCGACCCTGCTGAAAAAAAGTTCTATGATGCAATAACCTCATAGATCATTCATCATAGAATATCATACAATCTGTATGACATATCATACAATCTGTATGATATATCGTAGAACTTTTTTTCAGCAGGGGAAGTATCGTAAATTTGTAAATTTGTCTCGCTAACCATTTTTTATCTCCCGCTCAGATTCGTAAATGTTTTTTGAAGCACCTGTCCAAGCTCATATTCGCATCCTAAATAATATTGAATGCGTAGGGGCTCCGCTGCCAGACTTTTTTGACACTTGTGATTAGACATCACCAGGGCTCAAAGGTTGCGAGTGATGGCTAATGAGTGAAGATAGCAGGGCTCGGCAAGGTACATCGAAATAGTATCCTCGATACGATACTCGATACTTTTGAAAATTGTATCTCTGATACCGATACAAGATGCAGAACAGAAATCGATTTTCGAGACAGATGCTCTATACTGTATCGTCGATACTTCGATACATCACTAAAATATCAAATATAATACAGGTTATATTGCGACTAACGAAGTTTACATAACTGAAATCACTGTCTAATAATGCCGGTAATATAATTGGCGAACTTAAGAAATGTAATGTACGCGGGGTTTATGTCACCTTTAGTGTAATTCTATACAGCACTTCTTCTGAAAGGACTTATAAATGAATCCGACCGCATGGATCTGTTGAAGCTCCGCTGTCTGCGCAGTTGGCCTTGTTAGAACTTCAATTTGGACTGAAGCCATATATATGTTGAAGTGATCGCTTCCGTAAGCATGTTCTTCCGTAAGCATGCTTACGGAAGCATGCTTCCGTAAGCATGCTTCCTTCATGTTCGTGTCTGCATGCCGGAAGAGACGCGTCATCTCCTCAGTGTACATTGCAACGGTCTCGTTTGGGTGTTGTATGCGAGACTGTAGCAGCTGCTGGGCTCTCTCTTTTCGCACGACGTTTGTGAAGGCCTTCAGAAGCTGCTCCTTGCAGGTTTCCCAGTTCGTGAGACTAGCTTCCTCATTTTCAAACCAGATTCTTGCTGGACCTTTCAAGGCGAAGAAGACGTACCTTAATTTCGTGGCATCGTCCCATTGGTTAAACATAGCCACACTAGCCATTCTTCGGGGTCGGCGCCAGGCGAAGCGTCGAAGGCTGGTGGCACCCGGGGCTGCTGAAAAATGACTGGAGTCGTCGTCTGGGGCAAGCTCATGGTGGACGTTGCTACTGGCTTTCGCTTCCGAGTAGGGTCCGGCAGAGTCGCGAACTCAGGTGCGTCCCCTAGCAGACTTCGGCTTCCGCGGTGGACTGGAGTCCCGTCCTCCGGTGAATGGCTCAAAGGGCTGGCGTCACGACTTGCAGGGGGTGTCCGGTATGGAAGGCTACCTATCACCTCCACCAGATGTCACGTTGTAGTGACGGCAGTCCAGCGGTCAGGAAGACACCAACCAGTCTTGGAAACGAAGGTCTTTATTTGGGCTGACTTGCGCCCGCAAAAGAATTGAATCACTCGGCGGCGGCGTAAGCAACAAACGTGCTCGTCGGTTGTCGAACTACGAATACCCGCTGCTCGCGGCATCGTTCATTTTAAAGCCGGCAAGGAAACTTCGAGATAACTGGTCGAGATCATCTAGAGTAAACTGGAAACACGTAGATGTAGCTCGGCATGGCTGTGATCAATCGAGATTAGTCCGGTCGCTTCTCGCGTCACGAACAAAAATGATAACACCCCTTGCCTGCGGCCTTGCACGAACGAACGGATACTACAAGGATACGTGGCAATATTTCAATCCGGCTTTTAACGGAGAAGGCCCGCACTGCGGGTGCGCCTCTTCGCAAGCATACTCTATGGTGGGGGCTTGCCCCTCGAACCCCGCGAACCCCCTTTCCGTTCACCTACCCGAGAGAGCTGGCAGGCTGCGCTGTTCGGCCGCCCTACCTTAGAGAGCCAACGTACTCTCATGGCTGGGGCCCGAGCTGCCGTGGAAGCACAGTGGTGTCGGACTAGGGACATCTCCTAGCCTTTGTAAGGAGCTGGCCCTTAAGGCCCGCGCCTTGTTTTCTCACGCATGCAAATAATATCAAATAAATGTTTTTCACCACCACCACCAGGGCAAAATAAGGGTTGTGGGAAAAGGAAACTTTCAGACTTCTCGACGAAGGGAGCGAGATAATTAACTTTAATAACAAAAATGATTTGTTACACAGAGGTCCCCCCACGACCCCACTGTTCTATACGTTTTGAGTTCATGGCGTTTCATAACGTGGGCGACCCGGCCGGTGGCGGTCTGCTGCATGGCCGGGTCCACAGAGCGCAGTCGGATCTCCCACTTTTCCCGACTGCTCGGGAGCTCCAGGCCCCACAGAGAAGAGTCCGCATGGCACTCAGAGAGAAATGAAGATAGAAAAAGTAATAGCCTTGTTCAAAAGCGGCGACAAAAATAATTTAGGTAACTATAGGCCTATATATATTTTGCCGTTGTTTTCGAAACCGTTGGAAAAAATCATTCTCTCTGGACTCCTCACTTTCCTCGATAGGCATTACCTTATTACTTCAGCTCAGTATGGCTTCAGACCTGGTTTATCAACGGAGGTAGCTTTATTACACCAAAAGGAATTAATACTACGCAATATTGAGAATAAACTGTTAACACTAGGCATTTTTATAGATTTCTCGAAAGCCTTCGACCGAATAAATCACAATATGTTAGAAAAGCTGCTTTGTTATGGAATTCGAGGTATAACAGCTGATTTGCTAAGGAGCTTTTATCAGGAAGGTATCAATCTGTTGGCGGTGACCGAGAATGATCAACTGCCCGCGCTATTTAACGTGGCATTCCCCAAGGCAGTATCCTGGGGCCACTCTTGCTCATTATGTATATCAACAATCTTGTAAACATTGAAAAATCCGCTAATTCTATTACGTATGCAGATGACACAAGTATCTTTTTAGCAGGAACATACGCTACTGACGTAATAAAGCATGGAAATCTTATTATAAGTAAACTTAGTGCATGGTCCCTCGGTAATTCATTTCTAATAAATTGTTCTAAAACAAAAGCTGTCTTATTCCGTTCAAAATCTGTCCCACGTACGTTTGATGAGATGCTACACTTAAATGACTCTGTTATTGAAATCTTTCCTGATGCTAAATACCTGGCAGTGATATTTAATAAATTTATGCTTTGGCACCATCCCACTGCGCACTAAACTCTTGAAAGCTTCAGGTATGCTAATGAAGTGTATGTTTTTTCTCCCGATCCACCAAAACCGTCTAATATATGTATCCTTCTTTGAATCACATTTGCGCTACTGCCATTTAGCCTGGTGAAATGGCACCATGAAGGCAATGTATCACCTAATAATAATCAAAAAAACGTCTACAAGTGATTTCAAAGCAGCCTTATGATGCCCACACATCTCCATTATTCACTAAACTCAAAATCGTGAAATTCCAGAACCTGTATGACTAAGCTACTGTCAACACTTAAATCTGAAATACGTAAAGGCACACATACACTCACAACATTGGGAAATTTGAAAAGTAACTCATCTTTACGCTTCAAGAGGCACACAGAACTGTGGCATGTTCCAAGATCGGGCACAAATTGTGGATTTCAGATGGTTCAGTCTAGAATTCCACAAATTTTAAATAAATACCACGTCACAATAGAGAAATTGCGCGAACTTTTTAAACTTGACTTGTATTCACTTTTGTGTAATGCTTGCTAACACTTCTCTGTTTATTTCAATTCCTTATGCAATAGAGTTGTTTGATTTTGATGTCTATTGCTTGCAAACTAGCTTCGTAGTTGTGATATTTGTTGCATGAATCATTGCTACTCACCTTTGTCAAAGCGTCCGCTGTCATTTATTGGGAAGTGGGGCCAGTCAAGCTACTAATGTGTAGTTTTTTCCCGCCATCCCTACCACATCTCATGTATCAATTCTTCCTTTGTGGTAAAATAAACTGCAAACTTCAAATGTCGGTAAGTGTAGCTAAGTGTAGTGAGGAGGTGGGTGCACTGGGTAAGGGGGGAGGTGTATGCCCCCGCGTGGATGCGGAACAGCAAATAGGAGGAGGGAAGGGTGAAGGTCTGAAGTTGGTGCCATAATATTTGGTGGTAATTGTCAAGGAATTGGTGGGATGGGGGATATCGCTGGCGCTCGCCGCGATATGCCTCAGTCAGCTCGCTGAAGGAAAGCTAGCGCTCCCAAGAAGAGCCCGATTTCTAATCCGCCATCTCTCCTTGCAAAGCTGTCTCATTCACGTATCCAAGGAAACTAGAGTAGTCGGACTCTTCACGCACAACCAACGACGCTGCGACACAACACTCGCCAAGCTCCCGCAGGTGAAGGACCAGGTTTGCCGCATGGTCCGCCGGGTTTCCAACAAGCGCGATGTGTTTCGATGCAAAGACACCTTGCGGCTGATGAACGCATTCGTGACCAGTCGAATCTTGTATTCGACTCCCTATATCCGCATGCGGAAACAAAATCATGAAACGAGCGCTGGCCCTCCCGGTCTCTACCTCTTCCAGCCACCTCATGGAACTGCGGGTGAACACTTCTACGGAGTTTCAGGAATCCCATCTAAACAACCAATACACTCGTCTCACAAAGACAGGGTCGGATCACCGCCTTCTAGCCCAACATTACATACAGCACACCCAATCTGCAGAGGAGAGGTGCTGCCTTCCCGTACACTGGAGACGCGCCCTCCACGTGCGGCCCTTCCCCACCAACATGCCCAAAGAGGACCACAATGGTAGGCACCTGGCGCGGTCGGCAGCCTTAGACCGCCGCTTTGGGAGCAAACCAGGAGTCTTCTACAGGGACGCCTCCGTCCCAGACCCCAGGGGATGGTACAGGACAGCGATAGTCAACGACGGCAAAACAGTATATAGGCGCCCTTACTTTCAAGGCCCAGTGAGAAATTGACGCAGAAGTGGTTGCCATCGCCGTCGTAGCCTCCGACTCCTCCTCCAAATACATAATCACCGGCTCGCGAGGGGCTGGCTGATACGTCGAGCAAGGGCAGACTACTTCCTTGGTTTATCGGATCTGCTAAGATTGTAGCCGAGGCTCGGATCCCGCCCACCGATCTCTAGTTTGGGCTCTAGATCACCAAGGCTTGCAGTGAAACCAGGCAGCCGGCGCCGCCCGCGCTCTCTCTCTCCGCGCAACGCCCAAGGGACCCGATGCTGACCAGGACTCGGATTTCAATCCGGTTTACACGTTTAAGGAAATATGCGATTATTACAAATGCACTTACCGAACTCTTCCCACCCCGTGCAAAGTGCTGAGGAAGGCCAACGAGCGGGTACACCTGCGCCTTCTCGCTTACACCATGCTGTGCTTGGCAACTCTAAAGCATTTCGATGCCCAATTCGACGGGCGGTGCTCACACTGTCGGGAGTTGTCTGAAACCTACCACATAGTGTGGATCTGCCAGCAGAGCCAATCCCTAACCACCATCCCAATCCCCATCTGAGAGCACTGGGAGGCGACCATGTACGGCCGCGGCACCCTCGATGCCTAAAGGGCCTTAACGCAGCGCGCCCGGGCTACGGTAACCACCAATGTGGTGCCTGACTAGGCATCCCACCTGGTTCTTGTAAGGGCTTCACCCTTATGGTCACGATACCAAATACCTCTCCCTATGATTACCTAGTTGTTTTGATTGCCTCCGCCCGGTTGATAAGACCTCGGGCGTGGTCATTGGCGACTTCGTTGCCTTGGTTCCAAGAGTGAGCAGGTACCCAGATAAGCTCCACATGGGGGGGGGGTGGATTAAAGGGGCCAGCTTGAGGATGCGGACAGCGCTCTCACGGATTTGCCCTCTTGCAAAATTTAGAGTGGAGATTTTGAATCGGTAAGGACACACCAGGCATTAGTGTAAGCACAAGCGCTAGAGCTGCCTCTCCCGAGGATTCTGGGGTGGATGCACGAAGGTGGAGAGTGGCGATAGGTTGGAGTGTGGAGTTAATGACTGTAAGTGCCGCGTTTTTGCTTAAGCAGGATGCGTCCACCTGTACTGCGTCGGCTTCCGAACTGCAGTATTTGGGGGGCGCTTTTTCACAGGCTAAGGCCGGTCGAGTGATGGTTGGCATAAGTGTCCGTGAACTGTGGCGATGGGTTGGATTGTGTAGTTCTAGTGAATGCCGCTGCCGAGTCTTCGCTTGTGCAGGCTGCGTTCACCAATATGGCGTCGTCTTCGGACCTGCACTATTTGTGGAGAGCTTTTTGCAGGAGCTATGAGGCAAGCCGAGCGAGCGATACTTGGTGTGGGTTTTCCGTGAAGAGTGGCGATGGGTTGGAGTAAAGCGTTCTAGCGACAGCCTTTGCCGTGCCTTCGCCCATGCCGGCTGCTTTAACCATCGGGCGCCGACTTCCGAACTGTAGACTCTGTGGAGAGCTTTTGCGTGGGCTAAGCGGCGGGCCGAGTGATCGGTGGCATGGGTTTTCCGATGGAGTTTTACCAGCAGCTGTGTGTGTACGAGGCGGGGGATTAGTAGTAATGTGAGCTTGGTTGCTGGCATGTGACTTTGGAAAGTGCCCAACTATGTGACATTGTGTCAAAGGTTAAGCTAGGCGAGTGCATTATGCTTGTGTGTGCACCTCTATGAGTTCGTGTGTAGTGCTTTAATTGACACATGACATCTGTGACACTCTCGATGGAGACCTATCCGCGCCGTGAGGGAAGTGAAGCGCTTCTTAACAGCATTGCCACCAAGCAAATGCGACAGGATTTAGACTGCCTGCTATGATGCTTACATTGAGTGTCTAATGTTCTTGCGATTTCACGCGCCTAAAAACGGTTTGAACCGGTTTCATTGTCCTGATATGGTATGCATGAGTCATATCTTTCTTAGAACATTCCCTTACCTTTGATAAATTACCATCTGGAATTACATTAATCTGACTAACGACTCCACCATAATACAGCAACTAATCCACGCCGATCCACCTCATTGCTTTTTTAGTGCTGGCCTTCGAGATATCGGGGGGGGGGGGGGGGGGGGGGGGCGTTTCTTGGTACTTTCCCGGGTGCGTTCATTTGCAAATTTTGAAAGTTTGCGGCGCAATATGATTGGCGTAGCGGCGGTCAAGTGGCGTTATTGATGTACCAACTATCTCAATCGCATTCATAGATCGCGGTTGTGCCGCATTCATAGATAGGTTGTGCCGACGCCGCAAGTTAATGTTATCTTTCGATTTATCATTCAAAAATTGAAATTTTTCTATGCTATCTGCTTACTTTGGGGTCAGGTGACCCTGATGACGTCATCTCTCAAATGACCAATCAGGTAATTACAAACTTTGTGCTGTTCTCTGAGTGCTCACTCTGGGTCATACAAATTTGATGACTTCGTAATGGCCACGCCACCCAAAATAACACTTCCGGGGCTTTCTTTACGGAGAGATCGGAAATTTCATGATGCCAGCTTAAGTATTATTGCACTGAAAAAATAGGAGGGAGGAAAAGGAGCGGGTGAAAATGGAAGAGAAAGTTGCGTTGGAGTGGAAGGCAGCAGAATAATTTCGACCATCTTGCATTCTCTAAAGCGCACTGTGCAGATCACGAGGATGGCTTCTGCGCTCTGCCTTCGCCGAAACAGGTCCAAAATTTTCCCCGCGTCCTTTGGTAAAAATTAAAAATTGGTTTTGGTTGGTAACCGTTGTTGAGAAACATGTACTTAGTGGACGTTTTCTATGACTAACGCCGGTGTTTTTCTCTCGCGTATTCTCCTCCCAGATTGCCATCTGCAACGTCGCTCTTTCAGCGGTGCAGCGTTTCCGGCGAGCGTTCAAGTGCGGCCCACAACATCGACTTGCCACAGAGTTCACCTGGCCCGATATCGGGAGAAATCCAACCGCAGCACTGTAGCAGCATCTCAAAGTTCCGCTCACGTGGCCAATCTGACGGATCACTCACTTCCTTGGAACTACTTGAAGAGGCGACCTTCACATTCGTTTCACATTGTTATTTCCATGTTTACGAGGAACCCTTAACTATTGGTGCCATTCTACTTCTCACCTTTGTGTTTCGCTTCTGACCGTAGTGAACACTTTTCTCCTACAAGGTAGAACAGTTCCTAATTGCGAACGCAAATTGTTTTTTCCACTGAGGGCAAGCAGTTATGAGGAACCTGTGAAGCCTTGCATGAGTAACGGCGTGCAGTGTGCATGTGAACAATTACCTCCTTTACAAGATGGACACCGAAGTCATTCCTCGCAGATATTTTTGACCAAAATACTATATTTTTGATGTGCGTATTGAACACTGCTAAAAATGCTATACGTTTTTGGGAGCGCAACCCTACATTCGCAGTTTCATGGCACGTAAAACTGTGCCCACCAGTTAAGATTCCGGTCCATTAGACAGCCGAGTCTAATTTCATAGTCGCCAGCATGCGTATTGATTATATGGAGCAACCTATTCCAATAAGGTGAGCACGCGCATTCATCACTTTCTGGTATGTAGACACTGTAAAGAAAATTTGGTAGTCCCTTGGCTCTTGCAGGTTTCAGCTGGCCGTGCCACTTGCGGAATTTTGCGAGTAATTTCTCTGTATACAAACGGTGGTTTGTCGCATCACAGGACAGTACCTCTGCTTTATCCTTTTGTATTCGCGATCAGCTTCACAGAAGTCTAAACTTCGTCGCTCTGTTTCGTCGTGAGGAAAGTAGTCCTCGTTATGCAGCTCATGCTCTTCCCAATGTTTTTATCGTTGATAAGTGCTAATCAGTAGCGGCATTGTGGCAATTACAATTAGCTTTGCAACATTCTCTAGAGTTAGTGTTCATCGGCTATTCGCTGTCCTGCATCAGATGTTATAGTGTTGTTCTTTCGTTTTTAACTTCTCTTCATTACTAGCGAGGGAGTATTAAGGGGAAAGCCTTTAATGTCGCATCGTTGTAAGCAGCAGTTGTCGACAGAAAATGTCACGCTTTTCAATTGGTGGAAATGGTCGTGACGTCACAGTGCGCGAATTTCAAACGGGGCCAATTTTACTTTGGCTAGTAACCATGCAACCAATTGAAGGGATCGTATAGTGATGCTCCAATTAAGTGGGACTGAGCTTAGTTAATTGCTTAATTGCCCAATTAGCCTAATTAGCTTTACTAGTCAGGCCATATAAATAAATAAAACCGATTAAGAAATTGGTCGAGCTCAGGAATCCAACCCCGGTCTTCGGCGTGAGAGACGAGCATGCTATCCACTCCGCAATGCCAGCTCGATGGTTTGGAATGAACAAAGGCGCGTCTAGTGAATACGGTGTCTTCACTCACTCTCATCCTCCTCCATTCCCTTCCCGCGAGGTTTAGGTGTCCACCGACAAATGAGAGACAGATACATTTCCTTTCCTCAAAAACCAATTTACTGACGAGCGAGGCGTAGAACCGAATGGGCGATGGCGTTCTATGGACTCCTTGGCAGCGTTGCAAGACGCTGCCGCGTTCCACTCTTAGGGGCATCAGTGACCACACTTTAGGTCAAAAAAGTGCCCCCCTGAATTTTGTGAGACAGTTACTGCGTAATATCCTTTCCTCAAATACAATTTTCATTTTCTTCATTACGGCTCCTCTTTATCTATCTTCTTTCACTCCCACTTCCTCCCTTCCTCTACGGTGCGGTTCAGGTGTCCACCGAGATGACAGAGAATTACTGCGCCATTTCCTTTCCTCAAAAAGCGTTGCGTTCAAAGGGCAAGGCATCGCGCTGAACGGGTGGTGTTCCGTGGACTCCCTGGCAAGCGCTACAACGCGCTGTCGCGTTCCACTCGTAAAGGCAAAGCTTAAGCGTCGTTAATTAGCAGATGATTAGTATTCAGGTATTAATCAGTAATTAACCATTAATTAGTGATTTTTCGTCACTTAGTAATTAGTACTCAATTATATGTGACGCCACCGGTGACACAGAAACAGGGAAGGTGGTGCGGAAAACGCTTCCGCCTCTACCCACTTTAGACAGTCAAAGTGCCCCCTGAATTTTTTTGATTACCGGCGGCTGAAAATCCTGATAGTTCAAAATTGTTTAAGAGAATGATATTTTGCTTGTTGGGGTGTTTATAATCATATTTGTGCTTTAAGCTTGATAATGCAAAAATGCGAGCCGTTCTCTGGTTTTTCTTATGCTGACCAAGCTGGAATTTAGGCCTTCTGCTTTATATTCTGATACCCTTATACTGCTGATAGATTTGAGGCTTGAGGCGTGTGAACCTCATCACTGTGTGATCACTGTTTACCTATAGGCCAGCATGAAGAGTTGCGGGCTCTAAGAAATGCTTGGGCCTCAAAAGTTGATAAAAGGCTTGAAAGGGGTAGCCTCCTTTTTGGAGTGTAAACCTGCAGCTGACTGACTCCATTGTAAAATACATAACACGAATGTAGTGCTCCGTGAGCCGAGAACGGTAAAATGTTTCTTATCGGCTTTTCCACAGGATGCAAGAGAAGCAAAGGCCGATAAGAGCCGCTGCAGAAATTGCTTGTGGTTATTTTTGTCAGCTGTCATTATCCGTACTCTTAGTAGAGAGCATTCTTCGATGCTGTCTAGTGCTTTTTCATCTTTGTGAAATGAATCATTTTCTTTGTGTTCTCTGTTGTACTCGCAAAGTTGGGTGCCTTACGTCATGGAGCAACCGCGCCAACGATGGGTTGCAAATTTTTGCGGACTTTTAAATATTTCATTCACAAAAAGGAGATTGGAAATGCCCAGCGAACTGATTCCTTGAGACTTGTGTCATGAAAACATTGCCGGAAGTAGTATTCAGACGTGCACTTTGCCATTGATGGAATAAACTTACACGACTATCAATTATGCTGTGTATAAACATGTAGAATCTGCGGTGTATGAATACGATAGCAAGAACGGTCACATCGGAGAAATCTCTGCAAGGGTTCGTGATAAATATCACTGATTGCTCGAACACGTGTGATGACTAAAGAATAGCGAGAACTTTGAAAGGTTATAGCTGCAAGCTATAACCGTTGAATTACGTTGGCCGTTTCATTACACGCAGAAAAACATGCCGGGTGTTAAACTGCTATCTCCTCGAGCTGTGCATTAGATGTTAACATCAATCTGTGCGCAAAGTCAGTCTGAATGCCACAAAACGCGGGCACTTGATATATGCGAGCCCAGTTTCGAACGCATGGCCCGTTTAGTGGTAACAGCAAAAAAAAGGGCGCATGGAAGCACCATCTGACGAGCATGTTTCAAGTGATACAGAGCAGCCCGAGGTTTGAACTACGCTCCCTAACACAAGAAGATCGCAGCAGAAACCAACCTATGAGAAAGCCGACTGCAAGAAAGACAACACTAACTCATAATTTTCATGAAAGAAAACAGTAAATGCAGCTCCTAGCTATGTTAGGCTCGTTTGTATGTGCAGTGGCGCGAAAGAGTATTAACTAATGCTGAGCGTACTAGCAACGCATTAAGCGGTCAAATAAATTGCAGGAGTTTACAAACGTTTAGATCGTATCACTGAATGAATCCCTGGATACATGTCATAGGAAAAACATAGGATTGAAAAGGAAAAGAAACTTTTGGGCAGCTAGAGCGAAATATAAGCGAAAGCTAAAATAAAAAACTGCGTCGGCCGGGAATCGAACCAAAGTGAACTGCTTGGAAGGCAGCTATGCAACCACTATACCACCGACGCCCGACGAGGGGGGGGGTGGGGGAAGGGGGGGGGGGGGGGCGTTCGTCACCGGCGTACTTCTGTTCGGGGTTGGCGCGGTATTTTCGTCGGAGAAAGAAGGACCTCACCCCAGCGGCCGGGCAGTGGGCTTAAAACAGTTCTTACGGAAGAGTATGTTTCTATGCCGGCGTCCAGATGGAGCCCCAGAATACCGTACGTACAGCCGGCTGAAGGCAGACGAATGCGGCGCCACGCACGGCTCTTCTTAAAAATCCCAAGCTTCGATTCTTCCTCTATTGATGTGCAAGTTTTCCAAATGCTCGTTGCGTTGCTGGGTTGTTACGTCAGTTCTGAGGTCTGAAAAACGCTCTTCCACTGCCAAACAAAGATCACGAGCTTAAACTTCTTAGTGGCCCTGAAATAAAGACACGGACAGCCAGAAGTGACTGGACCTCGAATGAGATTCATCAGATACATAACAAATTCAGGAGTTTTTGAAAGGAATAAAAAAAAGTTGTGCGGAGGTTAAAGAAAAACCTGTTATGCTGGCGGCAAGCTCCGTCCTAAACAAAAACTCGGACTGCTCCGCCCCTGAGGCCATACAGGGCCATAAAATACGCGTTTCCGTGGTGTCTCGCCCTGCACTGGGTTTTAATAGCCTCGTTCCTCAAACCGCGGACACTAGGCGGGCTCGGGCCTTAGATAGCGAGGCCTGGACGGGATTCTGATGCTTCATTTCTAAGTACAGCTAACACAATCTAAGTATAAAACTAGCGGCTGAGAAGAAAGAGGGCAGGGATACAGTTAAGCGAATACTAAACGCCTTTGCAGTTTATAGTTTTGTGTCTGTTCTGTGCTCCCTGTGCATGGCGAAACATAAAAAACAGGTCTCGGGACTTGTCCCTAACAATAATGAAACTCAATCTGTGTCACATATAACATTCACTTGCCCTGGCATTGGTGTAATGAATTGGTAGACTGTTAATTGCGGCACCTCTAGTAAACATAGAGCTGGAAGTATTTGATATACTGTGCGTTCATTCTTAGGGCTTCTTAGTTGCGGTCACACCTGATTTATGACCGATTTCAGAAGACTTTGGGCTGTGCCCTTGCGACATTTCTATATATCTCCGAGCAGCACCAAACATCTTGCAACTCCCTGGCTATAGAGGAATGCCGTAAAAAGTCGGCCTTTCTGAAGCGGCCATCGAAAAAGTATAATTCTAATTGTTTTCAAGCTTCTGTACAAGAAATGCCAAAAAAAATGGAATGAGTATAAGCTCATCGCAGCCACATTAAACGCACAATTGCCGGTGAGAAAGATAAATAATATACCAATCATTCCGATTCCCTTTAAAATTCGGGAAACCGAGGTGTGCTATTCGCTTTTGTACCGCCTTGAAGAAAGCTCACGGCCTGTTGAAATTTACTCTCATTAGTGTTCACACCAAGGGAAGCTATCAAGAGGGTTTAATCAATTTTCAAGGTATTGGAAAAGCACTTCGCGGCTCTACTACAACTGAAAGCAATGGTGTTCGCGCCAGTGGCGTCAATCAATAACGGCTCTCTCGTTAATCTATCCATGCTTAGTCGAGCTGTACTGACGTTGCGCCTGCTTCCCCGGCCCCGATGGCGGCACTTCAGAAGTGCTGAAGATTCATTTGAGGAACCTCCTGCCTCCTTATGATACCAGGTAAACCATTCTGTCAAACAGGCTGGGATTCCTTCCGAGTGGAAGCTAGCAAATGCGATTCCTTTTCTTCGAAATCTAGGTGGAAGCTGCGCTTTGAATAAATTTAGGCACTCGGTCGGGCGTTCCGTCTATCGGGCCGGAGAAAAAGCGCCAATTTCACACTGAAAGCCCTTCGTCGCAAGTAAAAGATGCCTTATGTGAGACTCCATACACGAAACGCTATCTGCTGACTGGAACTGGGAACCAGCACTCCGGTTTTTTTTTTTTTTCCGCAAGGAACGCCGCCAAGTCACAGGTGACTTTCAACATTTGCCGTCAGCGCTTACTTCATTGTGTTTTCCCAGTCACATTCGCGGCATCTTCGAACGGGGCCACGTTCAGGAATACTGCGTTTGAGAGCGCTGCTGTCGTGTCACGCGAACGCATGTTCGCGGGCGTTTCACGTACTTTTTTTTTAACGCAAGAAAAACTCACCAAGAGCACACAGCACGAAAAATAAATAAGGTTTTTAATCGTATAACATACACAGAGTGAAGAATTAGACATCTGTTCTTGGCACGCTGTATGTTTTAGCAGGAGAATTCTCGCTGGAAACGCTGCAGCTAAAAAGTTTTCAATTTTCGATTATTCAGTTGAACGAAGTGCAAGAACACTTTAGTGGCAAGCGAAAATTGGTTGTATTTCCCTCCACCTATCTTGCCTGGAGATATTTTTAACCTTTGTCTAAAAATAGGTGGCGCGCCTTGTATAGCTTATACACGGACGCCACCGCTCAACGAAATAAAGCCCCTAAAATGTGGTAAAGTAGCGACACATCGCCTCCCCTCCTCTGCTTCCTCCTCTCATTTTAATGCAGCAACGTCTATTTATGCAACAAAAATAGCGTGCAAAGCATGCCTGGGAAGGTGCACGTTTAGGCGCCCGACGGCCGCACCCAGCGTGAGAGAGAATAGAGGACGGAAGGGTGTGTGCGGGGCGCAATTATTCAAAGGTTGGCATTACTTTACGAAGTTTTAGGGGCTGCAGGTTGAACGTGTACGCAAAACATGCACCTGGAGCCGTATGCCAGAAGCTGACCTTCTTAAGACGACCATTTCACGTCAGTCTGGTCCGCCGTTATTGGTCACTCAGATATACCAGCGGCTTTCAAGCGTCTGTGCAAAGCTACCCGGCCATTGGGTAGAAGCGACCGGATCTCATCGTTGGCTGCACTTCGCAGTCATGCCAGCGGGTAGGTCCGCTCGCCTGCTGGGGACACAGCTCACAGCGATGTTGCTCACCAGTGGCTGCATATCGCAGCCGATGCCAGCCAATGGTGGGTTCCGGTCGCCTACCACCCAATGGCGGGGTCACTTTCTACAGACATTTGAAATCCGCGGGTATTTCTGAGTGACTAATGAGCGAGGACCAGACAGACGCGAATTCGGCATTTTAAAACGGGCGCCGTATGCAATACGGCCCGACCAGCGCCGCCGAACTAACCAACATTGGTGGCGCCACGGTGCAGTGTCACCTGGAAAGTGACTTATTGAGTCGTGGTAGAATTTGGTGAGCCCAACACAACCAAAAACTCGTTTAAGACTATTGACCCGTTCTCCGATTGCTTCTTTGGTCTGTTTATGTATCCGCCACGCTTTTGAAGTGGACATCATCATCATCATCATCATCATTTCGAACGTGACTCTGCGAACGTTCACTGAAAGGCAGTCGTCGTGGGGCTCCCGGGAGCCAGCGAAGAGATACGAAGACGCGAGAATTAGTACGACTGCGCCTGTTTTGGTGAGTAAACCAACTCTTTATCGCCATTTCGAGTATGAATGCTTGAGAACGAGAGCTAGAGGAGCTTCCAGGTTCATTCATTTCCGTAATAGCATTCCCTAGGCAACATAGCAAGAGCAACACGTTCGTTGAAGTTCTCCGCGGTAGTATGCCTGTCTAGGTAGCGTTTTTTACATCAAGCAGCCGTAGGACGAACACAGCAAGCCGACCGCCGCAATTTCGGACAGATGTTGTTGTTGCATCTGAGAGAAGGATGAAAAGGAAAATGCACGGGCCTGCCAACCGGCTCCAGCCGAGCCACCACCGCTGCCACCTGCAGATATTGAAGAGAGCTAAAAGATCAGAGGGAAAGATAAAAAATTCAGGGGGCACTTTGACTGTCTAAAGTGGGTAGAGGCGGAAGCGTTTTCCGCACCACCTTCCCTGTTTCTATGGCACCGGTGGCGTCACATATAATTGAGTACTGATTACTAAGTGATGAAAAATCACTAATTAATGGTTAATTACTGATTAATACCTGAATACTAATCATCTGCTAATTAACGACGCTTAAGCTTCGCCTTTCCGAGTGGAACGCGACAGCGCGTTGTAGCGCTGCCAGGGAGTCCACGGAACACCACCCGTTCAGCGCGATGCCTTGCCCTTTGAACGCAACGCTTTTTGAGGAAAGGAAATGGCGCAGTAATTCTCTGTCATCTCGGTGGACACCTGAACCGCACCGTAGAGGAAGGGAGGAAGTGGGAGTGAAAGAAGATAGATAAAGAGGAGCCGTAATGAAGAAAATGAAAATTGTATTAGAGGAAAGGAAATTACGCAGTAACTGTCTCACAAAATTCAGGGGGGCACTTTTTTGACCTAAAGTGTGGTCACTGATGCCCCTAAGAGTGGAACGCGACAGCGTCCTGCAACGCTGCCAAGGAGTCCATAGAACGCCATCGCCCATTCGGTTCTACGCCTCGCTCGTCAGTAAATTGGTTTTTGAGGAAAGGAAATGTATCTGTCTCTCATTTATCGGTGGACACCTAAACCTCGCGGGAAGGAAATGGAGGAGGATGAGAGTGAGTGAAGACACCGTATTCACTAGATGCGCCTTTGTTCATTCCAAACCATCGAGCTGGCATGGCGGAGTGGATAGCATGCTCGTCTCTCACGCCGAAGACCGGGGTTGGATTCCTGAGCTCGACCAATCTCTTAATCGGTTTTATTTATTTATATGGCCTGAATAGTAAAGCTAATTAGGCTAATTGGGTAATTAAGCAATTAACTAAGCTCAGTCCCACTTAATTGGAGCATCACTATACGATGCCTTCAATTGGTTGCATGGTTACTAGCCAAAGTACAATTGGCCCCGTTTGAAATTCGCGCACTGTGACGTCACGACCATTTCCACCAATTGAAAAGCGTGACATTTTCTGTCGACAACTGCTGCTTACAACGATGCGACATTAAAGGCTTCCGCCTTAAAAGAAAGGACGCGTGTCGCATCAACAACCGCGTCCGCCGAAGCGGACGCTGGCTGAAAATACAGATAAGCGGCCGTGGCTGCGATTCGTCCCCACCTCCCTCTTCGGACAGATGTAAATTTGATTCGCCTTAAATATCCCCGCAACCCTGGACAACATCAACGTTGTGACAGAATTACCGACTACAAACGTTTCAAACGTTTCAGGAACCGTTCGTCCTACAGCGTTCCGGGTTGTGTCATACCATTTCTCTTTGCATGTAGCTGACATGTTCCAGCTAAATTGGCGGCTAGCTTGCGACAAAGATTCGAACCGATGACATGTGCACATTCAGTTGTATGGCTTCCTCTACATTATCTGTTCCCTGAAGGCGCGGTTGACGTGTCCACAAAGATATGAGACAGTTTCTGCGCCCTTTCCTTTCCTCAAAAACCCATTTGGGTATTAAAATTGCGACGGGATCGTTCATTGTGCACCATTGGGGTACTTTCATACGGTTTCCCGCTCGATATAGCATACGCTTCTTACTCAGCTGAGAGGCTAGCTCGCGGCAGGCATTCGAACCGTGTCTCCGAGTGTTTCACTCGGACCTTTGTGGATTCAGCGTTTGTGTGATCAATGTTCGGACGTTTCATTTCTCATTGCGCAACCGGAGTCGAGGCCCAACGCTCACGATGACACACTCATGCTTTCGCCTTCCCAGCACTTAATCAGCCTTAGCTGCCCTATGAATTTTCGTTCCCGCGGCAGCGACTGTCTTGAAGCCCCTCCGGAGGGATTTTTGGCAAGTGTAGGTGTGAACAGAGCGATTATACACTGAGTGGGCATTTAAGAGTGGTAGCTCTACTAAACGCGAAAGTCGGTCACCATTCCGTGCCTGATTTCACCTTTGTTTAACCTCGAAAATCATAGCAACAGACTGACCTTGGCCGATTTTGTCCAAAATCAGTGTCCATCCTAATACACCGTGCACGACGCGATGGTGACCTCAAAGTTTGGCATGAGACATTTCAAAAAATTAGTCCGGGACAGCCCCGAAATTTGCCCTGGCTAGTTTGGACCACAAACAATGTACAGTCGTGCGCAAAAGTGCAGAGACCACGGGAATGGCGGTGGTTGCAATTTGTCTGTGTACAAAGGCTGTCTGGAAGAAATGGGTAGAAAGGCGGGTTAACTTATTTGGCCAGGCACCCTGCGCATATCTCGAAAGCAGGCGCTGCGCCGTGAGAAAGCGCTGGCGCGCAGTTCTGTCAGTTCGCGTGGTCTCTCCACTTTTGCGCACGGGTGCATCCGTAGCTGAGCACGCCCGACAACTTGGTGACCTGCAAATTCCACCTCGGCGACTGCCAAAATGCTTTCACTTGTCCTTTGGTCCGCCTTGCAAAACCCACCCGGTTTCTCTACAACGTAATCCCCTGATAGGTCAATTTGGACAATACGTCATCACGATCACGTGAACCTACAGAGACCAATCAGAGAGCACTGATATATTTAAGCTTATTTAAGCTTATAAAAGACCCCAAATTTCGCCATTTGGCCGACATCACAAAAATTTACCAATTGGCCTTAAAATTTCGCTGGTGGCCACCGTGACATTCTGGCACTTGACGCACTTCCAAAATTGGCAGGTGCCAGCACCAAAAATTTTACTTTTGGCCCAGCTCGAAAAAATGGCACTTTGCATGGCCCAAAATTATGCCTTTTAACCCGCCTATAAAATTTGGCAATTGGACACCTCCCGAATTTGGTATTTGGCCAACACCCTAAATTTAGCATTTGGCTTTCTCTCAAGATTTTGGAGTTGACCCACTCTCAAAATATTTTGCAGTTGGCCGACCCACTAATTTTGGAAGTTAGCCCACCTCCAAAACATTTCACCACCAAATGTGACTTGTACCACCTCCCAAAATTTCAGTATTATCCTACATCTAAAAAATTGCCACTTTGCCATCCCAGAACATCCACTTGGCCCACCACTAGAATTGGCATTCGGCCAACCTGACATAGGTTAAGCTCTCATAGTCGGCGAAAAAGCCTTGTTTCAAGCGGTTATTGGCTGAGAACGATGGTATATCTTCGGCGATGTGGACCCAAATGTCTTCTCCCACGAACTAACGGATTGGGCAGCCGTATATCGGCCTTTCTCTTGTGTTTCTATTTGTGTTTCTATGTAAATCGGTGATGGCGAAGGGTACACAATTTAATTGCAGGAATGTCCTTCGAATTACTACGTGGACGGCAAAAGAGAACACCTAAACACTTTGGCATTTCCTTCGTTAAGCTATCATTAGGAACGATTCCATTTTTTATCGTGTTATCGTTAGAAGCACCACTTCGAAAAAAAATTTTGGCGTTGGCGCTTTCTGTATGAAGCCTCACCACTGAGATGTAAAGAGAAGCGGCGATTTGGGGGAAAGGAACAGGAAGAGAAAATGGCAATATCCGGACGAAGTATTCGGAGAGGAGCAGAGAACGAGAGGAAGAGAACGGTGAGCCGATCGGGAAAGAGAGAAACGTTGAGAGAGAAAGAGTAAAGAGCTAGCGTGGCGACCAGGGAGAGGCAATCGAGACACTGAAAGGACAGACCGATACAGCACCGACTCGGCAGTCTAGATCCGGCGTCACATGCCACATTCGTGGCTGCCCGACATTGTGGTGGTGGTGGTGGTGGTTATTAGGGGTATTCTTGGGAGAATATACTGGACGCGGGTTATGTACCCTTAGTTGTGGGATCCCTCTTGTCATCTAGAGGAGGGGGAAAGGAGATGTGGAGGGGTTGTTGAGGGGAAGATGCAGTCAGCCTCGGCTTCGTTGCTGCTGTCCTTGTCCAGGTCCTTGGATTCACAGGTCTAGGGGGGTGCAGGTCTGGGGGGGCGGCACACGTCCAGGGAGGCCGCAGGCCTAGTGCTGGGCGTCCAGGCCGGTCTCCTCTAGGTAGATCAATAGGACGCGGTGGGCGGGGAGGTGGGTTCCAGCCGGGAACAGAAGCTGGTCCTCCGTGTCGGCTGACATTCCGAGAGCCCGGTAACCTGCAAGAAACGGCGACGGTAATGATGAAATGTTGGGCAGGCACACAGAAAGTGTCCCAAAGTGCCTGCATGGCCGCACGATGCGCAGGCAGGGGAGGGTGCCAGGCCCAAGACGAACTTGGTCTTTGGCGTCCAGGAGCAGCCGATGCACAGTTGCAGCATGAGGGGCCGTTCCCGGCGAGGGATCTTGTCGGAAAGTCGGTGGAAGGGCCGGTATGCAGCGATGCACCTGTCGGGGTGGCTTACCACCTGCTTCAGTAGCGGACGGGCAAAGTCGTGGGGGCTATTTCGTAGTCACAGGCAGCCCGTTGCTGTGGGCTGCACTGCACAAGGGTGTCGGCGTCCTTGTAGCATTGATAGCCGGCATGGCCAGGTTGCCAGTGGAGAGACGTGTGGCAGGTGGTGACCTCAAGGGCGTGACGCTGGGCACGAAGGACGTGGGTCGAGGTCTGGGAGCTGTGGGGTTTGCTCAGGAACTGGAGGGCTGGCCGAGAATCACGCAGGACAATAACGGAGCCAGGAGGGTCTATCAGCTTCTGTGGAGCTGCCCGGGAAGGATAGCCTGCAGGTCCGGGTCTGCTCCGACTGGGGCATCGTCAGAGTCGCTACCGCCTGCACAGCGGCTGGTCGAACGGAGCCGTTGGTTTAGAAGAGGGTTGAACGTTAGCACTCATCCAAGAATGTTGCTGTGCTGTAGTGGAGTGTGGTAGGAGGGGAGCGACGTTTGGTCACTCCATCAAGGCCAGGGGGGGGGGGGGGGGCAAGTGTCTCTACATGGCCTTAGACACCTTCCCCATCCTGGAGTTGGGGTTGCCGTGCAGACGCTAACGGAGGGCCCCACCATCTGGAACGTGGGAGAGCGGGTCCATGTGCATCAGGCCTCTTTGGAGCAGCAGGGGGCTCAGCGGGTAGGCTCCCGCATCTGCCACGGTGGCCAGTGCCTACGATGACTGTGGGTGACGAATCCATCTACTGCGGGAGAGTTCCACGCGATTAGGGCGGGTAGGCCGGAGGGGTCAAGAGGCGATATGTGCTGGATGGCTAATGTGGCCGTTGCCTGAAACAGTCGCATGGCCCTGGTGGGGGTGCTGGCGTTGCATCGGGCGAGGAGGCGTTGGGCTGCTCGACCATCACGATCCAAGTGGGTCAGGAGGGCCTTGTCAGCAGGGAGCCAGTGAGGCGGTGGTCGATATTGAGGCCTAGGTACTTCACCTATGATTTCCAAGGGAGGTTAGTCCAATTGATGTTGAGGGCAGCAACTTGAGCCGTGGCTCGTGCTCCCCTCAGATTGACAAACAGGACCTCGGACTTCGTGGCCGCTAGTGACAGGCCCTTGGTCGCCAGGAACTGCTGCACCCCACAGAGAGCACGCTGGAGGGCCTGCCTCGCTGAGGTGATCTGCCTCCTCCATTCTCGAACCAAGAGAACCACATCATCCGCACATACAGACCATAGAACCTTGTGGCGGTTGCCCTGCTGGACGGAGATGGAGAGGCCTGCCATGGCCAGGTTGAACAACAAGAGGTTGAGGACCGATCCCCTGAAGTCCCCCGGAGGTGATGAGGTGGAAAGTGCTATGGTGCCTCCTACCCGCACCTGCAAAAAACGATCCGAGAAAAAGGAGGTAATGAAGCGTCGTAGGTTTCCCGTGCAGTTCCGTCCCGATGGTGCTGTAAAGCTGACAATCGAATGCCGACTCGGCGTCCAGGAGGACTAGAGGGTGACGTCTCCATGATGCTTCGCGTCCTAGCGGGAGGACTCCACGTCCGCGATATAGTATGCTGTGAATCGATGCCTGCGGAACCCTGTCTGTCTCGGGGAAGAACCTGGCGACCTCTGCGATCCAGGTGAGTCGCTAGAGGGCCGCCCACTCTGTTGTCTTACAGGCGGCGGAGGTGAGCGAGATGGTCTGTAGCAAGAGAGCTCCCTGGATGGCTAGCTGGGCTTGAGCATGAGACCATGAGGTTGTGGTACAGCACGTTGGTAAGGTGCGACTCGTCCAGATGTCGGTGAACACGACCAGAAGGCGAGCTTTTTCCGGGGCATTGAAGTTCCGCAACATCTGAAACGTGAGCCCGTCTGCGACAGGAGCGCTGTTCTTTTTGGACCGGTTGAGGGTCCTGTGGAGCTTGTGGTTGGTGATCGGCTCGTTGCACAGAGTGGTCGCACATGCAGAGCATGGAGGTACGGGAGGGCAGCATTGTGTTGTCTGGGTATGGGGGGGTGTGGGCAGCGGGAGGCTAGATCCCGGTTTGGGTCCTTTGGAGAAGTGGTCGGCCAGCTGCTCCACCAGTGCCCGATAAGGCACTCCTCGGTCGATGACCGCTCCGTGCTCTAGTTGGTGCCGACCTGAAGCAAGGACCGCAGAAGGAGCCAGGCTGTTGCCCACTGCCGGACAGACCGGATGGAGTGGCAGTTGCCATCCCAGTCTTCCCGAGCACGGCAATTGGCCTGGCGACGACAGACAGCGTCTGCCGTCGCCAGGATAAGAAAGGCGCCGAGCGGGTTACGCAGGTTCTCTAAGGTCAGGAATGGCGATTTGCCAGTATCCCTCAGGAGAAAAAGATATTTCAGCTGTATCCTACCTACCGGCAGAAGAAATCCGGGCGATGTCATCACTGGTTGACCTCAATGGGGTGGCACAAATTCCCGAATACATTCACCAAAATTTTGACCAAGCGTCCTTCATACAGCATTCCGGGTGGTATCTTTGCATTTCTCTTTGCATATAGCTTCCATATTTTAATCACCCTGGAGGCTGGCTTGTGACAGGGGTTCCGACGATTGATTTAAGCACTATCAATTGCATGCTTTCTGAGACTACATTTTTTCTAAATGTGCAGTTTAGGTGTCCACCGAGATGTCGAGATGTGAAGTTGGATTCTAGCTTGCGACAGGGGTTCAGTGTGATGACTTATGTACCTTCAGTTGCATGCTTTAGAGCGCAGTTGAGGTGTCTATCGCGATGTAGAGATTTTAGAGCTACTGCGCCCTTTCCTCAAAAATCTTTCCTTTCCACAAAACACATGATTTTGCATTCTTCCAGATAAGCAGACTTAGTGTCCTCGGAATTTTTGTGCTAACAAGAACTTGCTTGTTTTTTTACTTACATTTCGACAGGCGGGGAGCGGCAGCACTTGAAGCCTCCTAACACGCCTAGCCCGGAAGCCTCAAACTTGAGCCATGCTGTACAGTACCGGAGAGTGGCTAGGGGAAGTGCTCACTCTTGCAATAGCGAATACCCTGGGGTGGCAGCAGAAAGCAACCACGAGTCATTACTAGCTATTCTAGATGAATTTTCTCCAAGGTGGAAGACCTCGCCTTCTGCTGCACTGACTACGCAGCAGAATATAAACAGCCAAGAAGAGGATGCATCCTGTGAGAGAAGTTATTTTTATGGCCTTGACTTTGAAGACATCGCATCGCAACGCTTGCAGTGGCTCGGAGCGGCCAGTGGAAAGGCTCAGTCTAGCAATAGCGACGAGCCTGAGGCGGCAGTAGAAAGTGGCGACAAGTCATTTCTTTCTATAATGATTGAATTTTCTGCAAGAAGGACTACCTCGACATCTCCAGCGCGAAGTCCGCAGCAGATTATATGCAACCCCGAAGAGAATTCATCCTGTGACAGCAGTTCTTTTTATGGCCTTTACTTTGAAAAGAGCGCGCCGCAAAGCCTGCAGGAGCCCGGTTGCGTTGTTTCTCATTTCGGCAACTGGAAGGATCGAAGCCTGTTTTGGCCAGACTGTTTGGAATTCAGGAGTGATCCTGAGAGGAGCAGCCATATGGTTTCTATGAGAATATCAGATCGTTCAGCTGGGGCTTCACGCGACGGAAATGGTGTGACCCGTGCAGGCAGCAGCCAGTGCCAAGAGGAGGTAAATGAGCGCTCTCACCAGGATACTGAGTACGAAGTTTCTGGTGAGCCTAATAACGGCACTTGTGACATACAAGATGCACTCGGCGTTCGAGATTGCAGTGAGGAACCGCGGACGCCCCAGGTTGAAGATGTATCCCCGATAACAATTGATAGCAGTGACGATGTAGACTGTTTCATTGTTGAAGACAACAGTCTCGCAACACATGCGTAATTCACCATTCCTATCGTGTAGCATGCCAGCCCAGGCACTGTTACGGTATTTGACTGGAACGCCATAAATTTTCCAGGCCAGCCGCCGCTCAACTACATTTCCAATGCATCGGGCTATTTTCCATGTGTCTATCCTTGCGCCTGTGTGGGTCCCCAATTTTGTCCATGTTTGTTTTGTGTGCAACATTTCCAGCTACTATGAGTGACAAACACGGCCAAAACGCAGCGATGCTGAACTATATTTCTAATGAATCGGAGTGACAAACACGGCGAAAACCCAGCGATGCTGAACTACATTTCTAATGAATTCATGTGCTTATCTTTGCGCCTGTGTGTCTCTCCGTTCTTGTCCTTGTTTGTTGTCTGCGCGAAATTTTTAGCCGCTACGAGCAACCAACCCACTCGATACGTAGCGGTGATAAATTACATTTCTAATAAATCGCGCTATTTTCCATGTGTTCGTCTTTGCGCCTGTGTGTGTCTCTTTTCTTGTCCATAATTGTTGTGTTAAAAATTTCCAGCCACTTTGAGCAACCAACTCGCTCAAAACACTCCGATGCTGCTGTCAGGTCTGTTCGTCAAAAGGCCAAGCATAGCTTGGGGATGTCCCACCTCGGCACTTACGGTAGAGGTGCAAAAGTGCGTGCTCCTGCGCAAGGCATTCTTCGCAGCCGTTCGCATGAACCGTAACGAAGGTAGCCTTTGACATCAATCGGAAGTGTGCGACATGCTACACTACCCAGTTGGAAGAAAACAGTCACCTGGGAGACGAGAAACCAATCAGTATATTTGCCTGATACCAGCAGCTATGACAATCAATTTGTTGAAATAGAATGGCAGCTTTTGTTTACCACCCTTAAAATATTTGTGGGTTTCACAAGATTGCTGAACCTCTATTTTATATGAAAAACGAACTCCAGCATGATGCACTCTTGAGCTCCATGGTCCAGGATGACAATTACACGAAGGCAACAATCAGTCTGAGTCGAAGTTGTCGCTTAGCACAAATGCGCGTGCAGTCATTGACGTCTCTCAGGATTCTCACGCGCAAAATACTACACCGGCTGCGGCAGCTCATGACGATGAACACGAGACATTTCTGCGTGAAGCAAGATCTCCTAGACATCTGTCGATCCCGAGTACAGGTGCGAGTGCGCTCACTGAGGTCTTTAATTATGGAATATTGTTCAAATTAAATGGATTCGGAGCTTTTTCTAAGCCGCATTAAATATGTCTCATGCTGCCAGAATAGTAAAACCTTCAGTTTTTGCTAAAAGAAAAATTGAGCGCACTGTAACCTTGAGCTCCTCTATCGTGCATGACATCTGCAAGGAGCAACGCGAGTTATTCCAGTTTTAACATCGACCCCTACTGCCGACACAGGAGCCCTGTCCGAAGTCTTCCACCTCACTGACACTCAACAATCCAGAAATGCTGTTAATGAAAATCAGTGCAATACATATACTTTGGAGCAAACCCACCGGTATCTCGAACACCTACTACTCCAGACCTGTGTGCGCTACTTGAAGTCTCTGATGAGAAGATTTTCAATAAATTGGAATCTGAGATCTTCGCACAGAAACGTGATAATGCTTCTGACATTGATAGAGAAGCTGAACAGCTAGATGCTGAAGTGGAGGCAATCAAGGGCGATGGTAACGTAAACTATGGTTTTAAGGACAACCTATGCCGGACGACAACAGCAATTATTCTTCCAGAGTTCAAGTTGGCACCTACTCTAGATGCATATAAAGTAGGTTATGAATTCCAAGATGCTTATTTACAAGATCCTAAATCGACTGCAGCAGCTGATTCAGAAGATTTCACGGCATGTGCTCGAAAAGAAAAATCGTAAAGACGTCTGACGCCACGCACTTATAGGTGATTTAGCAGCTATAAGACCTGATAGACATGAGCCCGAGAAATTAGGTGTCAGAAAACAGCATCCAATGCATCCGCGGCCGCGTACTGCAGGCGCGCGTGCGTTACCTGGCCTGCCCGAGGGTGATGATGCACAAGCTGCTGTGCCGGCTGCAGCAACTAAGGATAAGGAGCCAATTGTATTAATTCTTGAAACACAGCTTCTTATGCATACACCAAATTTCAACCCACAGCACTCAGATCCGGGGCCGCTGACTCCTTCATTGTCGGGCAACTCAGTACAACAGCTAAGCGCAGAACAGGGCGAAAAGACAGACACAGACCACTTTTAGCAGTGCTTGGTCACTGTGAAGGTTCCGTGAGCACATCTGCGACGCAAACTCGGGTGCTACCTCACAGTCTGAATTAGAAGGGGAAGTAATGGTCACCAAATACGGCTCAGCAGCTCCAATTCCTCCGTGCTGCTCGTCCGTGTCAGTGCTCACCGAAGGGAAGGGCATAAACTAGACGTTTTCATTTCGTTGTCAACAGTTTCACTGGTTTCATTGAGCGAAGATGAAACAGTAAGTAGACTCTCATGATTGCTTCGAAATTCTCCCTTCTGAAAAACTCCTGTTAAGCGCGGAGGCTTAATGGAGGATTTTCAAACTGCCCTGCCTCTATCGAGCTCTTCACAATGTGCACCCTGGCTGCTGAGGAAACTTGGGTCCAGTACCACCTGCATAGGCCTCTCAGATATCTGGACTGAGTGTAGGTGAGAGCTAGAGCTTACTCTCCGGATGAACGTACTGCATTCCTTTTTCTGAAGGACGGCTTAGAACCTGCATCAGGGGGTAGGAAGGCAGGACATTTATTGAATGCATATTTGACAATGAATGAACACATATTTGCAAATGTACATGTGATATCGCTCGAACCAAGCATGACCTGTAATAAACGAAAAAATGCGCAACGGCATCAGCGGCACTGTGTATATGAGTAAGTGTCCCCTGAGACAGCTGACAGCACACTTATACATGCAGAGTTGCTTGGCCATGATGTTCTTGCCGTTAAGGGTAGTTAAGGGCGATTTGCACTCCCCACACTTCTCAGGCACAGCCGGAAATCTTTTCAACAAGTACACGCCGCACATACACGCACATCTCTTGCACTGATGCTCGGAGCAGTTTTCATGCATCAGATGCTTGCGTTTACGTGTGTTGTTCTTGCAGCCAATGACGGCGCAGTGCCGCCACGACCATTAGTGGCTTATTATGCGATTATTACAAATGCACGCACTGTAGTGCCGGAGCCCACATTTCGCTGGCGGGCCTTTCCAGACCAGCGCTGCGCGCCCGCCGGCGCTCAAAGCAGGCCCTGACTCTCGGACAAGTAGCGACATGCAGCGTGACTCATCCTGCCGCCGCGGCGCCGACACGGACCCTTCCTCCTCTCCTCCTCTCCGTCGGTGCGAACTCCTCAGACGCTCGCCGGCTCTCGACCATTGGTCTGATTTGAACGGTGGCCAGTGATTGGAGGATTTGAACGGCTGGCTGCCGTAACCGTTACCAGCGGCTATAAAAACGGAGCCGCGCTGAACCCGAGCAGCAGACGGGCAGCAGAAGAGCCATCACGCCGGAGCTACGCTCGCCGCCGGGGCCGCTCTTCTTCTTTGTGCTAGCCCGTGGTGCTCTTGGCCCTTGTATCATGTAAAAGCCCTTGTACATACTGTACATAAACGTCCTTTTACTCACCGTCGCCTCGACCGTTTCCTGGCTCGGACACTCAGTCCCAACAGCACCGAACTCTTCCCACCCCGTGCAAAGTGCTGAGGAAGGCCAACGAGCGGGTACACCTGCGCCTGCTCGCTTACACCATGCTGTGCTTGGCAACTCTAAAGCATTTAGATGCCCAATTCGACGGGCGGTGCTCACACTCTGGGGAGTTGTCTGAAACCTACCATATAGTGTGGATCTGCCAGCAGAGCCAATCCCTAACCACCATCCCAATCCCCATCTGAGAGGACTGGGAGGCGACCATGTACGGCCGCGGCACCCTCGATGCCTAAAGGGCCTTAACGCAGCGCGCTCGGGCTACGGCAACCACCAATGTGGTGCCTGACTAGGCATCCCACCTGGTTCTTGTAAGTTGTTTTGATTACCTCCGCCAGGTTGATAAGACCTCGGGCGTGGTCATTGGCGACTTCGTTGCCTTGGTTCCAAGAGTGAGCAGGTACCCAGATAAGCTCCACATGGGGGGGGGTATTAAAGGGGCGAGTTTGAGGATGCGGACAGCGCTCTCACGGATTTGCCCTCTTGCAAAATTTAGAGTGGAGATTTTTAATGGGTAAGGACACACCAGGCATTAGTGTAAGCACAAGCGCTAGTGCTGCCTCTCTCGAGGATTCTGGGGTGGATGCACGAAGGTGGAGAGTGGCGATAGGTTGGAGTGTGGAGTTAATGACTGTAAGTGCCGCGTTTCTGCTTAAGCAGGCTGCGTCCACCTGTACTGCGTCGGCTTCCGAACTGCAGTATTTGGGGGGCGCTTTTGCACGGGCTAAGGCCGGTCGAGTGATGGGTGGCGTGAGCGTCCGTGAACTGTGGCGATGGGTTGGAGTGTGTAGTTCTAGTGAATGCCGCTGCCGAGTCTTCGCTTGTGCAGGCTGCGTTCACCAATATGGCGTCGTCTTCGGACCTGCACTATTTGTGGAGAGCTTTTTGCAGGGGCTATGAGGCAAGCCGAGCGAGCGATACGTGGTGTGGCTTTTCCGTGAAGAGTGGCGATGGGTTGGAGTAAAGCGTTCTAGCGACTGCCTTTGCCGTGCCTTCGCCCATGCCGGCTGCTTTAACCATCGGGCGCCGACTTCCGAACTTTAGACTCTGTGGAGAGCTTCTGCGTGGGCTATGCGGCGGGCCGAGTGATCGGTGGCATGGGTTTTCCGATGGAGTTTTACCAGCAGCTGTATGTGTACGAGGCGGGGGATTAGTAGTAATGTGAGCTTGGTTGCTGGCATGCGACTTTGGAGAGTGCCAACTATGTGACATTGTGTCAAAGGTTAAGCTAGGCGAGTGAATTATGCTTGTCTGTGCACCTCTATGAGTTCGTGTGTAGTGCTTTAATTGACACATGACATCTGTGACACTCTCGATGGAGACCTATCCGCGCCGTGAGGGAAGTGAAGCGCTTCTTAACAGCATTGCCACCAAGCAAATGCGATAGCATTTAGACTGCCTGCTATGATGCTTACATTGAGTGTCTAATGTTCTTGCGATTTCACGCGCCTAAAAACGGTTGGAACCGGTTTCATTGTCCTGATATGGTATGCATGAGTCATATCTTTCTTAGAACATTCCCTTACCTTTGATAAATTACCATCTGGAATTACATTAATCTGACTAACGACTCCACCATAATGCAGCAACTAATCCACGCCGATCCACCTCATTGCTTTTTTAGTGCCGGCCTTCGAGATATCGGGGGGGGGGGGGGGGGGGGGTTTCTTGGTACTTTCGCGGGTGCGTTCATTTGCAAATTTTGAAAGTTTGCGGCGCACTATGATTGGCGTAGCGGCGATCAAGTGGCGTTATTGATGTACCAACTATCTCAATCGCATTCATAGATCGCGGTTGTGCCGCATTCATAGATAGGTTGTGCCGACGCCGCAAGTTAATGTTATCTTTCAATTTATCATTCAAAAATTGAAATTTTTCGATGCTATCTGCTTACTTTGGGGTCAGGTGACCCTGATGACGTCATCTCTCAAATGACCAATCAGGTAATTACAAAATTTGTGCTTTTCTCTGAGTGCTCACTCTGGGTCATACAATTTTGATGACTTCGTAATGGCCACGCCACCCAAAATAACACTTCAGGGGCTTTCTTTACGGAGAGATCGGAAATTTCATGATGCCAGCTTAAGTATTATTGCACTGAAAAAATAGGAGGGAGGAAAAGGAGCGTGTGAAAATGGAAGAGAAAGTTGCGTTGGAGTGGAAGGCAGCAGAATAATTTCGACCATCTTGCAGTCTCTAAAGCGCACTGTGCAGAGCACGACGATGCCTTCTGCGCTCTGCCTTCGCCGAAACTGGTCCAAAATTTTCCCCGCGTCCTTTGGTAAAAATTAAAAATTGGTTTTGGTTGGTAACCGTTGTTGAGAAACATGTACTTAGTGGACGTTTTCTATGACTAACGCCTGTGTTTTTCTCTCGCGTATTCTCCTCCCAGATTGCCATCTGCAACGTCGCTCTTTCAGCGGTGCAGCGTTTCCGGCGAGCGTTCAAGTGCGGCCCACAACATCGGCTTGCCACAGAGTTCACCTGGCCCGATATCGGGAGAAATCCAACCGCAGCACTGTAGCAGCATCTCAAAGTTCCGCTCACGTGGCCAATCTGACGGATCACTCACTTTCTTGGAACCACTTGAAGAGGTGACCTTCACATTCGTTTCACATTGTTATTTCCATGTTTACGAGGAACCCTTAACTATTGGTGCCATTCTACTTCTCACCTTTGTGTTTCGCTTCTGACCGTAGTGAACACTTTTCTCCTACAAGGTACAACAGTTCCTAATTGCGAAAGGAAATTGTTTTTTCCACTGAGGGCAAGCAGTTATGAGGAACCTGTGAAGCCTTGCATGAGTAACGGCGTGCAGTGTGCATGTGAACAATTACCTCCTTTACAAGATGGACACCGAAGTCATTCCTCGCAGATATTTTTGACCAAAATACTATATTTTTGATGTGCGTATTGAACACTGCTAAAAATGCTATACGTTTTTGGGAGCGCAACCCTACATTCGCAGTTTCATGGCACGTAAAACTGTGCCCACCAGTTAAGATTCCGGTCCATTAGACAGCCGAGTCTAATTTCATAGTCGCCAGCATGCGTATTGATTATATGGAGCAACCTATTCCAATAAGTTGAGCACGCGCATTCATCACTTTCTGGTATGTAGACACTGTAAAGAAAATTTGGTAGTCCCTTGGCTCTTGCAGATTTCAGCTGGCCGTGCCACTTGCGGAATTTTGCGAGTAATTTCTCTGTATACAAACGGTGGTTTGTCGCATCACAGGACAGTACCTCTGATTTATCCTTTTGTATTCGCGAGCAGCTTCACAGAAGTCTAAACTTCGTCGCTCTGTTTCGTTGTGAGGAAAGTAGTCCTCGTAATGCAGGTCATGCTCTTCCCAATGTTTTTATCGTTGATAAGTGCTAATCAGTAGTGGCATTGTGGCAATTACAATTAGCTTTGCAACATTCTCTAGAGTTAGTGTTCATCGGCTATTCGCTGTCCTGCATCAGATGTTATAGTGTTGTTCTTTCGTTTTTAACTTCTCTTCATTACTAGCGAGGGAGTATTTTGATTACCGGCGGCTGAAAATCCTGATAGTTCAAAATTGTTTAAGAGAATGATATTTTGCTTGCTGGGGTGTTTATAATCATATTTGTGCTTTAAGCTTGATAATGCAAAAATGCGAGCCGTTCTCTGGTGTTTCTTTATGGCGACCAAGCTGAAATATAGGCCTTCTGCTTTATATTCTGATAATCTTATACTCCTGATAGATTTGAGGCTGAGTCGTGTGAACCTCATCATTGTGTGATCACTGCGTTTACCTGTAGGCCAGTAAGAAAAGTTGCGGGCTCTAAGAAATGCTTGGGCCCCAAAAGTTGATAAATGGCTTGAAAGGGGCAGCTTTCTTTTTGGAATGTAAACCTGCAGCTGTAAAATACGTAACAACACGCATGTGGAGCTGCTTAGGCCGAAAACGGTAAAATGTTTCTTATCGGCTTTCCCACAGGATGCAAGAGAAGCAAGCGCCCGGTACAAGCACCTGAAAAAATTGTTAGTGTTTGTTTTTGCCTCTTGTCACTATCGGTACTGTAGAGAGCATTCTTCGATGCTTTCCAGTGCTTTTTCATCTGTGTGTAATGAATCGTTTTCTTTGTGCTCTCTGTTGTACTTGCAAAGTTGGGTGCCTTACGTCATGGAGCAGCCGCGCCAGCGATGGGCTGCAAATTTTTGCGGACGTTTAAATATTTCATTCACACAAAGGAGACTGGAAATGCCCAGCGAACTGATTGTTTGTTAGACTTGTGCCATATAAAAACATTGCCGGAAGTAGTATTCAGACGTGCACTTTGCCATTGATGGCATAAACTTAGACGACTATCAACTGCGCTGTGTATAAACATTTAGAATCTGCGGTGTATGAATACGACAGCAAGAACAGTCACATCAGAGAAATCTCTGCAACTTTTCGTGATAAATATCGCTGACTGCTCGAGGACGTGTGATGTCAAAAGAATAGCGAGCACTTTGGAAGGTTATAGCTGCAAGCTGTAACCGTTGCATTAGGTTCGCCGTTGCATTACACGCAGAAAAACATCCCGGGTGTTAAACTGCCATCTCCTCGAGCTGTGCATTAGATGTCAACTTCAATCCGTGCGCAAAGTCAGTCTGAATGCCACAAAACGCGGGCACTTGAAATGTGCGAGCCCAACTTCTAACGCGTGGCCCGTTCAGTGGCAACAAGAAAAAAAAAGACGCATGGAAGCCCAATCTGACGAGCATGTTTCAAGTGATAGAGCAGCGCGAGGTTTTAACTACACTCCCCAACACTATATGATCGCAGCGCAAAGGAACCTATGAGAGAGCCGACTGCAAGAAAGACAACAGTAATTCATAATTTTCATGAAATAAAACAGTAAATTCACCTCCTCGTTATGTTAGGCTCGTTTGTATGTGCAGTGGCGCGAAAGAGTGTTAACTAAGGCTGAGAGTACTAGCAACGCATTAAGCGGTCAAATAAATTGCAGGAGTTGACAAACGTTTAGATCGTAGCACACGATCCACATAACATTCAAGCAGATGCTATGATTCACATTGACACATCACACGATCCGCCACCTTCCCCTCTTCCCCCAGATCCGTTCCTGTCCCATGTCTCCGATTCACAAGCTCTGCGCCAGCGAACACGCGCTCTAATTCCTCCGTGTTCGCACCCTCTCCCCCGTAGTCTTACTCGGCAGGAGGAGGTATCAGTGCGCCGGATTCGGGCAGGGGCGGCCCTGACCCCGTCTGTTTGTTATCGGTGGGGTGATAAATATCTGCCAGCAACTGACAGGTGCCCTCACTGCGGCGCTGCACCGGACATTTGTGATGTGCGGCACCTGTTGTGGACTTGCCCAGCGACGGCCCCTATTGGAAAACGGCTCCTCAGGGAGGTCGGCCTGTGGTGGAACCGCGACGGGGACTATGTGAAGTGGACTATGGACAATCACTTCACAAGCAGCCTATGCGAGTACCTCGCCGAAACTGGTATACACTCCTTCTTTTAACTTTCTATAACCTACATTCCACTTCCCCTTTTCTCAACTTATGCCTCATGGCAGACTTCTCGAATAAAAAAAAAGAGTGTACTAGCAACGCGGTCAAATAAGCGGTCAAATAAATTGCAGGAGTTGACAAACGTTTAGATCGTAGCACTGAATGAATCCCTGGAAACATGTCATAGGAAAAGCATAGGATTGAAAAGGAAAAACTTTTAGGCAGCTAGAGCGAAAGTAAAAGAAAAACTGCGTCGGCCGGGAATCGAACCCGGGTCAACTCCTTGGAAGGCAGCTGTGCTAACCACTATACCACCAACGCCCGACGAGTGGGGGCGTTCGTTGCCGGCGTACTTCTGTTCGGGGCTGACGCGGTATTTTCGTGGGCAGGAGCCATACGGGTAGAAAGAAGGAGGTCAGCCTCAGCCTCCGGGCAGTGCGCTTAAAACAGGTCTTAATGAAGAGAATGCTTCTATGCCGGCGTCCAGATGGAGCCACAGAATACCGTGCGTACAGCCGGCTGAAGGCTGACGAATGCGGTGTCACGCATGGCTCTTCTTAAAGATCCCAAGCTCCGATTCTCCTTCTATTGATCTGCAAGTTTTCGAAATGCTCATTGCGTTGCTTGATGTTACGTCAGTTCTGAGGTCTGAACAACTCTATTCCACTGCCAAATCAAGATCACGAGCCTAAACTTCTTAGCGGCCCTGAAATAAAGACACGGACAGCCAGAAGTGACTGGACCTCCAATGAGATTTATCAGATACATTCCAAATTCAGCAGTTTTTGAAAGGAATAAAAACAAGTTGTGCGGAGTTTAAAGAAAAACCTGTTATGCTGGCGGCAAGCTCCGTCCTAAACCAAAACTCGGACTGCTCCGCCCCTTGAGGCCATACAGGGCCGTAAAATACGCGTTTCCGTGGTGTCTCGCCCTGCACTGGGTTTCAGTAGACTCGTTCTTCGAACCACGGACACTAGGTGGGCTCGGGCCTAACATAGCGAGGCCTGGACGGGATTCTGATGCTTCATTTTTAAGTACAGCTAGCACAATCTAAGTGCAAAACTAGCGGCTGAGAAGAAAGAAGGCAGTGATACATTGAAGCGAATACTAAACGCCTTTGGAGTTCATAGTTTTGCATCTGTTTTTTACTCCCTGTGCATGGCGAAACACAAATAACAGGTCTCGGGACTTGTCTCTAACAATTCTGAGACTTAATCTGTGTCATATTTAACATTCGCCTGTCCTGGTATTGGTGTAATGAATTGGTGGACTGTTAATTGCGGCACCTCTAGTAAACATAGAGCTGGAAGTATTTGATATACTGTGCGTTCATTCTTAGGGCTTCTTAGTTGCGGTCACACCTGATTTTTGACCGATTTCAGAAGACTTTGGGCTGTGCCCTTGCGACCTTTCTATATATCTCCGAGCAGCACCAACCATCTTGCAACTCCCTGGCTATAGAGGAATGCCGTAAAAAGTCGCCCTTTCTGAAGCGGCCATCGAAAAAGAATAATTCTAATTGTTTTCAAGCTTCTGTACAAGAAATGCCAAAAAAACTGGAATGAGTATAAGTTCGTCGCAGCCACATTAAACGCACAATTACCGGTGAGAAAGATAAATATTATACCAATCAATCCGATTCCCTTTAAAATTCGGGAAACCGACGTGTGCTATTCGCTTTTGTACGGCCTTGAAGAAAGCTTACGGCCTGTTGAAATTTACTCTCATTAGTGTTCACACCAAGGGAAGCTATCAAGAGGGTTTAATCAATTGTCAAGGTATTGGAAAAGCACTTCGCGGCTCTACTACAACTGAAAGCAATGGTGTTCGCGCCAGTGACGTCAATCAATAACGGCTCTCTCGTTAATCTATCCATGCTTAGTCAAGCTATACTGACGTTGCGCCTGCTTCCCCGGCCCCGATGGCGGCACTTCAGAAGTGCTGAAGATTCATTTGAGGAACCTCCTGCCTCCTTATGATACCAGGTAAACCATTCTGTCAAACAGGCTGGGATTCCTTCCGAGTGGAAGCTAGCAAAGGCGATTCCTTTTCTTCGAAATCTAGGTGGAAGCTGGGCTTTGAATAAATTTAGGCACTCGGTCGGGCGTTCCGTCTATCGGGCCGGAGAAAAAGCACCAATTTCACACTGAAAGCCCTTCGTCGCAAGTAAAAGATGCCTTATGTGAGACTCCATACACGAAACGCTATCTGCTGACTGGAACTTGGAACTAGCACTCCGGTTTTTTTTTCCGCACGGAACGCCGCCAAGTCACAGGTGACTTTCAACATTTGCCGCCAGCGCTTACTTCATTGTGTTTTCCCAGTCACGTTCGCGGTATCTTCGAACGGGGCCACGTTCAGGAATTCTGCGTTTGAGAGCGCTGCTGTCGTGTCACGCGAACGCATGTTCGCGGGCGTTTCACGTACTTTTTTTTAACGCAAGCAAAACTCACCAAGAGCACACAGCACGAAAAATAAATAAGTCTTTTAATCGTATAACATACACAAAGTGAAGAATTAGACATCTCTTTGGCACACTGTATGTTTTAGCACGAGAATTCTCGCTGGAAACGGTGCAGCTAAAAAGTTTCCAATTTTCGATTATTCAGTTGAACGAAGTGCAAGAACGCTTTAGTGGCAAGCTAAAATTGGTTGTATTTCCCTCCACATATCTTGCCTGGAGCTATATTTAACCTTTGTCTAAATATAGGTGGCGCGCCTTGTATAGCTTATACACGGACGCCACCGCTCAACGAAATAAAGCCCATCAAATGTGGTAAAGTAGCGACACATCGCCTCCCCTCCTCTGCTTCCTACTCTCATTTTAATGCAGCAACGTCTATTTATGCATCAAAAATAGCGTGCAAAGCATGCCTGGGAAGGTGCACGTTTAGGCGCCCGACGGCCGCACCCAGCGTGGGTGAGAATAGAGGACGGAAAGGTGTGTGCGGGGCGCAATTATTCAAAGGTTGGCATTACTTTACGAAGTTTTAGGGGCTTCAGGTTGAACGTGTACGCAAAACATGCACCTGGGGCCGTATGCCAGAAGCTGACCTTCTTGAGACGACCATTTCACGTCAGTCTGGTCCGCCGTTATTGGTCACTCAGATATACCAGCGGCTTTCAAGCGTCTGTGCAAAGCTACCCGGCCATTGGGTAGAAGCGACCGGATCTCATCGTTGGCTGCACTTTGCAGTCATTCCAGCGGGTAGGTCCGCTCGCCTGCTGGGGACACAGATCACAGCGATGTTGCTCACCAGTGGCTGCATGTCGCAGCCGATGCCAGCCAATGGTGGGTTCCGGTCGCCTACCACCCAATGGCGGGGTCACTTTCTACAGACATTTGAAATCTGAGGGTATTTCTGAGTGACTAATGACAGAGGACCAGACAGACGCGAATTCGGCATTTTAAAACGGGCGCCGTATGCAATACGGCCCGACCAGCGCCGCCGAACTAACCAACATTGGTGGCGCCACGGTGCAGTGTCACCTGGAAAGTGACTTATTGAGTCGTGGTAGAATTTGGTGAGCCCAACACAACCAAAAACTCGTTTAAGACTATTGACCCGTTCTCCGATTGCTTCTTTGGTTTGTTTATGTATCCGCCATGCTTTTGAAGTGGAAGCCACTAATTGGAACAGGTCCACTCACGGAAGGAAGAAGAAGATTACCTCGGCATTTCGAAAGTGACTCTGCGAACGTTCACTGAAAGGCAGTCGTCGTGGGGCTCCCGAGAGCCAGCGAAGAGATACGAAGACGCGAGAATTAGTACGACTGCGCCTGTTTTGGTGAGTAAACCAACTCTTTATCGCCATTCCGAGTATGAATGTTTGAGAACGAGCTAGAGGAGCTTCCAGGTTCATTCATTTCCGTAATAGCATTCCCTAGGCAACATAGCAAGAGCAACACGTTCGTTGAAGTTCTCCGCGGTAGTATGCCTGTCTAGGTAGCGTTTTTTACATCAAGCAGCCGTAGGACGAACACAGCAAGCCGACCGCCGCAATTTCGGACAGATGTTGTTGTTGCATCTGAGAGAAGGATGAAAAGGAAAATGCACGGGCCTGCCAACCGGCTCCAGCCGAGCCACCACCGCTGCCACCTGCAGATATTGAAGAGAGTTAAAGGATCAGAGGGAAAGATGAAAAATTCAGGGGGCACTTTGACTGTCTGAAGTGGGTAGAGGCGGAAGCGTTTTCCGCACCACCTTCCCTGTTTCTGTGGCACCGGTGGCGTCACATATAATTGAGTACTAATTACTAAGTGATGAAAAATCACTAATTAATGGTTAATTACTGATTAATACCTGAATACTAATCATCTGCTAATTAACGACGCTTAAGCTTCGCCTTTACGAGTGGAACGCGACAGCGCGTTGTAGCGCTGCCAGGGAGTCCACGGAACACCACCCGTTCAGCGCGATGCCTTGCCCTTTGAACGCAACGCTTTTTGAGGAAAGGAAATGGCGCAGTAATTCTCTGTCATCTCGGTGGACACCTGAACCGCACCGTAGAGGAAGGGAGGAAGTGGGAGTGAAAGAAGATAGATAAAGAGGAGCCGTAATGAAGAAAATGAAAATTGTATTTGAGGAAAGGAAATTACGCAGTAACTGTCTCACAAAATTAAGGGGGGCACTTTTTTGACCTAAAGTGTGGTCACTGATGCCCCTAAGAGTGGAACGCGACAGCGTCTTGCAACGCTGCCAAGGAGTACATAGAACGCCGTCGCCCATTCGGTTCTACGCCTCGCTCGTCAGTAAATTGGTTTTTTGAGGAAAGGAAATGTATCTGTCTCTCATTTGTCGATGGACACCTAAACCTCGCGGGAAGGGAATGGAGGAGGATGAGAGTGAGTGAAGACACCGTATTCACTAGACGCGCCTTTGTTCATTCCAAACCATCGAGCTGGCATGGCGGAGTGGATAGCATGCTCGTCTCTCACGCCGAAGACCGGGGTTGGATTCCTGAGCTCGACCAATTTCTTAATCGGTTTTTGTTTATTTATATGGCCTGACTAGTAAAGCTAATTAGGCTAATTAGGTAATTAAGCAATTAACTAAGCTCAGTCCCACTTAATTGGAGCATCACTATACGATCCCTTCAATTGGGTTGCATGGTTACTAGCCAAAGTACAATTGGCCCCGTTTGAAATTCGCGCACTGTGACGTCACGACCATTTCCACCAATTGAAAAGCGTGACATTTTCTGTCGACAACTGCTGCTTACAACGATGCGACATTAAAGGCTTCCGCCTTAAAAGAAAGGACGCGCGTCGCAGCAACAACCGCGTCCGCCGAAGCGGACACTGGCTGAAAATACAGATAAGCGGCCGTGGCCGCGATTCGTCCCCGCCTCCCTCTTCGGACAGATGTAAATTTGATTCGCCTTAAATATCCCCGCAACCCTGGACAACATCAACGTTGTGACAGAATTACCGACTACAAACGTTTCAAACGTTTCAGGAACCGTTCGTCCTACAGCGTTCCGGGTTGTGTCATACCATTTCTCTTTGCATGTAGCTGACATGTTGGCGGCTGAATTGGCGGCTAGCTAGCGACAAAGATTCGAACCGATGACATGTGCACATTCAGTTGTATGGCTTCCTCTACATTATCTGTTCCCTGAAAGCGCGGTTGACGTGTCCACAAAGATATGAGACAGTTTCTGTGCCCTTTCCTTTCCTGAAAAACCCATTTGGGTATTAAAATTGCGACGGGATCGTTCATTGTGCACCATTGGGGTACTTTCATACGGTTTCCCGCTCGATATAGCATACGCTTCTTACTCAGCTGAGAGGCTAGCTCGCGGCAGGCATTCGAACCGTGTCTCCGAGTGTTTCACTCGGACCTTTGTGGATTCAGCGTTTGTGTGATCAATGTTCGGACGTTTCATTTCTCATTGCGCAACCGGAGTCGAGGCCATACGCTCACGATGACACACTCATGCTTTCGCCTTCCCAGCACTTAATCAGCATTAGCTGCCCTCTAAATTTTCATTCCCGCGGCAGCGACTGTCCTGAAGCCCCTCCGGAGGGATTTTTGACAAGTGTAGGTGTGAACAGAGCGATTATACACTGAGTGGGCATTTAAGAGTGGTAGCTCTACTAAACGCGAAAGTCGGTCACCATTCCGTGCCTGATTTCACCTTTGTTTAACCTCGAAAATCATAGCAACAGACTGACCTTGGCCGATTTTGTCCAAAATCAGTGTCCATCCTAATACACCGTGCACGACGCGATGGTGACCTCCAAGTTTGGCATGAGACATTTCAAAAAATTAGTCCGGGACAGCCCCGAAATTTGCCCTGGCTAGTTTGGACCACAAACAATGTACAGTCGTGCGCAAAAGTGCAGAGACCACGGGAATGGCGGTGGTTGCAATTTGTCTGTGTATAAAGGCTGTCTGGAAGAAATGGGTAGAAAGGCGGGTTAACTTATTTGGCCAGGCACCCTGTGCATATCTCGAAAGCAGGCGCTGCGCCGTGAGAAAGCGCTGGCGCGCAGTTCTGTCAGTTCGCGTGGTCTCTCCACTTTTGCGCACGGGTGCATCCGTAGCTGAGCACGCCCGAAAACTTGGTGACCTGCAAATTCCGCCTCGGCGATTGCCAAAATGCTGTCACTTGTCCTTTGGTCCGCCTTGCAAAACCCACCCGGTTTCTCCACAACGTAATCCCCTGATAGGTCAATTTGGACCTGACATCATCACGATCACGTGAACCTACAGAGACCAATCAGAGAGCACTGATATATTTAAGCTTATGTAAGCTTATAAAAGACCCCCAAAATTCGCCAATTGGCCGACATCACAAAAATTTACCAATTGGCCCTAAAATTTGGCTGGTGGCCACCGTGACATTCTGGCACTTGACGCACTTCCAAAATTGGCAGGTGCCAGCACATAAAATTTTACTTTTGGCCCAGCTCGAAAATATGGCACTTTGCATGGCCCGAAATTATGCCTTTTAACCCGCCTATAAAATTTGGCAATTGGACACCTCCCGAATTTGGTATTTGACCAACACCCAAAATTTAGCATTTGGCTTTCTCTCAAGATTTTGGAGTTGACCCACCCTCAAAATATTTTGCAGTTGGCCGACCCACTAATTTTGGAAGTTAGCCCACCTCCAAAACATTTCACCACCAAATGTGGCACTTGTTCCACCCCCCAAAATTTCTGTATTATCCTACGTCTAAAAAATTGCCAGTTTGCCATCCCAGAACATCCACTTGGCCCACCACTAGAATTGGCATTCAGCCAACCTGACATAGGTTAAGCTCCCATAGTCGGCGGAAAAGCCAAATTCCGGCCAATTTTGCAATTCCCGTTTACAATCCTTGGACCCAGACCTGAAGCTCCGGCTACCATCAGGCCTACCACGACGAGAAGAAACTTTGCTGTGTCGCCTCTGGCTTGGTGTAGCGTTCACCAATCACTACTCATTCTTAATCGGTATGGCTGATAGTCCTGCATGTTCCATCTGCGGGCAAGACGAGACCATAACCCACATTCTTTGTGACTGCCCTGCCTACACCACCGAAAGGCAGTCTCTCAGCCGTGCGCTGGAGCGCCTAGATACACGCCCTTTCACGGAAATGAAGATTCTCGGCCCCTGGCCGCGGCGGTCGTCGGCGGAGAAGGCCTGCAAGGCACTGCTCCGCTTCTTGAGAACTTCTGGCCTGCACGATAGGCTGTGACTTTAACGAACAGTGACGTTTTATAGTGACTTCAATTTTCTGTTACTCTCCTTTCTCTTTCTTTTTTTTATCCCCTCACCCCCTTCCCCCCGTGTAGGGTAGCAAACCGATTATTATTTCGGTTAACCTCCCTGCCTTTCCTCTTCTATATCCTCCTCCTCCTCCTTGTTTTAAGCGGTTATTGGCAGAGAACGATGGTATATCTTCGGCGATGTGGACCCGAATGTATGTCTCCCACGAACTAACGGTTTGGGCAGCCGTATATCGGCCTTTCTCTTGTGATTCTATTTGTGCTTCTATGTAAATTGGTGATGGCGAAGGGTACGCAATTTAATTGCAGGATTTGTCCTTCGAATTACTACGTAGACGGCAAAAGAGAACACCTAGACACTTTGGCATTTCCTTCCTTAAGCTATCATTAGGAACGATTCCATTTTTTTATCGTGTTATCGTTAGAAGCACCACTTCGAAAAAAAAATTTTGGCGTTGGTGCTTTCCGTATGAAGCCTCACCACTGAGATGTAAAGAGAAGCGGCGATTTGGGGAAAGGAACAGGAAGAGAAAATGGCAATATCCGGACGAAGTATTCGGAGAGGAGCAGAGAACGAGAGGAAGAGAACGGTGAGCCGATCGGGAAAGAGAGAAACGTTGAGAGAGAAAGAGTAAAGAGCTAGCGTGGCGACCAGGGAGAGGCAATCGAGACACTGAAAGGACAGACCGATACAGCACCGACTCGGCATTCTAGATCCGGCGTCACATGCCACATTCGTGGCTGCCCGACATTGTGGTGGTGGTGGTGGTTATTAGGGGTATTCTTGGGAGAATATACTGGACGCGGGTTATGTACCCTTAGTTGTGGGATCCCTCTTGTCATCTAGAGGAGGGGGAAAGGAGATGTGGAGGGGTTGTTGAGGGGAAGATGCAGTCAGCGCCGACTTCGTTGCTGCTGTCCTTGTCCAGGTCCTAGGATTCACAGGTCTAGGGGGGTGCAGGTCTGGGGGGGGCACACGTCCAGGGAGGCCGCAGGCCTAGTGCTGGGCGTCCAGGCCGGTCTCCTCTAGGTAGATCAATAGGACGCGGTGGGCGGGGAGGTGGGTTCGAGCCGGGAACAGAAGCTGGTCCTCCGTGTCGGCTGACAGTCTGAGAGCCCGGTAACCTGCAAGACACGGCGACGGTACAGATGAAATGTTGGGCAGGCACACAGAAAGTGTCCCAAAGTGCCTGAATGGCCGCACGATGCGCAGGCAGGGGAGGATGGCAGGCCCAAGACGAACTTGGTCTTTGGCGTTCAGGAGCAGCCGATGCACAGTTGCAGCAGGAGGGGTCGTTCCCGGCGAGGGATCTTGTCGGAAAGTCGGTGGAAGGGCCGGTATGCAGCGATGCACCTGTCGGGGTGGCTTACCACCTGCTTCAGTAGCGGACGGGCAAAGTCGTGCGGGCTATAACGTAGTCACAGGCAGCCCGTTGCTGTGGGCTGCACTGCACAAGGGTGTCGGCGTCCTTGTAGCATTGATAGCCGGCATGGCCAGGTTGCCAGTGGAGAGACGTATGGCAGGTGGTGACCTCAAGGGCGTGACGCTGGGCACGAAGGACGTGGGTCGAGGTCTGGGAGCTGTGGGGCTTGCTCAGGAACTGGAGGGCTGGCCGAGGATCACACAGGACAATAACGGAGCCAGGAGGGTCTATCAGCTTCTGTGGAGCTGCCCGGGAAGGATAGCCTGCAGGTCCGGGTCGGCTCCGACTGGGGCATCGTCAGAGTCACTACCGCCTGCTCAGCGGCTGGTCGAACGGAGCCGTTGGTATAGAAGAGGGTTGAACGTTAGCACTCATCCAAGAATGTTGCGGTGCTGTAGTGGAGTGTGGTAGGAGGGGAGCGACGTTTGGTCACTCCATCAAGGCACAGGATATCCAGCAGGGGAGGGAGGATCGGGCGCCCCAGGAGGGGGCCAAGTGTCTCTACATGGGCTGTAGACACCTTCCCCATCCTGGAGTTGGGGTTGCCGTGCAGACGCTAACGGAGGGCCCCACCATCTGGAACGTGGGAGAGCGGGTCCATGTGCATCAGGCCTCTTTGGAGCAGCAGGGGGCTCAGCGGGTAGGCTCCCGCATCTGCCACGGTGGCCAGTGCCTGCGATGACTGTGGGTGACGAACCCATCTACTGCGGGAGAGTTCCACGCGATTAGGGCGAGTAGGCCGGAGGGGGACAAGAGGCGATATGTGCTGGATGGCTAATGTGGCCGTTGCCTGAAACAGTCGCATGGCCCTGGTGGGGGTGCTGCCGTTGCATCGCGCGAGGAGGCGTTGGGCTGCTCGACCATCACGATCCAAGTGGGTCAGGAGGGCCTTGTCAACAGGGAGTCAGGTGAGCCGGTGGTCCATATTGAGGCCTAGGTACTTCACCTAGGATTTCCAAGGGAGGTTAGTCCAATTGATGTTGAGGGCAGCAACTTGAGCCGTGGCTCGTGCTCCCCTCAGATTGGCAAACAGGACCTCGGACTTCGTGGCCGCTAGTGACAGGCCCTTGGTCGCCAGGAACAGCTGCACCCCACAGAGAGCACGCTGGAGGGCCTGCCTCGCTGAGGTGATCTGCCTCCTCCATTCTCGAACCAAGAGAACCACATCATCCGCACATACAGACCATAGAACCTTGTGGCGGTTGCCCTGCTGGATGGAGATGGAGAGGCCTGCCATGACCAGGTTGAACAGCAAGAGGTTGAGGACCGATCCCCTGAGGTCCCCCGGAGGTGATGAGGTGGAAAGTGCTATGGTGCCCCCTACCCGCACCTCCAAAACACGATCCGAGAAAAAGGAGGTAATGAAGCGTCGTAGGTTTCCCGTGCAGTTCCGTCCCGATGGTGCTGTATAGCAGACAATCGAATGCCGACTCGGCGTCCAGGAGGACTAGAGGGTGATGTCTCCATGATGCTTCGCCTCCTAGCGGGAGGACTCCACGTCCGCGATAGAGTATGCTGTGAATTGATGTCGGCGGAACCCTGTCTGCTTCCCAGGGAGGAAACTGGCGACCTCTGCGATCTAGGTGAGTCGCCAGAGGGCCGCCCGCTCTGTTGCCTTACAGGCGGCGGAGGTCAGCGAGATGGTCTGTAGCAAGAGAGCTCCCTGGATGGCTAGCTGGGCTTGAGCATGAGGACCATGAGGCTGTGGTACAGCACGTCGGTAAGGTGCCACTCGTCCAGGTGTCTTTGAACACGACCAGGAGGCCAGCTTCTTCCGGTGCATCCAGGTTCCGCAACATCTGCAACGGGAGCCCGTCTGCCACAGGAGCGCTCTTCTTTTTAAACCGGTTGAGGGTCCTGTGGAGCTCGTGGGTGGTGATCGGCTCGTTGCACAGCGTGGTCGCACATACAGAGCATGCAGGTACGCGAGGGCAGCATTGTGTTGTCTGGGTACGGGAGGGGGGGGGGGGCAGCGAGAGGCTAGGGCCGGGTTTGGCTGCTTTGGAGAAGTGGTCGGCCAGCTGCTCCGCCAGTGCCCGATAAGGCATTCCTCGGTCAATGGCCGCTCCGTGCTCCGGTTGGTGCCAACCTGAAGCAGGGACCGCAGAAGGAGCCAGGCTGTTGCCCACTGCCGGACAGACCGGATGGAGTGGCAGTTGCCATCCTAGTCTTCCCGAGCACGGCAGTTGGCCTGGCGACGGCAGACATCGTCTGCCGTCCCCAGGATAAGAAAGGCGCCGAGCGGGTTACGCAGGTTCTCTAAGGTCAGGAATGGCGATTTGCCAGTATCCCTCAGGAGAAAAAGATATTTCAGCTGTATCCTACCTACCAGCCGAAGAAATCCGGGCGATGTCATCACTGGTTGACCTCAATGGGGTGGCACAAATTCCCGAATACATTCACCAAAATTTTGACCAAGCGTCCGTCATACAGCATTCCGGGTGGTATCCTTGCATTTCTCTTTGCATATAGCTTCCGTATTTTAATCACCCTGGAGGCTTGCTTGCGACAGGGGTTCCGACGATTGATTTAAGCACTATCAATTGCATGCTTTCTGAGACTACATTTTTTCTAAATGTGCAGTTTAGGTGTCCACCGAGATGTCGAGATGTGAAGTTGGATTCTAGCTTGCGACAGGGGTTCAGTGTGATGACTTATGTACCTTCAGTTGCATACTTTAGGGCGCAGTTGAGGTGTCTATCGCGATGTAGAGATTTTAGAGCTACTGCGCCCTTTCCTCAAAAATCTTTCCTTTCCACAAAACACATGATTTTGCATTCTTCCAGATAAGCAGACTTAGTGTCCTCGGAATTTTTGTGCTAACAAGAACTTGCTTGTTTTTTTACTTTCATTTCGACAGGCGGGGAGCGGCAGCACTTGAAGACTCCTAACACGTCTAGCCCGGAAATCTCAAACATGAGCCATGCTGTACAGTACCGGAGAGTCGCTAGGGGAAGTGCTCACTCTTGCAATAGCGAATACCCTGGGGTGGCAGCAGAAAGCGACCACGAGTCATTACTAGCTATTCTAGATGAATTTTCTCCAAGGTGGAAGACCTCGCCTTCTGCTGCACCGACTACGCAGCAGAATATAAACAGCCAAGAAGAGGATGCATCCTGTGAGAGAAGTTATTTTTATGGCCTTGACTTTGAAGACATCGCATCGCAACGCTTGCAGTGGCTAGGAGCGGCCAGTGGAAAGGCTCAGTCTAGCAATAGCGACGAGCCTGAGGCGGCAGTAGAAAGTGGCGACAAGTCATTTCTTTCTATAATTATTGAATTTTCTGCAAGAAGGACTACCTCGACATCTTCAGCACGAAGTCCGCAGCAGATTATATACAACCGCGAAGAGAATTCATCCTGTGACAGCAGTTCTTTTAATGGCCTTTACTTTGAAAAGAGCGCGCCGCAAAGCCTGCAGGAGCCCGGTTGCGTTGTTTCTCATTTCGGCAACTGGAAGGATCGAAGCCTGTTTTGGCCAGACTGTTTGGATTTCAGGAGTGATCCTGAGAGGAGCAGCCATATGGTTTCTATGAGAATATCAGATCGTTCAGCTGGGGCTTCACGCGACGGAAATGGCGTGACCCGTGCAGGCAGCAGCCAGTGCCAAGAGGAGGTAAATGAGCGCTCTCACCAGGATACTGAGTACGAAGTTTCTGGTGAGCCTAATAACGGCACTTGTGACATACAAGATGCACTCGGCGTTCGAGATTGCAGTGAGGAACCGCGGACGCCCCAGGTTGAAGATGTATCCCCGATAACAATTGATAGCAGTGACGATGTAGACTGTTTCATGGTTGAAGACAACAGTCTCGCAACACATGCGTAATTCACCATTCCTATCGTGCAGCATGCCAGCCCAGGCACTGTTACGGTATTTGACTGGAACGCCATAACCTTTCCAGGCCAGCCGCCGCTCAACTACATTTCCAATGCATCGGGCTATTTCCCATGTGTCTATCCTTGCGCCTGTGTGGGTCCCCAATCTAGTCCATGTTTCTTTTGTGTGCAACATTTCCAGCCACTATGAGTGACAAACACGGCCAAAACGCAGCGATGCTGAACTATATTTCTAATGAATCGGAGTGACAAACACGGCGAAAACCCAGCGATGCTGAACTACATATCTAATGAATTCATGTGCTTATCTTTGCGCCTGTGTGTCTCTCCGTTCTTGTCCTTCTTTGTTGTCTGTGCGAAATTTTTAGCCGCTATGAGAAACCAACCCACTCGATACGTAGCGGTGATAAATTACATTTCTAATAAATCGCGCTATTTTCCATGTGTTCGTCTTTGCGCCTGTGTGTGTCTCTTTTCTTGTCCATAATTGTTGTGTTAAAAATTTCCAGCCACTTTGAGCAACCAACTCGGTCAAAACACTCCGATGCTGCTGTCAGGTCTGTTCGCCAAAAGGTCAAGCATAGCTTGGGGATGTCCCACCTCGGCATTTACGGTAGAGGTGCAAAAGTGCGTGCTCCTGTGGAAGGCATTCTTCGCAGCCGTTCGCACGACCGTAACGAAGGTAGCCTTTGACATCAATCGCAAGTGTGCGACATTCTACACTACCCAGTAGGAAGAAAACAGTCACCTGGGAGACGAGAAACCAATCAGTTTATTTGCCGGATACCAGCAGCTATGACAATCAATTTGTTGAAATAGAATGGCAGGTTTTGTTTACCACCCTTAAAATATTTGTGGGTTTCACAAGATTGCTGAACCTCTATTTTATATGAAAAACGAACTCCAGCATGATGCACTCTTGAGCTCCATGGTCCAGGATGACATTTACACGAAGACAACAATCAGTCTGAGTCGAAGTTGTCGCTTTGCAGAAATGCGCGTGCAGTCATTGACGATGAACACGAGACATTTCTGCGTGAAGCAAGATCTCCTAGACATGTGTCGCCCCCGAGTACAGGTGCGAGTGCGCTCACTGAGGTCTTTAATTATGGAATATTTTTCATATAAATGGATTCGGAGCTTTGTAAGCCGCATTAAATATGTATCATGCTGCCATAATAGCAAAACCTTCAGTTTTTGCTCAAAGAAAAATTGAGCGCACTGCAACCTTGAGCTCCTCTATCGTGCATGACATCTTCAAGGAGCAACGCGAGTTATTTAAGTTTTATTATCGGCCCCTAGTGCCGACACAGGAGCCCTGTCCGAAGTCTACCACGTCACTGACCCTCAACAATCCAGAAAGGCTGTTAATGAAAATCAGTGCAATACATATACTCATGGAGCAAACCCACCGGGATCTCCAACAGCTACTACTCCAGACCTGTGTGCGCTACTTGAAGTCTCTGATGAGAAGATTTTCTATAAATTGGAATCTGAGATCTTCGCACAAAAACGTGATAATGCTTCTGACATTGATAGAGAAGCTGAACAGCTAGATGCTGCAGTGGACGAAATCAAGGGCGCATGGTAACGTAAACACTGCTTTTAAAGACGACCTTTGCGGGACGACAACAGCAATTATTCTTCCAGAGTTCAAGTGTGCACCTACTCTAGATGCATATAAAGTAGGTTATGAATTCCAAGATGCTTATTTACAAGATCCTAAATCGACTGCAGCAGCTGATTCAGAAGATTCCACGGCATGTGCTCGAGAAGAAGAATTGTCAAGACGTCCGAAGCCGCGAAATTACAGGTGCTTCAGCACCTGTAAGACCTGATGGACATGAGCCCGAGAAATTAGGTCTCAGAAAACAGCATCCAATGCATCCGCGGCCGCGTACTGCAGGCGCGCGTACGTTACCTGGCCTCCCTGAGGGTGATGATGCACAAGCTGCTGTGCCGGCTGCAGCAACTAAGGATAAAGAGCCAATTGTATTAATTCTTGAAACGCAGCTTCTTATGCATACACCAAATTTCAACCCACAGCACTCAGATCCGGGGCCGCTGTCTCCTTCAATGTCGGGCAACTCAGTACAACAGCTAAGCGCAGAACAGAGGGAAAAGACAGATACAGACCACTTTTAGCAGTGCTTGGTCACTGTGAAGGTTCCGTGAGCAAATCTGCGACGCAAACTCGGGTGCTACCTCACAGTCTGAATTAGAAGGGGAAGTAAAGGTCACCAAATACGGCTCAGAAGCTCAAATTCCTCCGTGCTGCTCGTCCGTGTCAGTGCTCACCGAAGGGAAGGGCATAAACTAGACGTTTTCATTTCGTTGTCAACAGTTTCACTGGTTTCATTGAGCGAAGATGAAACAGTAAGTAGACTCTCATGATTGCTTCGAAATTCTCCCTTCTTAAAAACTCCTGTTAAGCGCGGAGGCTTAATGGAGGATTTTCAAACTGCCCTGCCTCTATCGAGCTCTTCACAATGTGCACCCTGGCTGCTGAGGAAACTTGGGTCCAGTACCACCTGCATAGGCCTCTCAGATATCTGGACTGAGTGTAGGTGAGAGCTAGAGCTTACTCTCCGGATGAACGTACTGCATTCCTTTTTCTGAAGGACGGCTTAGAACCTGCATCAGGGGTGTCACGGCTGAGTGCGAGACGCCCCGCCAAGAAAGGAAAAGAAGATAGAAACTGTGGCACGCAGCGGACGAAACCGACGTAGCCACGGGGAAAGAGCGAAGCAGACGGTGCAAAGTGCGCGCGTTTGCGCGGAAGCAATAATCGTTTACACGGAGACCGAAGAAAACCAGACGGCGTGGGCGCGCGGCTTTGGGGACCGCAAGTGCGTGTGAAACCACGGCCGCGAAGATACATGGGCGCAACGCACCCGCGGGGCGAGGAGGTCGGTATGCCACGGCGTCCCCTCCGTGCGGCCGCCCCGAGGGTAGACAAAGGGACTCGAGTTTTGACGCCGGTGAAGGAAACACGCTCTGAGGCTGCCCTCCCAGGCCGACGCATCCCGGCAACGATCCGGACCGTCGTGACGCTCCTACGGCTACGCACCGCAGGCCCCGGCGAGGTCTCCTCTAGCGACATTCCTCATCCACCTTAAGTACCGATTGGACTGTTTTCATTATCCTTCATTCGATTGCTACATGGACTCAAAAGACTCTAATTAGAATTATTTGACGTTGTTCTTAGAAACCACCTGCGTGTGGGAACTCTGCCTGATTGTTGCATGTTCATCTATGTTATGTAACCTCTGCTTTTTTTAGTTTTGTAGTTGATCTTGATCGTTGCAGTAAACATTGTTTTTGGAGACGTACACCTCTCTGGTTTTCTGACTCGCGTCCTAGACAGACAGTGACATAAAATTAATGGCGAGCCTGCCAGGATCCACTTTTGTCATTCTGTCTTAACGTTAATGTCAACACGCTTGTGTTCGTGCTAAGGCCAGAGAGATGGACCTCCACAAGCTTATGTTGAGAGCCGAAAAGCTCGGGTTCACGAAAGAGGAAACGATGGCTCTTTATGAGGAGGAGAAAACGAGACACAAAGAGGAAAGGGAGTTGGCGCATAAGCAGGCGCTTGAAGAGAGCGACAGGGCTCGTGAACAGGCAGTTGAAGCAGAAGAGAGAGCTAAGCGGATGGCAGAACTAGAAGAAAAGAGAATGACACAGGAGAAAGAAGTGCTTGAGCTCAAGTTACGCCTTGCTAACGCTAGCGTGGAAGCGATGCCAGAGGCGGCAGGATTTTCGTCAGGTACTGTGGCTCCACGCCCAACAGCTGTTTGTCCAAGAAAGCTGATGGCTCCTTTTGACGATAAGCGTGACGATTTGGATGCCTATTTGCATCGCTTTGAGAGAATAGCAGTAGGACAAGGATGGGATAAGAGCGAGTGGGCAACAGCCTTGAGCCTTTGTTTGGTAGGAGAGGCCTTAACAGTTTTTGGGAGAATGCCCGCATCAGAGTCGACAGACTATGATAAGGTGAAGAAGACACTTCTGCAGAGGTTCCGCTTAACCGCAGAAGGTTTTCGTGAAAGGTTTCGAGGTAGCAAACCTAACGATGCGGAAACAGCCAAGCAGTTCGCATCGAGATTGTCGAACTACTTTGAACGATGGCTGGAAATGGCCGAGGTAGAAAAATCGTACGAGGGGGTGAAAGACCACATGGTGGCAGAGCAGTTTTTGTCCTGTTGTCACCCAAGGCTGGCCGTATTTCTAAAAGAGAGGAAGTTGAAGAAAGTGGAAGAATTGACTGAGTACGCAGATCAGTTCATGGAAGCCCAAGGCCATAGAAACCTAAGCAAGGTTAATGAAGACGTCGGCAGAAGTTCCGATGCAGACGCGGTAAAGCGAGGAGTACAATGTGGCGCATTCAAGCAGCCCCCGAGGTGTTTCCTGTGCAATCGTATTGGACACCGCGCCGCGGATTGTAGGTTTGGAGGAAATAGAGGGCAGACACAATTAATCTGCCAAAACTGCAACAAAAGAGGCCACCGAGCTGAAGAATGCAGATGTCGAACTCAGGAGAAGGCCGCGTGTATCGTGCATCCGAGACAAGATGACACGGGCGCCGAGGAAGACCGAAAGACGGACGCAAAGGCCGAGAGGGAGATACCGGAAAGCAAAACAGCTAAGCACGCAGCTGTCAGAGAGCTACCGATGCCAGTAGTCGAGGGCGAAATTCATGGACACCGCATCACCGTTTTGAGAGACAGTGGCACAAATACTGTCCTAGTGAGAAGGAGCCTCGTTGAAGAGGAGGAGCTTACTGGTCAGTTGGCGTCAGTCCTACTGGTGGACAGCACGGTTCGCTACCTTCCGGAGGCAATTATTTGCATTTCTACTCCGTACTATTCGGGACCTGTGGTAGCAAAATGCTTAGACGAACCGCTGTACGACTTAGTGCTAGGGAATATCAAGGGCGTAAGAAAGGTTGACGACCCAGATGCCAACTGGACCCCCAGTGCGGAACAAGACCCAGGCCTGAGGGAGAGAAGTGAAGAGGAAACACTTGTAAAGACCCGCGCGTACGAAGTTTCGCTCGAGGGAAATGGCAGCTTGGAGCCCGCGGAAGAAAAAAGGGACGAAACACCGATGATTTCGTCAGCTGTACAGACCAGAGCAGGAAAAGCAGCGCAGGGAAAGACATCTAAACTGAAGGTACCTGCGGCGGAGCTGCTGAAGGTGACTCCCGAGAGTGTAGCGGAGGGGCAAAGAGACGACTCGTCACTGGCGGACTGTTTCAAAAGGGTTGGGGAAATTCTAAAAAGAAAGAAATGCCGAACGACATTTCAGTTTCTCATACGAGACGGCATTTTATACAGAAACTGTCAGTTCAGCTCAGGAAGAGAAGTGCTGCAGCTAGTGATACCCAACGAATTGCGACCGGCTGTCATGTGTCTAGGCCATGATTCGATTATGGCTGGTCACCAAGGGGCCAAGAACACGACAAACAGAATAACAGAAGAATTCTACTGGCCAGGCATTCAAAGTGACGTGAAGCGATATGTCAAATCTTGTGACATATGCCAAAGGACGATACCCAAAGGAAAAGTCGGGAAGGCGCCACTTGGAACCATGCCTACCATTGAAATGCCATTCCAGAGAGTGGCAGTCGATATTATTGGACCCATAGCTCCTGCATCGAGGAAAGGAAATCGCTACATCATCACCCTGGTGGACGTGGCGACAAGATATCCAGAAGCCATCGCGCTAAAATCTATTGACACAGTCGAAGTCGCAGAAGCGCTGCTTGAAATGTTCTCGCGGTACGGAGTACCGAAAGAGATGCTCACGGACCGGGGATCAAATTTCACTTCAGATTTAATGAAGGAAATAAGTCGTCTCCTGTCAGTGAAGCAGCTGCTGACAACCCCATACCACCCGATGTGTAATGGCTTGGTTGAACGCTTCAACGGGACCATCAAGCACATGTTGAAGAAAATGTGCCAGGAAAGACCTGCTGATTGGGATCGTTACCTTCCAGCACTGCTATTTGCATACCGAGAGGTTCCACAGTCAAGTTTGGGCTTCTCGCCATTCGAAATGCTGTACGGCAGAGCCGTCAGAGGACCACTGACTATCCTTCGAGAGCTTTGGTCAAATAAGGAATTGGAAGCCGAACAGAAAACCACGTATACTTACGTGCTGGAGCTGAGAGAGAGGTTGGATAAAACATGCGAGATTGCGCACCGCAACCTTGATGCTGCCAAGGAGAAGTACAGGAAATTTTATAACCGCAAGTCGGTGAATCGACAGCTAAAGCCAGGTGAAAAGGCCTTGATCCTGCTGCCGAGTGACAAGAACAAGCTCACTATGCAGTGGAAAGGTCCATTTCCAGTAACAAGGAAGAAGAATGAAGTAGACTACGAGCTGCTAGTGAACGGAAACAAGAAGATCTTCCACATAAATATGCTGAAGAGATATGAAGAAAGGAGCCCTAATGCCGACCAGATGATCGCCTGCATGGTCATCAGTGAAGAGCCGGATGGAGAGGAAGTGCCCACTTTCAATGCAAGGAAGACATCGGGACCAGAGGACGCGGTGATTAACCCAGCCCTAGAAGTAGAAAAGACGGCGCAACTCAAGCGTCTTCTCGAACGATACGACACCGTTTTCTCAGACCTGCCTGGAAAGACGAAGGTTCTTGAGTGCAAGCTGCGCCTGACCACTGAGCAGCCTATACACGTCAGGCAGTACCCTTTGCCACTGGTTACACATAAGACAGTCGAGAAAGAAGTAGACGAAATGCTTAGACTGGGCATAATTGAGCGCACGGAGTCCGCCTATAACTCACCCCTCGTAGTCGTCAAGAAGACAGATGGCTCCAATCGACTGTGTGTCGACTTCAGGCGGCTCAACAACGTCTTAATCCCCGATAGTGAGCCCATTCCAAGAATTGACGTGGTGTTTGCGAGCGTCGCACAAAAGAAATTTTTCTCGAAGTTCGACCTCGCGAAAGGGTATTGGCAGATACCTATGGAGGAGGGTTCCAAGGAAAAAACAGCCTTCTCATGCGCTAACGGCCTATTTCAGTTTCGATTCATGCCATTTGGCCTGAAGACTGCAGCGGCCACGTTCACAAAGCTAATGAGACTGGTACTGGGTGGTCTTCATGATGTACACCACTACATAGACGACATTCTGGTGGCCACAGACACGTGGGAGGAACATTTGATGGCGCTTGAAACCCTGTTTGAGAGACTTCGTGAAGCAAACCTGACGGTGAACCCCACAAAGTGCGAGGTCGGATTTGAATCGGTATCCTTTCTAGGACACGAGATAGGAATGGGGCGGATAGCGACGAAGCCAGATGTAGAGAAAATCCAGGCGGCACCAAGGCCGACAACCAAAAAGCAGGTGCAGTCCTTTTTGGGATTAACTGGATTCTACAGAGAATTCATTCCACATTATGCAGACATAGCTCTCCCACTGGTGGAGACGACAAAGAAAGGGGCACCAAATACAGTAAACTGGAGTTACCGACAGCAGGAAGCATTCAACAAGCTTAAAGAAAGAATGGCGCAACCGCCCGTCTTGCTGGCCCCTAATGTAAACAAAGAATTTGTTTTACGCACAGACGCATCAGGGACAGCCCTAGGCGCAGTGCTGATGCAGGAGGAAGACGGAATACTTCACCCTGTGGCCTATGCTAGCAAGAGGCTCAGTGCATGCGAACAAAACTACTCGACTGTAGAAAAGGAGTGTTTAGCACTTGTGTGGGCAATAAAGAAGTTTCATTTGTACCTGTATGGAACGTATTTCAGGGTGCAAACAGACCACCAGCCCCTACAGTGTTTGACAAAAACCAAATGGTCGAACGGAAGATTGATGAGATGGAGCTTAACACTCCAGGAGTACGAGTTCCATATCGAATACATAAAAGGAAGAGAAAACTTGGGAGCAGACTTCCTTAGTAGGCTGAACTAAGGGTGGCTTTCAGCGTGTTTAGCATGCATATATATCCGCAGGAAAGAAGTATCTATATATGTTCGTGCTTTGCTGTTCTTTGTGTGCATACTGTGTGAACTGTGCGGTTTCTTGTGACTTTTGTGTGTGCGTGTTTGTGCATATTACGCGAGTGAGCAGTTTTCCTTCGTAGGAAAACTCTTAAGTGGGGGGGTACTTGTCACGGCTGAGTGCGAGACGCCCCGCCAAGAAAGGAAAAGAAGATAGAAACTGTGGCACGCAGCGGACGAAACCGACGTAGCCACGGGGAAAGAGCGAAGCAGACGGTGCAAAGTGCGCGCGTTTGCGCGGAAGCAATAATCGTTTACACGGAGACCGAAGAAAACCAGACGGCGTGGGCGCGCGGCTTTGGGGACCGCAAGTGCGTGTGAAACCACGGCCGCGAAGATACATGGGCGCAACGCACCCGCGGGGCGAGGAGGTCGGTATGCCACGGCGTCCCCTCCGTGCGGCCGCCCCGAGGGTAGACAAAGGGACTCGAGTTTTGACGCTGGTGAAGGAAACACGCTCTGAGGCTGCCCTCCCAGGCCGACGCATCCCGGCAACGATCCGGACCGTCGTGACGCTCCTACGGCTACGCACCGCAGGCCCCGGCGAGGTCTCCTCTAGCGACATTCCTCATCCACCTTAAGTACCGATTGGACTGTTTTCATTATCCTTCATTCGATTGCTACATGGACTCAAAAGACTCTAATTAGAATTATTTGACGTTGTTCTTAGAAACCACCTGCGTGTGGGAACTCTGCCTGATTGTTGCATGTTCATCTATGTTATGTAACCTCTGCTTTTTTTAGTTTTGTAGTTGATCTTGATCGTTGCAGTAAACATTGTTTTTGGAGACGTACACCTCTCTGGTTTTCTGACTCGCGTCCTAGACAGACAGTGACAAGGGGGTAGGAAGGCAGGACATTTATTGAATGCATATTTGACAGTGAATGAACACATATTTGCAAATGTACATGTGATATTGCTCGAACCAAACATGACCTGTAATAAACGAAAAAACGCGCAACGGCATCAGCGGCACTGTGTATATCAGCAAGTGTCCCCTGAGACAACTGACAGCACACTTACACATGCAGATTTGCTTGGCCATGATGTTCTTGCCGTTAAGGGTAGTTAAGGGCGATTTGCACTGCCCACACTTCTCAGGCACAGCCGGAAATCTTTTCAACAAGTACACGCCGCACATATACGCACATCTCTTGCACTGATGCTCGGAGCAGTTTTCATGCATCAGATGCTTGCGTTTACGTCGGTTGTTCTTGCAGCCAATGACGGCGCAGTGCCGCCACGACCATTAGTGGCTTATTATGCGATTATTACAAATTCACGCACCGAACTCTTCCCACCCCGTGCAAAGTGCTGAGGAAGGCCAACGAGCGGGTACACCTGCGCCTGCTCGCTTACACCATGCTGTGCTTGGCAACTCTAAAGCATTTCGATGCCCAATTCGACGGGCGGTGCTCACACTGTGGGGAGTTGTCTGAAACCTACCATATAGTGTGGATCTGCCAGCAGAGCCAATCCCTAACCACCATCCCAATCCCCATCTGAGAGGACTGGGAGGCGACCATGTACGGCCGCGGCACCCTCGATGCCTAAAGGGCCTTAACGCAGCGCGCTCGGGCTACGGTAACCACCAATGTGGTGCCTGACTAGGCATCCCACCTAGTTCTTGTAAGTTGTTTTGATTACCTCCGCCCGGTTGATAAGACCTCGGGCGTGGTCATTGGCGACTTCGTTGCCTTGGTTCCAAGAGTGAGCAGGTACCCAGATAAGCTCCACATGGGGGGGGGGGGGGGGTATTAAAGGGGCGAGTTTGAGGATGCGGACAGCGCTCTCACGGATTTGCCCTCTTGCAAAATTTAGAGTGGAGATTTTGAATCGGTAAGGACACACCAGGCATTAGTGTAAGCACAAGCGCTAATGCTGCCTCTCCCGAGGATTCTGGGGTGGATGCACGAAGGTGGAGAGTGGCGATAGTTTGGACTGTGGAGTTAATGACTGTAAGTGCCGCGTTTTTGCTTAAGCAGGCTGCGTCCACCTGTACTGTGTCGGCTTCCGAACTGCAGTATTTGGGGGGCGCTTTTGCACGGGCTAAGGCCGGTCGAGTGATGGGTGGCATGAGCGTCCGTGAACTGTGGCGATGGGTTGGAGTGTGTAGTTCTAGTGAATGCCGCTGCCGAGTCTTCGCTTGTGCAGGCTGCGTTCACCAATATGGCGTCGTCTTCGGACCTGCACTATTTGTGGAGAGCTTTTTGCAGGGGCTATGAGGCAAGCCGAGCGAGCGATACGTGGTGTGGCTTTTCCGTGAAGAGTGCCGATGGGTTGGAGTAAAGCGTTCTAGCGACTGCCTTTGCCGTGCCTTCGCCCATGCCGGCTGCTTTAACCATCGGGCGCCGACTTCCGAACTTTAGACTCTGTGGAGAGCTTCTGCGTGGGCTATGCGGCGGGCCGAGTGATCGGTGGCATAAGTTTTCTGATGGAGTTTTACCAGCAGCTGTATGTGTACGAGGCGGGGGATTAGTAGTAATGTGAGCTTGGTTGCTGGCATGCGACTTTGGAGAGTGCCAACTATGTGACATTGTGTCAAAGGTTAAGCTAGGCGAGTGCATTATGCTTGTCTGTGCACCTCTATGAGTTCGTGTGTAGTGCTTTAATTGACACATGACATCTGTGACACTCTCGATGGAGACCTATCCGCGCCGTGAGGGAAGTGAAGCGCTTCTTAACAGCATTGCCACCAAGCAAATGCGATAGCATTTAGACTGCCTGCTATGATGCTTACATTGAGTGTCTAATGTTCTTGCGATTTCACGCGCCTAAAAACGGTAGGAAGCGGTTTCATTGCCCTGATATGGTATGCATGAGTCATATCTTTCTTAGAACATTCCCTTACCTTTCATAAATTACCATCCGGAATTACATTAATCTGACTAACGACTCCACCATAATGCAGCAACTAATCCACGCCGATTCACCTCATTGTTTTTTTAGTGCTGGCCTTAGAGATATCGGGGAGGTTTCTTGGTACTTTCGCGGGTGCGTTCATTTGCAAATTTTGAAAGTTTGCGGCGCACTATGATTGGCGTAGCGGCGATCAGGTGGCGTTATTGATGTACCAACTACCTCAATCGCATTCATAGATCGTGGTTGTGCCACATTCATAGATAGGTTGTGCCGACGCCGCAAGTTAATGTTATCTTTCGATGAATCATTCAAAAATTGAAATATTTCGATGCTATCTGCTTCCTTTGAGGTCAGGTGACCCTGATGACGTCATCTCTCAAATGACCAATCAGGTAATTTCAAAATTTGTGCTGTTCTCTGAGTGCTCACTCTGGGTCATACAATTTTGATGACTTCGTAATGGCCACGCCACCCAAAATAACACTTCAGGGGCTTTCTTTACGGAGAGATCGGAAATTTCATGATGCCAGCTTAAGTATTATTGCACTGAAAAAATAGGAGGGAGGAAAAGGAGCGTGGGAAAATGGAAGAGAAAGTTGCGTTGGAGTGGAAGGCAGCAGAATAATATCGACCATCTTGCATTCTCTAAAGCGCACTGTGCAGAGCACGAGGATGCCTTCTGCGCTCTGCCTTCGCCGAAACAGGTCCAAAATTTCCCCCGCGTCCTTTGGTAAAAATTAAAAATTGGTTTTGGTTGGTAACCGTTGTTGAGAAACATGTACTTAGTGGACGTTTCCTATGACTAACGCCTGTGTTTTTCTCTCGCCTGTCCTCCTCCTAGATTGCCATCTGCAACGTCGCTCTTTCAGCGGTGCAGCGTTTGCGGCGAGCACTCAAGTGCGGCCCACAACATCGGCTTGCCACAGAGTTCACCTGGCCCGATATCGGGAAAAATCCAACCGCAGCACTGTAGCAGCATCTCAAAGTTCCGCTCACGTGGCCAATCTGACGGATCACTTCCTTGGACCTACTTGAAGAGGGGACCTTCAAATTTATTTCACATTTTTATTGCCATGTTTACGAGGACCACTTAGTCATTGGTGCCATTCTACTTCTCACCTTTGTGTTTCGTTTGTGACCATACTGAACACTTTTCTCCTACAAGGTACAACAGTTCCTAATTGCGAAAGGAAATTGTTTTTTCCACTGAGGGCAAGCAGTTATGAGGAACCTGTGAAGCCTTGCATGAGTAACGGCGTGCAGTGTGCATGTGAACAATTACCTCCTTTACAAGATGGACACCGAAGTCATTCCTTGCAGATATTTTTGACCAAAACACTATATTTTTGATGTGCGTATTGAACACTGCTAAAAATGCTATACGTTTTTGAGAGCGAAACCTTACATTCGCAGTTTCATGGCACGTAAAACTGTGCCCGCCAGTTAAGATTCCGGACCATTAGACAGCCGAGTCTATTTTCATAGTCGCCAGCATGCGTATTGATTATATGCAGCAACCTATTCCAATAAGGTGAGCACGCGCATTCATCACTTTCTGGTATGTAGACACTGTAAAGAAAATTTGGTAGTCCCTTGGCTCTTGCAGATTTCAGCTGGCCGTGTCACTTGCGGAATTTTGCGAGTAATTTCTCTGTATACAAACGGTGGTTTGTCGCATCACAGGACAGTACCTCTGATTAAATCCTTTTGTGTTCGCGAGCAGCTTCACAGAAGTCTAAACTTCGTCGCTCTGTTTCGTCGTGAGGAAAGTGTCCTCGTTATGCAGGTCATGCTCTTCCCAATGTTTTTATCGTTGATAAGTGCTAATCAGTAGTGGCATTGTGGCAATTACAATTAGCTTTGCAACATTCTCTAGAGTTAATGTTCATCGGCTATTCGCTGTCCTGCATCAGATGTTATAGTGTTGTTCTTTCGTTTTTAACTTCTCTTCATTACTAGCGAGGGAGTATTTTGATTACCGGCGGCTGAAAATCCTGATAGTTCAAAATTGTTTAAGAGAATGATATTTTGCTTGTTGGGGTGTTTATAATCATATTTGTGCTTTAAGCTTGATAGTGCAAAAATGCGAGCCGTTCTCTGGTTTTTCCTATGCTGACCAAGCTGGAATTTAGGCCTTCTGCTTTATATTCTGATACCCATATACTGCTGATAGATTTGAGGCTTGAGGTGTGTGAACCTCATCACTGTGTGATCACTGTTTACCTATAGGCCAGCATGAAGAGTTGCGGGCTGTAAGAAATGCTTGGGCCTCAAAAGTTGATAAAAGGCTTGAAAGGGGTAGCCTCCTTTTTGGAGTGTAAACCTGCAGCTGACTGACTCCTTTGTAAAATACATAACACGAATGTGGTGCTCCGTAAGCCGAGAACGGTAAAATGTTTCTTATCGGCTTTTCCACAGGATGCAAGAGAAGCAAAGGCCTATAAGAGCCGCTGCAGAAATTGCTTGTGGTTATTTTTGTCTGCTGTCATTATCCGTACTCTTAGTAGAGAGCATTCTTCGATGCTGTCAAGTGCTTTTTCATCTTTGTGAAATGAATCGTTTTCTTTGTGCTCTCTGTTGTACTCGCAAAGTTGGGTGCCTTACGTCATGGAGCAACCGCGCCAACGATGGGTTGCAAATTTTTGCGGACTTTTAAATATTTCATTCACAAAAAGGAGATTGGAAATGCCCGCGAACTGATTCCTTGAGACTTGTGTCATGAAAACATTGCCGGAAGTTGTATTCAGACGTGCACTTTGCCATTGATGGAATAAACTTACACGACTATCAATTGTGCTGTGTATAAACATATAGATCCTGCGGTGTATGAATACGATAGCAAGAACAGTCACATCGGAGAAATCTCTGCAACGGTTCGTGATAAATATCACTGATTGCTCGAACACGTGTGATGTCTAAAGAATAGCGAGAACTTTGAAAGGTTATAGCTGCAAGCTATAACCGTTGAATTACGTTGGCCGTTTCATTACACGCAGAAAAACATGCCGGGTGTTAAACTGCCATCTCCTCGAGCTGTGCATTAGATGTTAACATCAATCTGTGCGCAAAGTAAGTCTGAATGCCACAAAACGCGGGCACTTGATATATGCGAGCCCAGTTTCGAACGCATGGCCCGTTTAGTGGTAACAGCAAAAAAAAAAGGGCGCATGGAAGCACCATCTGACGAGCATGTCTCAAGTGATACAGAGCAGCCCGAGGTTTGAACTACGCTCCCTAACACTAGAAGATCGCAGCACAAACCAATCCATGAGAAAGCCGACTGCAAGAAAGACAACACTAACTCATAATTTTCATGAAAGAAAACAGTAAATGCAGCTCCTAGCTATGTTAGGCTCGTTTGTATGTGCAGTGGCGCGAAAGAGTATTAACTAATGCTGAGCGTACTAGCAACGCATTAAGCGGTCAAATAAATTGCAGGAGTTTACAAACGTTTAGATCGTATCACTGAATGAATCCCTGGATACATGTCATAGGAAACACATAGGATTGAAAAGGAAAAGAAACTTTTGGGCAGCTAGAGCGAAACCGAGGAGAGGGGGGCGGCACCCCCAGGAAGGGGGCGGCGGCCCTCTCGAACCCGCGGAAGTCGCGAGGGACGTAACAAGACCTCAAGGAGACCTCAAAAGCTTGTCCTCCCTGCTTGGAGGGAGCCTAACCGACTCTGCAGGCTTTCTAAAGAAAAGTTGTTCTCTCTCTCTCTCTCTCTCTCTAGAGCGAAATATAAGCGAAAGCTAAAAAAAAAAACTGCGTCGGCCGGGAATCGAACCAAAGTGAACTGCTTGGAAGGCAGCTATGCAACCACTATACCACCGACGCCCGACGAGGGGGGGGGGGGGGGGGGGGCGTTCGTTCGTTACCGGCGTACTTCTGTTCGGGGTTGACGCGGTATTTTCGTCGGAGAAAGAAGGACCTCACCCCAGCGGCCGGGCAGTGGGCTTAAAACAGTTCTTACGGAAGAGTATGTTTCTATGCCGGCGTCCAGATGGAGCCCCAGAATACCGTACGTACAGCCGGCTGAAGGCAGACGAATGCGGCGCCACGCACGGCTCTTCTTAAAAATCCCAAGCTTCGATTCTTCCTCTATTGATGTGCAAGTTTTCGAAATGCTCATTGCGTTGCTGGGATGTTACGTCAGTTCTGAGGTCTGAAAAACGCTCTTCCACTGCCAAACAAAGATCACGAGCTTAAACTTCTTAGTGGCCCTGAAATAAAGACACGGACAGCCAGAAGTGACTGCACCTCCAATGAGATTCATCAGATACATAACAAATTCAGCAGTTTTTCAAAGGAATAAAAAAAAAGTTGTGCGGAGGTTAAAGAAAAACCTGTTATGCTGTCGGCAAGCTCCGTCCTAAACAAAAACTCGGACTGCTCCGCCCCTGAGGCCATACAGGGCCATAAAATACGCGTTTCCGTGGTGTCTCGCCCTGCACTGGGTTTTAATAGCCTCGTTCCTCAAACCGCGGACACTAGGCGGGCTCGGGCCTTAGATAGCGAGGGTTGGACGGGATTCTGATGCTTCATTTTTAAGTACAGCTAACACAATCTAAGTATAAAACTAGCGGCTGAGAAGAAAGAGGGCAGGGATACAGTCAAGCGAATACTAAACGCCTTTGCAGTTTATAGTTTTGTATCTGTTCTGTGCTCCCTGTGCATGGCGAAACACAAAAAACAGGTCTCGGGACTTGTCCCTAACAATAATGAAACTCAATCTGTGTCACATATAACATTCACTTGCCCTGGCATTGGTGTAATGAATTGGTAGACTGTTAATTGCGGCACCTCTAGTAAACATAGAGCTGGAAGTATTTGATATACTGTGCGTTCATTCTTAGGGCTTCTTAGTTGCGGTCACAGCTGATTTATGACCGATTTCAGAAGACTTTGGGCTGTGCCCTTGCGACATTTTTATATATCTCCGAGCAGCACCAAACATCTTGCAACTCCCTGGCTATAGAGGAATGCCGTAAAAAGTCGCCGTTTCTGAAGCGGCCATCGAAAAAGAATAATTCTAATTGTTTTCAAGCTTCTGTACAAGAAATGCCAAAAAAACTGGAATGAGTATAAGTTCATCGCAGCCACATTAAACGCACAATTACCGGTGAGAAAGATAAATAATATACCAATCATTCCGATTCCCTTTAAAATTCGGGAAACCGAGGTGTGCTATTCGCTTTTGTACGGCCTTGAAGAAAGCTCACGGCCTGTTGAAATTTACTCTCATTAGTGTTCACACCAAGGGAAGCTATCAAGAGGGTTTAATCAATTGTCAAGGTATTGGAAAAGCACTTCGCGGCTCTACTACAACTGAAAGCAATGGTGTTCGCGCCAGTGACGTCAATCAATAACGGCTCTCTCGTTAATCTATCCATGCTTAGTCAAGCTGTACTGACGTTGCGCCTGCTTCCCCGGCCCCGATGGCGGCACTTCAGAAGTGCTGAAGATTCATTTGAGGAACCTCCTGCCTCCTTATGATACCAGGTAAACCATTCTGTCAAACAGGCTGGGATTCCTTCCGAGTGGAAGCTAGCAAAGGCGATTCCTTTTCTTCGAAATCTAGGTGGAAGCTGCGCTTTGAATAAATTTAGGCACTCGGTCGGGCGTTCCGTCTATCGGGCCGGAGAAAAAGCGCCAATTTCACACTGAAAGCCCTTCGTCGCAAGTGAAAGATGCCTTATGTGAGACTCCATACACGAAACGCTATCTGCTGACTGGAACTGGGAACTAGCACTCCGATTTTTTTTTTCCGCACGGAACGCCGCCAAGTCACAGGTGACTTTCAACATTTGCCGTCAGCGCTTACTTCATTGTGTTTTCCCAGTCACATTCGCGGCATCTTCGAACGGGGCCACGTTCAGGAATACTGCGTTTGAGAGCGCTGCTGTCGTGTCACGCGAACGCATGTTCGCGGGCGTTTCACGTACTTTTTTTTTAACGCAAGAAAAACTCACCAAGAGCACACAGCACGAAAAATAAATGAGGTTTTTAATCGTATAACATACAAAAAGTGAAGAATTAGACATCTGTTCTTGGCACGCTGTATGTTTTAGCAGGAGAATTCTCGCTGGAAACGCTGCAGCTAAAAAGTTTTCAATTTTCGATTATTCAGTTGAACGAAGTGCAAGAACACTTTAGTGGCAATCTAAAATTGGTTGTATTTCCCTCCACCCATCTTGCCTGGAGATATTTTTAACCTTTCTCTAAAAATAGGTGGCGCGCCTTGTATAGCTTATACACGGACGCCACCGCTCAACGAAATAAAGCCCCTAAAATGTGGTAAAGTAGCGACACATCGCCTCCCCTCCTCTGCTTCCTCCTCTCATTTTAATGCATCAACGTCTATTTATGCATCAAAAATAGCGTGCAAAGCATGCCTGGGAAGGTGCACGTTTAGGCGCCCGACGGCCGCACCCAGCGTGGGTGAGAATAGAGGACGGAAAGGTGTGTGCGGGGCGCAATTATTCAAAGGTTGGCATTACTTTACGAAGTTTTAGGGGCTTCAGGTTGAACGTGTACGTAAAACATGCACCTGGGGCCGTATGCCAGAAGCTGACCTTCTTAAGACGACCATTTCACGTCAGTCTGGTCCGCCGTTATTGGTCACTCAGATATACCAGCGGCTTTCAAGCGTCTGTGCAAAGCTACCCGGCCATTGGGTAGAAGCGACCGGACCTCATCGTTGGCTGCACTTCGCAGTCATGCCAGTGGGCAGGTCCGCTCGCCTGCTGGGGACACAGCTCACAGCGATGTTGCTCACCAGTGGCTGCATATCGCAGCCGGTGCCAGCCAATGGTGGGTTCCGGTCGCCTACCACCCAATGGCGGGGTCACTTTCTACAGACATTTGAAATCCGCGGGTATTTCTGAGTGACTAATGACAGAGGACCAGACAGACGCGAATTCGGCATTTTAAAACAGGCGCCGTATGCAATACGGCCCGACCAGCGCCGCCGAACTAACCAACATTGGTGGCGCCACGGTGCAGTGTCACCTGGAAAGTGATTTCTTGAGTCGTGGTAGAATTTGGTGAGCCAACACAACCAAAAACTCGTTTAAGACTATTGACCCGTTCTCCGATTGCTTCTTTGGTCTGTTTATGTATCCGCCACGCTTTTGAAGTGGAAGCCACTAATTGGAACAGGTCCACTCACTGAACGAAGAAGATTACCTCGGCATTTCGAACGTGACTCTGCGAGCGTTCACTGAAAGGCAGTCGTCGTGGGGCTCCCGGGAGCCAGCGAAGAGATACGAAGACGCGAGAATTAGTACGACTGCGCCTGTTTTGGTGAGTAAACCTACTCTTTATCGCCATTCCGAGTATGAATGTTTGAGAACGAGAGCTAGAGGAGCTTCCAGGTTCATTCATTTCCGTAATAGCATTCCCTAGGCAACATAGCAAGAGCAACACGTTCGTTGAAGTTCTCCGCGGTAGTATGCCTGTCTAGGTAGCGTTTTTTACATCAAGCAGCCGTAGGACGAACACAGCAAGCCGACCGCCGCAATTTCGGACAGATGTTGTTGCATCTGAGAGAAGGATGAAAAGGAAAATGCACGGGCCTGCCAACCGGCTCCAGCCGAGCCACCACCGCTGCCACCTGCAGATATTGAAGAGAGTTAAAGGATCAGAGTGAATGATGAAAAATTCAGGGGGCACTTTGACTGTCTAAAGTGGGTAGAGGCGGAAGCGTTTTCGGCACCACCTTCCCTGTTTCTGTGGCACCGGTGGCGTCACATATAATTGAGTACTAATTACTAAGTGATGAAAAATCACTAATTAATGGTTAATTACTGATTAATACCTGAATACTAATCATCTGCTAATTAACGACGCTTAAGCTTCGCCTTTACGAGTGGAACGCGACAGCGCGTTGTAGCGCTGCCAGGGAGTCCACGGAACACCACCCGTTCAGCGCGATGCCTTGCCCTTTGAACGCAACGCTTTTTGAGGAAAGGAAATGGCGCAGTAATTTTCTGTCATCTCGGTGGACACCTGAACCGCACCGTAGAGGAAGGGAGGAAGTGGGAATGAAATAAGATCGATAAAGATGAGCCGTAATGAAGAAAATGAAAATTGTATTTGAGGAAAGGAAATAACGCAGTAACTGTCTCACAAAATTCAGGGGGGCACTTTTTTGACCTAAAGTGCGGTCACTGATGCCCCTAAGAGTGGAACGCGACACCGTCTTGCAACGTTGCCAAGGTGTCCCTAGAACGCCATCGCCCATTCGGTTCTACGCCTCGCTCGTCAGTAAATTGGTTTTTGAGGAAAGGAAATGTATCTGTCTCTCATTTGTCGGTGGACACCTAAACCTCGCGGGAAGGGAATGGAGGCGGATGAGAGTGAGTGAAGACACCGTAATCACTAGACGCGCCTTTGTTCATTCCAAACCATCGAGCTGGCATGGCGGAGTGGATAGCATGCTCGTCTGTCACGCCGAAGACCGGGGTTGGATTCCTGAGCTCGACCAATTTCTTAATCGGTTTTATTTATTTATATGGCCTGACTAGTAAAGCTAACTAGGCTAATTGGGTAATTAAGCAATTAACTAAGCTCAGTCCCACTTAATTGGAGCATCACTATACGATCCCTTCAATTGGTTGCATGGTTACTAGCCAAAGTACTATTGGCCCCGTTTGAAATTCGCGCACTGTGACGTCACGACCATTTCCACCAAATGAAAAGCGTGACATTTTCTGTCGACAACTGCTGCTTACAACGATGCGACATTAAAGGCTTCCGCCTTAAAAGAAAGGACGCGCTTCGCAGCAACAACCGCGTCCGCCGAAGCGGACGCTGGCTGAAAATATAGATAAGCGGCCGTGGCCGCGATTCGTCCCCACCTCCCTCTTCGGACAGATGTAAATTTGATTCGCCTTAAATATCCCCGCAACCCTGGACAACATCAACGTTGTGACAGAATTACCGACTACAGACGTTTCAAACGTTTCAGGAACCGTTCGTCCTACAGCGTTCCGGGTTGTGTCATACCATTTCTCTTTGCATGTAGCTGACATGTTCCAGCTAAATTGGCGGCTAGCTTGCGACAAAGATTCAAACCGATGACATGTGCACATTCAGTTGTATGGCTTCCTCTACATTATCTGTTCCCTGAAGGCGCGGTTGACGTGTCCACAAAGATATAAGGCAGTTTCTGCGCCCTTTCCTTTCCTCAAAAACCCATTTGGGTATTAAAATTGCGACGGGATCGTTCATTGTGCACCATTGGGGTACTTTCATACGGTTTCCCGCTCGATATAGCATACGCTTCTTACTCAGCTGAGAGGCTAGCTCGCGGCAGGCATTCGAACCGTGTCTCCGAGTGTTTCACTCGGACCTTTGTGGATTCAGCGTTTGTGTGATCAATGTTCGGACGTTTCATTTCTCATTGCGCAACCGGAGTCGAGGCCAAACGCTCACGATGACACACTCATGCTTTCGCCTTCCCAGCACTTAATCAGCCTTAGCAGCCCTCTGAATTTTCGTTCCCGCGGCAGCGACTGTCTTGAAGCCCCTCCGGAGGGATTTTTGACAAGTGTAGGTGTGAACAGAGCGATTATACACTGAGTGGGCATTTAAGAGTGGTAGCTCTACTAAACGCGAAAGTCGGTCACCATTCCGTGCCTGATTTCACCTTTGTTTAACCTCGAAAATCATAGCAACAGACTGACCTTGGCCGATTTTGTCCAAAATCAGTGTCCATCCTAATACACCGTGCACGACGCGATGGTGACCTCCAAGTTTGGCATGAGACATTTCAAAAAATTAGTCCGGGACAGCCCCGAAATTTGCCCTGGCTAGTTTGGACCACAAACAATGTACAGTCGTGCGCAAAAGTGCAGAGACCACGGGAATGGCGGTGATTGCAATTTGTCTGTGTATAAAGGCTGTCGGAAGAAATGGGTAGAAAGGCGGCTTAACTTATTTGGCCAGGCACCCTGTGCATATCTCGAAAGCAGGCGCTGCGTCGTGAGAAAGCGCTGGCGCGCAGTTCTGTCAGTTCGCGTGGTCTCTCCACTTTTGCGCACGGGTCCATCCGTAGCTGAGGTCGCCCGACAACTTGGTGACCTGCAAATTCCGCCTCGGCGATTGCCAAAATACTGTCACTTGTCCTTTGGTCCGCCTTGCAAAACCCACCCGGTTTCTCTACAACGTAATCCCCTGATAGGTCAATTTGGACAATACGTCATCACGATCACGTGAACCTACAGAGACCAATCAGAGAGCACTGATATATTTAAGCTTATTTAAGCTTATAAAAGACCCCCAAAATTCGCCATTTGGCCGACATCACAAAAATTTACCAATTGGGCCTAAAATTTGGCTGGTGGCCACCGTGACATTCTTGCACTTGACGCACTTCCAAAATTGGCAGGTGCCGGCACCAAAAATTTTACTTTTTGCCCAGCTCGAAAATATGGCACTTTGCATGGCCCAAAATTATGCCTTTTAACCCGCCTATAAAATTTGGCAATTGGACACCTGCCGAATTTGGTATTTGGCCAACACCCAAAATTTAGCATTTGGCTTTCTCTCAAGATTTTGGAGTTGACCCACCCTCAAAATATTTTGCAGTTGGCCTACCCACTAATTTTGGAAGTCAGCCCACCTCCAAAACATTTCACCACCAAATTTGGCACTTGTTCCACCTCCCAAAATTTCAGTATTATCCTACGTCTAAAAAATTGCCAGTTTTCCATCCCAGAACATCCACTTGGCCCACCACTAGAATTGGCATTCGGCCAACCTGACATAGGTTAAGCTCTCATAGTCGGCGGAAAAGCCTTGTTTTAAGCGGTTATTGGCAGAGAACTATGGTATATCTTCGGCGATGTGGACCGGAATGTCTTCTCCCACGAACTAACGGTTTGGGCAGCCGTATATCGGCCTTTCTCTTGTGTTTCTATTTGTGTTTCTATGTAAATCGGTGATGGCGAAGGGTACACAATTTAATTGCAGGAATGTCCTTCTAATTACTACGTGGACGGCAAAAGAGAACACCTAAACACTTTGGCATTCCCTTCTTTAAGCTATCATTAGGAACGATTCCATTTTTTTTATTGTGTTATCATTAGAAGCACCACTTCGAAAAAAATTTTGGCGTTGGCGCTTTCCGTATGAAGCCTCACCACTGAGATGTGGAGAGAAGCGGCGATTTGGGGGAAAGGAACAGGAAGAGAAAACGGCAATATCCGGACGAAGTATTCGGAGAGGAGCAGAGAACGAGAGGAAGAGAACGGTGAGGCGATCGGGAAAGAGAGAAACGTTGAGAGAGAAAGAGTAAAGAGCTAGCGTGGCGACCAGGGAGAGGCAATCGAGACACCGAAAGGACAGACCGATACAGCACCGACTCGGCATTCTAGATCCGGCGTCACATGCCACATTCGTGGCTGCCCGACATTGTGGTGGTGGTGGTGGTGCCTATTAGGGGTATTCTTGGGAGAATATACTGGACGCGGGTTATGTACCCTTAGTTGTGGGATCCCTCTTGTCATCTAGAGGAGGGGGAAAGGAGATGTGGAGGGGTTGTTGAGGGGAAGATGCAGTCAGCGTCGACTTCGTTGCTGCTGTCCTTGTCCAGGTCCTAGGATTCACAGGCCTAGGGGGGCGCAGGTCTGGGGGGGGGGGGCATACGTCTAGGGAGGCCGCAGGGCTAGTGCTGGGCGTCCAGGCCGGTCTCCTCGAGGTAGATCAATAGGACGCGGTGGGCGGGGAGGTGGGTTCGAGCCGGGAACAGAAGCTGGTCCTCCGTGTCGGCTGACAGTCCGAGAGCCCGGTAACCTGCAAGAAACGGCGACGGTGCAGATGAAATGTTGGGCAGGCACACAGAAAGTGTCCCAAAGTGCCGGCATGGCCGCACGATGCGCAGGCAGGGGAGGGTGCCAGGCCCAAGACGAACTTGGTCTTTGGCGTCCAGGAGCAGCCGATGCACAGTTGCAGCAGGAGGGTCGTTCCCGGCGAGGGATCTTGTCGGAAAGTCGGTAGAAGGGCCGGTATGCAGCGATGCACCTGTCGGGGTGGCTTACCACCTGCTTCAGTAGCGGACGGGCAAAGTCGTGGGGGCTATTTCGTAGTCACAGGCAGCCCGTTGCTGTGGGCTGCACTCCACAAGGGTGTCGGCGTCCTTGTAGCATTGATAGCCGGCATGGCCAGGTTGCCAGTGGAGAGACGTATGACAGGTGGTGACCTCAAGGGCATGACGCTGGGCACGAAGGACGTGGGTCGAGGTCTGGGAGCTGTGGGGCTTGCTCAGGAACTGGAGGGCAGGCCGAGAATCACACAGGACAATAACAGAGCCAGGAGGGTCTATCAGCTTCTGTGGAGCTGCCCGGGAAGGATAGCCTGCAGGTCCGGGTCTGCTCCGACTGGGCCATCGTCAGAGTCACTACCACCTGCACAGCGGCCGGTCGAACGGAGCCGTTGGTTTAGAAGAGGGTTGAACCTTAGCACTCATCCAAGAAGGTTGCGGTGCTGCAATGGAGTGTGGTAGGAGGGGAGCGACGTTTGGTCACTCCATCAAGGCACAGGATATCCAGCAGGGGAGGGAGGATCGGGCGCCCCAGGGGAGGGCCAAGTGTCTCTACATGGGCTGTAGACACCTTCCCCATCCTGGAGTTGGGGTTGCCGTGCAGACGCTAACAGAGGGCTCCACCATCTGGAACGTGGGAGAGCGGGTCCATGTGCATCAGGCCTCTTTGGAGCAGCAGGGGGCTCAGCGGGTAGGCTCCCGCATCTGCCACGGTGGCCAGTGCCTGCGATGACTGTGGGTGACGAATCCATCTACTGCGGGAGAGTTCCACGCGATTAGGGCGGGTAGGCCAGAGGGGGACAAGAGGCGACATGTGCTGGATGGCTAATGTGGCCGTTGCTGAAACAATCGTATGGCCCTGGTGGGGGTGCAGCCGTTGCATCGGGCGAGGAGGCGTTGGGATGCTCGACCATCACGATCCAAGTGGGTCAGGAGGGCCTTGTCAGCAGGGAGCCAGGTGAGGCGGTGGTCGATATTGAGGCCTAGGTACTTCACCTAGGATTTCCAAGGCAGGTTAGTCCAATTGATGTTGAGGGCAGCAACTTGAGCCGTGGCTCGTGCTCCCCTCAGATTGACAAACAGGACCTCGGACTTCGTGGCCGCTAGTGACAAGGCCGTGGTCGCCAGGAACTGCTGCACCCCACAGAGAGCACGCTGGAGGGCCTGCCTCGCTGAGGTGATCTGCCTCCTCCATTCTCGAACCAAGAGAACCACATCATCCGCGCATACAGACCACAGAACCTTGTGGCGGTTGCCCTGCTGGATGGAGATGGAGAGGCCTGCCATGACCAGGTTGAACAGCAAGAGGCTGAGGACCGATCCCCTGAGGTCCCCCGGAGGTGATGAGGTGGAAAGTGCTATGCTGCCCCCTACCCACACCTACAAAAACGATCCGAGAAAAAGGAGGTAATGAAGCGTCGTAGGTTTCCCGTGCAGTTCCGTCCCGATGGTGCTGTATAGCAGACAATCGAATGCCGACTCGGCGTCCGGGAGGACTAGAGGGTGATGTCTCCATGATGCTTCGCGTCCTAGCGGGAGGACTCCACGTCCGCGATAGAGTATGCTGTGAATCGATGCCTGCGGAACCCTGTCTGTCTCGGGGAAGAACCTGGCGACCTCTGCGATCCAGGTGAGTCGCTAGAGGGCCGCCCACTCTGTTGTCTTACAGGCGTCGGAGGTCAGTGAGATGGTCTGTAGCAAGAGAGCTCCCTGGATGGCTAGCTGGGCTTGAGCATGAGGACCATGAGGCTGTGGTACAGCACGTTGGTAAGGTGCGACTCGTCCAGATGTCGGTGAACACGACCAGAAGGCGAGCTTTTTCCGGGGCATTCAAGTCCCGCAACATCTGAAACGTGAGCCCGTCTGCGACAGGAGCGCTGTTCTTTTTGGACCAGTTGAGGGTCCTGTGGAGCTTGTGGTTGGTGATCAGCTCGTTGCAGAGCGTGGTCGCACATGCAGAGCATGGAGGTACGGGAGGGCAGCATTGTGTTGTCTGGGTATGGGAGGGGGGGGGGGGGCGGGGCAGCGAGAGGCTAGGGCCGGGTTTGGCTGCTTTGGAGAAGTGGTCGGCCAGCTGCTCCACGAGTGCCCGATAAGGCACTCCTCGGTCGATGGCCGCTCCGTGCTCTGGTTGGTGCCGACCTGAAGCAGGGACTGCAGAAGGAGGCTGTTACCCATTGCCGGACAGACCGGATGGAGTGGCAGTTGCCATCCGAGTCTTCCCGAGCACGGCAATTGGCCTGGCGACGGCAGACAGCGTCTGCCGTCGCCGGGATAAGAAAGGGGACGAGCGGGTTACGCAGGTTCTCTAAGATCATGAATGGCGATTTGCCATTATCCCTCAGGTGCAAAAGATATTTCAGCTGTATCCTACCTACCGGCCGAAGAAATCCGGGCGATGTCATCACTGGTTGACCTCAATGGGGTGGCACAAATTCCCGAATACATTCACCAAAATTTTGACCAAGCGTCCGTCATACAGCATTCCGGGTGGTATCCTTGCATTTCTCTTTGCATATAGCTTCTATATTTTAATCACCCTAGAGGTTTGCTTGCGACAGGGGTTCCGACGATTGATTTAAGCACTAGCAATTGCATGCTTTCTGAGACTACATTTTTTCTAAATGTGCAGTTTAGGTGTCCACCGAGATGTCGAGATGTGAAGTTGGACTCTAGCTTGCGACAGGGGTTCAGTGTGATGACTTATGTACCTTCAGTTGCATGCTTTAGGGCGCAGTTGAGGTGTCTATCGCGATGTAGAGATTTTAGAGCTACTGCGCCCTTTCCTCAAAAACCTTTCCTTTCCACAAAACACATGATTTTGCATTCTTCCAGATAAGCAGACTTAGTGTCCTCGGAATTTTTGTGCTAACAAGAACTTGCTTGTTTTATTACTTTCATTTCGACAGGCGGGGAGCGGCAGCACTTGAAGACTCCTAACACGCCTAGCCCGGAACCTCAAACATGAGCCATGCTGTACAGTACCGGAGAGTGGCTAGGGGAAGTGCTCACTCTTGCAATAGCGAATACCCTGGGGTGGCAGCAGAAAGCGACCACGAGTCATTACTAGCTATTCTACATGAATTTTCTCCAAGGTGGAAGACCTCGCCTTCTGCTGCACCGACTACGCAGCAGAATATAAACAGCCAAGAAGAGGATGCATCCTGTGAGAGAAGTTATTTTTATGGCCTTGACTTTGAAGACATCGCATCGCAACGCTTGCAGTGGCTCGGAGCGGCTAGTGGAAAGGCTCAGTCCAGCAATAGCGACGAGCCTGAGGCGGCAGTAGAAAGTGGCGACAAGTCATTTCTTTCTATAATTATTGAATTTTCTGCAAGAAGGACTACCTCGACATCTCCAGCGCGAAGTCCGCAGCAGATTATATACAACCCCGAAGAGAATTCATCCTGTGACAGCAGTTCTTCTTATGGCCTTTACTTTGAAAAGAGCGCGCCGCAAAGCCTGCAGGAGCCCGGTTGCGTTGTTTCTCATTTCGGCAACTGGAAGGATTGAAGCCTGTTTTGGCCAGACTGTTTGGAATTCAGGAGTGATCCTAAGAGGAGCAGCCATATGGTTTCTATGAGAATATCAGATCGTTCAGCTGGGGCTTCACGCGACGGAAATGGTGTGACCCGCGCAGGCAGCAGCCAGTGCCAAGAGGAGGTAAATGAGCGCTCTCACCAGGATACTGAGTACGAAGTTTCTGGTGAGCCTAATAACGGCACTTGTGACATACAAGATGCACTCCGCGTTCGAGATTGCAGTGAGGAACCGCGGACGCCCCAGGTTGAAGATGTATCCCCGATAACAATTGATAGCAGTGACGATGTAGACTGTTTCATTGTTGAAGACAACAGTCTCGCAACACATGCGTAATTCACCATTCCTATCGTGCAGCATGCCAGCCCAGGCACTGTTACGGTATTTGACTGGAACGCCATAACTTTTCCAGGCCAGCCGCCGCTCAACTACATTTCCAATGCATCGGGCTATTTTCCATGTGTCTATCCTTGCGCCCGTGTGGGTCCCCAATCTAGTCCATGTTTGTTTTGTGTGCAACATTTCCAGCTACTATGAGTGACAAACACGGCCAAAACGCAGCGATGCTGAACTATATTTCTAATGAATCGGAGTGACAAACACGGCGAAAACCCAGCGATGCTGAACTATATTTCTAATGAATTCATGTGCTTATCTTTGCGCCTGTGTGTCTCTCCGTTCATGGCCTTGTTTGTGTTCTGTGCGAAATTTTTAGCTGCTATGAGCAACCAACCCTCTCGATACGTAGCGGTGATAAATTACATTTCTAATAAATCGCGCTATTTTCCATGTGTTCGTCTTTGCGCCTGTGTGTGTCTCTTTTCTTGTCCATAATTGTTGTGTTAAAAATTTCCAGCCACTTTGAGCAACCAACTCGCTCAAAACACTCCGATGCTGCTGTCAGGTCTATTCGTCAAAAGGCCAAGCATAGCTTGGGGATGTCCCACCTCGCCACTTACGGTAGAGGTGCAAAAGTGCGTGCTCCTGTGGAAGGCATTCTTCGCAGCCGTTCGCATGACCGTAACGAAGGTAGCCTTTGACATCAATTAGAAGTGTGCGACATGCTACACTACCCAGTTGGAAGAAAACAGTCACCTGGGAGACGAGAAACGAATCAGTATATTTGCCGGATACCAGCAGCTATGAGAATCAATTTGTTGGAATAGAATGGCAGCTTTTGTTTACCACCCTTAAAATATTTGGGGGTTTCACAAGATTGCTGAACCTCAATTTTATATGGAAAACGAACTCCAGCATGACGCACTCTTGAGCTCCATGGTCCAGGATGACATTTACACGAAGACCACAATCAGTCTGAGTCGAAGTTGTCGCTTAGCAGAAATGCGCGTGCAGTCATTGACGTCTCTCAGGATTCTCACGCGCAAAATATTACAACGGCTGCGGCAGCTCATGACGATGAACACGAGACATTTCTGCGTGAAGCAAGATCTCCTAGACATCTGTCGCCCCCTAGTACAGGTGCGAGTGCGCTCACTGAGGTCTTTAATTATGGAATATTTTTCATACAAACGGATTCGGAGCTTTGTAAGCCGCATTAAATATGTCTCATGCTGCCAGAATAGCAAAACCTTCAGTTTTTGCTCAAAGAAAAATTGCGCGCACTGCAACCTTGAGCTTCTCTATCGTGCATGACATCTGCAAGGAGCAACGCGAGTTATTCCAGTTTTAGCATCAGCCCCTACTGCCGGAACAGAAGCCCTGTCCGAAGTCTTCCACGTCACTGACACTCAACAAGCCAGAAAGGCTGTTAATGAAAATCAGTGCAATACATATTCTCATGGAGCAAACCCACCGGGATCTCCAACAGCTACTACTCCAGACCTGTGTGCGCTACTTGAAGTCTCTGATGAGAAGATTTTCAATAAATTGGAATCTGAGATCTTCGCACAAAAACGTGATAATGCTTCTGACATTGATAGAGAAGCTGAACAGCTAGATGCTGCAGTGGACGAAATCAAGGGCGCATGGTAACGTAAACACTGGTTTTAAAGACGACCTTTGCGGGACGACAACAGCAATTATTCTTCCAGAGTTCAAGTGTACCTCCTCTAGATGCATATAAAGTAGGTTATGAATTCCAAGATGCTTATTTACAAGATCCTAAATCGACTGCAGCAGCTGATTCAGAAGATTCCACGGCATGTGCTCGAGAAGAAGAATCGTAAAGACGTCCGACGCCGCGAAATTACAGGTGATTTAGCACCTATAAGACCTGATGGACATAAGCCCGAGAAATTAGGTCTCAGAAAACAGCATCCAATGCATCCGCGGCCGCGTACTGCAGACGCGCGTACGTTACCTGGCCTGCCCGAGGGTGATGATGCACAAGCTGCTGCGCCGGCTGCAGCAACTAAGGATAAAGAGCCAATTGTATTAATTCTTGAAACACAGCTTCTTATGCATACACCAAATTTCAACCCACAGCACTCAGATCCGGGGCCGCTGACTCCTTCATTGTCGGGCAACTCAGTACAACAGCTAAGCGCAGAACAGGGCGAAAAGACAGACACAGACCACTTTTAGCAGTGCTTGGTCACTGTGAAGGTTCCGTGAGCACATCTGCGACGCAAACTCGGGTGCTACCTCACAGTCTGAATTAGAAGGGGAAGTAATGGTCACCAAATACGGCTCAGCAGCTCCAATTCCTCCGTGCTGCTCGTCCGTGTCAGTGCTCACCGAAGGGAAGGGCATAAACTAGACGTTTTCATTTCGTTGTCAACAGTTTCACTGGTTTCATTGAGCGAAGATGAAACAGTAAGTAGACTCTCATGATTGCTTCGAAATTCTCCCTTCTGAAAAACTCCTGTTAAGCGCGGAGGCTTAATGGAGGATTTTCAAACTGCCCTGCCTCTATCGAGCTCTTCACAATGTGCACCCTGGCTGCTGAGGAAACTTGGGTCCAGTACCACCTGCATAGGCCTCTCAGATATCTGGACTGAGTGTAGGTGAGAGCTAGAGCTTACTCTCCGGATGAACGTACTGCATTCCTTTTTCTGAAGGACGGCTTAGAACCTGCATCAGGGGGTAGGAAGGCAGGACATTTATTGAATGCATATTTGACAAAGAATGAACACATATTTGCAAATGTACATGTGATATCGCTCGAACCAAACATGACCTGTAATAAACGAAAAAACGCGCAACGGCATCAGCGGCACTGTGTATATGAGCAAGTGTCCCCTGAGACAACTGACAGCACACTTATACATGCAGAGTTGCTTGGCCATGATGTTCTTGCCGTTAAGGGTAGTTAAGGGCGATTTGCACTCCCCACACTTCTCAGGCACAGCCGGAAATCTTTTCAACAAGTACACGCCGCACATATACGCACATCTCTTGCACTGATGCTCGGAGCAGGTTTCATGCATCAGATGCTTGCGTTTACGTCGGTTGTTTTTGCAGCCAATGACGGCGCAGTGCCGCCACGACCATTAGTGGCTTATTATGCGATTATTACAAATGCACGCACCGAACTCTTCCCACCCCGTGCAAAGTGCTGAGGAAGGCCAACGAGCGGGTACACCTGCGCCTGCTCGCTTACACCATGCTGTGCTTGGGAACTCTAAAGCATTTCGATTAGTGCACTGCACGGGCTCGGGCCGGCCCGAAAGCCCGGGCCCGGCCCGGCCCGCGGGCCGTGCCGGGCCGGGACATGATCTGTTTTGCCGGGCCTGGGCCGGGCCCGGGCCGTGCTCGGGCTTAAACCTGCGGACCCGAGCCGGGCTTCGGTCCGTATAGAAACGGCTGGTGTCCGACTATTCATTCACTATTGCAGAGTGAAGTACAAAATTGCGGCATTGGAGCAGCGGCACAGGTGAGCTATGGGTTATAGTACGCGCTGAGAAAAGAACTAAGCTTTATTGATTTACTTATTGATTTCCTTGTTTCCGCACCGCGGTGGCTTAGTGGATAAGGTGTTGATTACTGAGCCGGGGAACCAGGATTTGCTCCTAGCCTCGGCGGCCGCATTTCTATTTAGGAGGCAAGCATGACAGCCATGTACTTTGTATTATCATTGCTATTTGAAGAAACCTATGTGGTCGAAATGATCCGGAGCTCTCTGCTTCGCTGTCTCTCACAGCCTGACTCCCCTTGGGCCCTTAAGCCCCAAAAACATCGCTTTCATTTTATAGCTATATTTTTCTCGTGTGAGAAAATTCACAAACTAAAGCGCGTTTGGTTTTCTTTTTGATCAGCTGACCGGAACGTCTCATAAATGAAATAGTCACAAAAGCTCGCGAGAGTTTGTAAATCTCATCTGATAACCACATCTATCCCTCCTTGCTTCTTCAGCCTGGTTGACAAGACAAGTGTTTTGCCCTGTAAGTTATGACGTGGTTCGCGCGTTATCTTCTGCTCCACCAACGAGAGTAAAATTTAACCGGTATTAATCGCCCATTGATCGTTCGTCATCCCAAAACATACCTATACACTATTAGAATTGCATTCGGGAAGGACATCTTAGTTTAGGACGCTTATAGTCTTCAAAACACACACCGTGAAATACTCAAGCCTTTTAGCTTTTCGTTTCTGCTGAAAAGCGACTAGTTCGGCTAAGAGTTAAACCTGTGAGATCGCGTTCACTAAAAAAATGTCACCCCACTGCTGGCTAGGCAGCTTTAATGTTTATACTTCGCGGGCGGCAAAATATAACTGATTAAAATCATAGGGGAATGCAAAGTAGTCTATTACGCGCGTATGCAGCCCTTTTTATTTGGTTCTCGGAACTTCCGAGTTTACCTTTGCGCACGTACACGAGATCAGTGTCCAGAAGAGGGCCTGGCGAGCACTACTCTTAATCACTTCCTTCTGGGTCAAAAAGAACCAAGTTTCTGCAAGCCAAACTCAGAACCTTTGTCGGCCAGTTTCTTATCGGTCTAGTAGCAGTCTACTTGCTCAGAGTGAGCAGTATACCTCAAGCGGTACTATGAAGCGGGCCGGGCCGGGCCCGGGCTGGGCTTCACTCCGGGATTCACGGGCCGGGCCGGGCTCACTAGAGCGATAATTTAGCGGGCCTGGGCCGGGCCCGGGCTTGAAGCCGCGGGCCTGGGCCGGGCTTGGGCTTCAGGTCGCGGGCCCGGGCCGGGCTCGGGCCTCAAATTCAGGCCCGTGCAGTGCTCTAATTTCGATGCCCAATTCGACGGGCGGTGCTCACACTGTGGGGAGTTGTCTGCAACCTACCATATAGTGTGGATCTGCCAGCAGAGCCAATCCCTAACCACCATCCCAATCCCCATCTGAGAGGACTGGGAGGCGACCATGTACGGCCGCGGCACCCTCGATGCCTAAAGGGCCTTAACGCAGCGCGCTCGGGCTACGGTAACCACCAATGTGGTGCCTGACTAGGCATCCCACCTGGTTCTTGTAAGTTGTTTTGACTACCTCCGCCCGGTTGATAAGACCTCGGGCGTGGTCATTGGCGACTTCTTTGCCTTGGTTCCAAGAGTGAGCAGGTACCCAGATAAGCTCCACATGGGGGGGGGGGGGGGGGGTATTAAAGGGGCGAGTTTGAGGATGCGGACAGCGCTCTCACGGATTTGCCCTCTTGCAAAATTTAGAGTGGAGATTTTGAATCGGTAAGGACACACCAGGCATTAGTGTAAGCACTAGCGCTAGTTCTGCCTCTCCCGAGGATTCTGGGGTGGATGCACGAAGGTGGAGAGTGGCGATAGGTTGGAGTGTCGAGTTAATGACTGTAAGTGCCGCGTTTTTGCTTAAGCAGGCTGCGTCCACCTGTACTGCGTCGGCTTCCGAACTGCAGTATTTGGGGGGCGCTTTTGCACGGGCTAAGGCCGGTCGAGTGATGGGTGGCGTGAGTGTCCGTGAACTGTGGCGATGGGTTGGAGTGTGTAGTTCTAGTGAATGCCGTTGCCGAGTCTTCGCTTGTGCAGGCTGCGTTCACCAATATGACGTCGTCTTCGAACCTGCACTATTTGTGGAGAGCTTTTTGCAGGGGCTATGAGGCAAGCCGAGCGAGCGATACGTGGTCTGGGTTTTCCGTGAAGAGTGGCGATGGGTTGGAGTAAAAAGTTCTAGCGACTGCCTTTGCCGTGCCTTCGCCCATGCAGGCTGCTTTAACCATCGGGCGCCGACTTCCGAACTGTAGACTCTGTGGAGAGCTTCTGCGTGGGCTATGCGGCGGGCCGAGTGATCGGTGGCATGGGTTTTCCGATGGAGTTTTACCAGCAGCTGTATGTGTACGAGGCGGGGGATTAGTAGTAATGTGAGCTTGGTTGCTGGCATGCGACTTTGGAGAGTGCCAACTATGTGACATTGTGTCAAAGGTTAAGCTAGGCGAGTGCATTATGCTTGTCTGTGCACCTCTATGAGTTCGTGTGTAGTGCTTTAATTGACACATGACATCTGTGACACTCTCGATGGAGACCTATCCGCGCCGTGAGGGAAGTGAAGCGCTTCTTAACAGCATTGCCACCAAGCAAATGCGATAGCATTTAGACTGCCTGCTATGATGCTTACATTGAGTGTCTAATGTTCTTGCGATTTCACGCGCCTAAAAACGATTGGAACCGGTTTCATTGTCCTGATATGGTATGCATGAGTCATATCTTTCTTAGAACATTCCCTTACCTTTGATAAATTACCATCTGGAATTACATTAATCTGACTAACGACTCCACCATAATGCAGCAACTAATGCACGCCGATCCACCTCATTGCTTTTTTAGTGCTGGCCTTCGAGATATCGGGGGGGGGGGGGGGGGGTTTCTTGGTACCTTCGCGGGTGCGTTCATTTGCAAATTTTGAAAGTTTGCGGCGCACTATGATTGGCGTAGCGGCGATCAAGTGGCGTTATTGATGTACCAACTATCTCAATCGCATTCATAGATCGCGGTTGTGCCGCATTCATAGATAGGTTGTGCCGACGCCGCAAGTTAATGTTATCTTTCGATTTATCATTCAAAAATTGAAATTTTTTGATGCTATCTGCTTAATTTGGGGTCAGGTGACCCTGATGACGTCATCTCTCAAATGACCAATCAGGTAATTACAAAATTTGTGCTGTTCTCTGAGCGCTCACTCTGGGTCATACAATTTTGATGACATCGTAATGGCCACGCCACCCAAAATACCACTTCAGGGGCTTTCTTTACGGAGAGATCGGAAATTTCATGATGCCAGCTTAAGTATTATTGCAGTGAAAAAATAGGAGGGAGGAAAAGGAGTGTGTGAAAATGGAAGAGAAAGTTGCGTTGGAGTGGAGGGCAGCAGAATAATTTCGACCATCTTGCATTCTCTAAAGCGAACTGTGCAGAGCACGAGGATGCCTTCTGCGCTCTGCCTTCGCCGAAACAGGTCCAAAATTTTCCCCGCGTCCTTTGGTAAAAATTAAAAATTGGTTTTGGTTGGTAACCGTTGTTGAGGAACATGTACTTAGTGGACGTTTTCTATGACTAACGCCTGTGTTTTTCTCTCGCGTATTCTCCTCCCAGATTGCCATCTGCAACGTCGCTCTTTCAGCGGTGCAGCGTTTCCGGCGAGCGTTCAAGTGCGGCCCACAACATCGGCTTGCCACAGAGTTCACCTGGCCCGATATCGGGAGAAATCCAACCGCAGCACTGTAGCAGCATCTCAAAGTTCCGCTCACGTGGCCAATCTGACGGATAACTCACTTCCTTGGAACTACTTGAAGAGGCGACCTTCACATTCGTTTCACATTGTTATTTCCATGTTTACGAGGAACCCTTAACTATTGGTGCCATTCTACTTCTCACCTTTGTGTTTTGCTTCTGACCGTAGTGAACACTTTTCTCCTACAAGGTAGAACAGTTCCTAATTGCGAAAGGAAATTGTTTTTTCCACTGAGGGCAAGCAGTTATGAGGAACCTGTGAAGCCTTGCATGAGTAACGGCGTGCAGTGTGCATGTGAACAATTACCTCCTTTACAACATGGACACCGAACTGATTCCTCGCAGATATTTTTGACCAAAATACTATATTCGTGATGTGCGTATTGAACACTGCTAAAAATGCTATACGTTTTTGGGAGCGCAACCCTACATTCGCAGTTTCATGGCACGTAAACCTGTGCCCACCAGTTAAGATTCCGGTCCATTAGACAGCCGAGTCTAATTTCATAGTCGCCAGCATGCGTATTGATTATATGGAGCAACCTATTCCAATAAGGTGAGCACGCGCATTCATCACTTTCTGGTATGTAGACACTGTAAAAAAAATTTGGTAGTCCCTTGGCTCTTGCAGATTTCAGCTGGCCGTGCCACTTGCGGAATTTTGCGAGTAATTTGTCTGTATACAAACGGTGGTTTGTCGCATCACAGGACAGTACCTCTGCTTTATCCTTTTGTATTCGCGAGCAGCTTCACAGAAGTCTAAACTTCGTCGCTCTGTTTCGTCGTGGGGAAAGTAGTCCTCGTTATGCAGGTCATGCTCTTCCCAATGTTTTTATCGTTGATAAGTGCTAATCAGTAGTGGCATTGTGGCAATTACAATTAGCTTTGCAACATTCTCTAGAGTTAGTGTTCATCGGCTATTCGCTGTCCTGCATCAGATGTTATAGTGTTGTTCTTTCGTTTTTAACTTCTCTTCATTACTAGCGAGGGAGTATTTTGATTACCGGGGGGCTGAAAATCCTGATAGTTCAAAATTGTTCAAGAGAATGATATTTTGCTTGTTGGGGTGTTTATAATCATATTTGTGCTTTAAGCTTGATAATGCAAAAATGCGAGCCGTTCTCTGGTTTTTCTTATGCTGACCAAGCTGGAATTTAGGCCTTCTGCTTTATATTCTGATACCCTTATACTGCTGATAGATTAGAGGCTTGAGGCGTGTAAACCTCATCACTGTGTGATCACTGTTTACCTATAGGCCAGCATGAAGAGTTGCGGGCTCTAAGAAATGCTTGGGCCTCAAAAGTTGATAAAAGGCTTGAAAGGGGTAGCCTCCTTTTTGGAGTGTAAACCTGCAGCTGACTGACTCCTTTGTAAAATACATAACACGAATGTGGTGCTCCGTAAGCCGAGAACGGTAAAATGTTTCTTATCGTCTTTTCCACAGGATGCAAGAGAAGCAAAGGCCGATAAGAGCCGCTGCAGAAATTGCTTGTGGTTATTTTTGTCAGCTGTCATTATCCGTACTCTTAGTAGAGAGCATTCTTCGATGCTATCTAGTGCTTTTTCATCTTTGTGAAATGAATCGTTTTCTTTGTGCTCTCTGTTGTACTCGCAAAGTTGGGTGCCTTACGTCATGGAGCAACCGCGCCAACGATGGGTTGAAAATGTTTGCGGACTTTTAAATATTTCATTCACAAAAAGGAGATTGAAAATGCCCAGCGAACTGATTCCTTGAGACTTGTGTCATGAAAACATTGCCGGAAGTAGTATTCAGACGTGCACTTTGCCATTGATGGAATAAACTTACACGACTATCAATTGTGCTGTGTATAAACATGTAGAATCTGCGGTGTATGAATACGATAGCAAGAACAGTCGCATCGGAGAAATCTCTGCAACGGTTCGTGATAAATATCACTGATTGCTCGAACACGTGTGATGACTAAAGAATAGCGAGAACTTTGAAAGGTTATAGCTGCAAGCTATAACCGTTGAATTACGTTGGCCGTTTCATTACACGCAGAAAAACATACCGGGTGTTAAACTGCCATCTCCTCGAGCTGTGCATTAGATGTTAACATCAATCTGGGCGCAAAGTCAGTCTGAATGCCACAAAACGCGGGCACTTGATATATGCGAGCCCAGTTTCGAACGCATGGCCCGTTTAGTGGTAACAGCAAAAAAAAAAAGGGCGCATGGAAGCACCATCTGACGAGCATGTTTCAAGTGATACAGAGCAGCCAGAGGTTTGAACTACGCTCCCTAACACTAGAAGATCGCAGCACAAACCATCCTATGAGAAAGCCGACTGCAAGAAAGACAACACTAACTCATAATTTTCATGAAAGAAAACAATAAATGCAGCTCCTAGCTATGTTAGGCTCGTTTGTATGTGCAGTGGCGCGAAAGAGTATTAACTAATGCTGAGCGTACTAGCAACGCATTAAGCGGTCAAATAAATTGCAGGAGTTTACAAACGTTTAGATCGTATCACTGAATGAATCCCTGGATACATGTCATAGGAAAACATAGGATTGAAAAGGAAAAGAAACTTTTGGGCAGCTAGAGCGAAATATAAGCGAAAGCTAAAAAAAAAAACTGCGTCGGCCGGGAATCGAACCAAAGTGAACTGCTTGGAAGGCAGCTATGCAACCACTATACCACCGACGCCCGACGAGGGGGGGGGGGGGGGGAGGGGGGGGGGGGGAAGGGGGGGGGGGGCGTTCGTCACCGGAGTACTTCTGTTCGGGGTTGACGCGGTATTTTCGTCGGAGAAAGAAGGACCTCACCCCAGCGGCCGGGCAGTGGGCTTAAAACAGTTCTTACGGAAGAGTATGTTTCTATGCCGGCGTCCAGATGGAGCCCCAGAATACCGTACGTACAGCCGGCTGAAGGCTGACGAATGCGGCGCCACGCACGGCTCTTCTTAAAAATCCCAAGCTTCGATTCTTCCTCTATTGATGTGCAAGTTTTCGAAATGCTCATTGCGTTGCTGGGATGTTACGTCAGTTCTGAAGTCTGAAAAACGCTCTTCCACTGCCAAACAAAGATCACGAGCTTAAACTTCTTAGTGGCCCTGAAATAAAGACACGGACAGCCAGAAGTGACTGGACCTCCAATGAGATTCATCAGATAATAACAAATTCAGCAGTTTTTGAAAGGAATAAAAAAAAGTTGTGCGGAGGTTAAAGAAAAACCTGTTATGCTGGCGGCAAGCTCCGTCCTAAACAAAAACTCGGACTGCTCCGCCCCTGAGGCCATACAGGGCCATAAAATACGCGTTTCCGTGGTGTCTCGCCCTGCACTGGGTTTTAATGACCTCGTTCCTCAAACCGCGGACACTAGGCGGGCTCGGGCCTTAGATAGCGAGGCCTGGACGGGATTCTGATGCTTCATTTTTAAGTACAGCTAACACAATCTAAGTATAAAACTAGCGGCTGAGAAGAAAGAGGGCAGGGATACAGTTAAGCGAATACTAAACGCCTTTGCAGTTTATAGTTTTGTATCTGTTCTGTGCTCCCTGTGCATGGCGAAACACAAAAAACAGGTCTCGGGACTTGTCCCTAACAATAATGAAACTCAATCTGTGTCACATATAACATTCACTTGCCCTGGCATTGGTGTAATGAATTGGTAGACTGTTAATTGCGGCACCTCTAGTAAACATAGAGCTGGAAGTATTCGATATACTGTGCGTTCATTCTTAGGGCTTCTTAGTTGCGGTCACACCTGATTTATGACCGATTTCAGAAGACTTTGGGCTGTGCCCTTGCGACATTTCTATATATCTCCGAGCAGCACCAAACATCTTGCAACTCCCTGGCTATAGAGGAATGCCGTAAAAAGTCGCCCTTTCGGAAGCGGCCATCGAAAAAGAATAATTCTAATTGTTTTCAAGCTTGTGTACAAGAAATGCAAAAAAAAACTGGAATGAGTATAAGTTCATCGCAGCCACATTAAACGCACAATTACCGGTGAGAAAGATAAATAATATACCAATCATTCCGATTCCTTTTAAAATTCGGGAAACCGACGTGTGCTATTCGCTTTTGTACGGCCTTGAAGAAAGCTCACGGCCTGTTGAAATTTACTCTCATTAGTGTTCACACCAAGGGAAGCTATCAAGAGGGTTTAATCAATTGTCAAGGTATTGGAAAAGCACTTCGCGGCTCTACTACAACTGAAAGCAATGGTGTTCGCGCCAGTGACGTCAATCAATAACGGCTCTCTCGTTAATCTATCCATGCTTAGTCAAGATGTACTGACGTTGCGCCTGCTTCCCCGGCACCGATGGCGGCACTTCAGAAGTGCTGAAGATTCATTTGAGGAACCTCCTGCCTCCTTATGATACCAGGTAAACCATTCTGTCAAACAGGCTGGGATTCCTTCCGAGTGGAAGCTAGCAAAGGCGATTCCTTTTCTTCGAAATCTAGGTGGAAGCTGCGCTTTGAATAAATTTAGGCACTCGGTCGGGCGTTCCGTCTATCGGGCCGGAGAAAAAGCGCCAATTTCACACTGAAAGCCCTTCGTCGCAAGTAAAAGATGCCTTATGTGAGACTCCATACACGAAACGCTATCTGCTGACTGGAACTGGGAACTAGCACTCCGTTTTTTTTTTCCGCACGGAACGCCGCCAAGTCACAGGTGATTTTCAACATTTGCCGTAAGCGCTTACTTCATTGTATTTTCCCAGTCACCATCGCGGCATCTTCGAACGGGGCCTCGTTCAGGAATACTGCGTTTGAGAGCGCTGCTGTCGTGTCACGCGAACGCATGTTCGCGGGCGTTTCACGTACTTTTTTTTAACGCAAGAAAAACTCACCAAGAGCACACAGCACGAAAAATAAACAAGGTTTTTAATCGTATAACATACACAAAGTGAAGAATTAGACATCTGTTCTTGGCACGCTGTATGTTTTAGCAGGAGAATTCTCACTGGAAACGCAGCAGCTAAAAAGTTTTCAATTTTCGATTATTCAGTTGAACGAAGTGCAAGAACACTTTAGTGGCAAGCTAAAATTGGTTGTATTTCCCTCCACTTATCTTGCCTGGAGATATTTTTAACCTTTGTCTAAAAATAGGTGGCGCGCCTTGTATAGCTTATACACGGACGCCAGCGCTCAACGAAATAAAGCCCCTAAAATGTGGTAAAGTAGCGACACATCGCCTCCCCTCCTCTGCTTCCTCCTCTCATTTTAATGCAGCAACGTCTATTTATGCATCAAAAATAGCGTGCAAAGCATGCCTGGGAAGGTGCACGTTTAGGTGCCCGACGGCCGCACCCAGCGTGAGAGAGAATAGAGGACGGAAGGGTCTGTGTGGGGCGCAATTATTCAAAGGTTGGCATTACTTTACGAAGTTTTAGGGGCTTCAGGTTGAACGTGCACGCAAAACACGCACCTGGGGCCGTATGCCAGAAGCTGGCCTTCTTAAGACGACCATTCACGTCAGTCTGTTCCGCCGTTATTGGTCACTCAGATATACCAGCGGCTTTCAAGCGTCTGTGCAAAGCTACCCGGCCATTGGGTAGAAGCGACCGGACCTCATCGTTGGCTGCACTTCGCAGTCATGCCAGCGGGCAGGTCCGCTCGCCTGCTGGGGACACAGCTCACAGCGATGTTGCTCACCAGTGGCTGCATATCGCAGCCGATGCCAGCCAATGGTGCGTTCCGGTCGCCTACCACCCAATGGCGGGGTCACTTTCTACAGACATTTGAAATCCGCGGGTATTTCTGAGTGACTAATGACAGAGGACCAGACAGACGCGAATTCGGCATTTTAAAACGGGCGCCGTATGCAATACGGCCCGACCAGCGCCGCCGAACTAACCAACATTGGTGGCGCCACGGTGCAGTGTCACCTGGAAAGTGACTTATTGAGTCGTGGTAGAATTTGGTGAGCCCGACACAACCAAAAACTCGTTTAAGACTATTGACCCGTTCTCCGATTGCTTCTTTGGTCTGTTTATGTATCCGCCATGCTTTTGAAGTGGAAGCCACTAATTAGAACGGGTCCACTCACTGAAGGAAGAAGAAGATTACCTTGGCATTCAGCCCGAGGACATCATCATCATCATCGAACGTGACTCTGCGAACGTTCACTGAAAGGCAGTCGTCGTGGGGCTCCCGGGAGCCAGCGAAGAGATACGAAGACGCGAGAATTAGTACGACTGCGCCTGTTTTGGTGAGTAAACCAACTCTTTATCGCCATTCCGAGTATGAATGTTTGAGAACGAGAGCTAGAGGAGCTTCCAGCTTCATTCATTTCCGTAATAGCATTCCCTAGGCAACATAGCAAGAGCAACACGTTCGTTGAAGTTCTCCGCGGTAGTACGCCTGTCTAGGTAGTGTTTTTTACATCAAGCAGCCGTAGGATGAACACAGCAAGCCGACCGCCGCAATTTCGGACAGATGTTGTTGTTGCATCTGAGAGAAAGATGAAAAGGAAAATGCACGGGCCTGCCATCCGGCTCCAGCCGAGCCACCACCGCTGCCACCTGCAGATATTGAAGAGAGTTAAAGGATCAGAGGGAAAGATGAAAAATTGAGGGGGCACTTTGACTGTCTAAAGTGGGTAGAGGCGGAAACGTTTTCCGCACCACCTTCCCTGTTTCTGTGGCACCGGTGGCGTCACATATAATTGAGTACTAATTACTAAGTGATGAAAAATCACTAATTAATGGTTAATTACTGATTAATACCTGAATACTAATCTTCTGCTAATTAACGACGCTTAAGCTTCGCCTTTACGAGTGGAACGCGACAGCGCGTTGTAGCGCTGCCGGGAGTCCACGGAACACCACCCGTTCAGCGCGATGCCTTGCCCTTTGAACGCAACGCTTTTTGAGGAAAGGAAATGGCGCAGTAATTCTCTGTCATCTCGGTGGACACCTGAACCGCACCGTAGAGGAAGGGAGGAAGTGGGAGTGAAAGAAGATAGATAAAGAGGAGCCGTAATGAAGAAAATGAAAATTGTATTTAAGGAAAGGAAATTACGCAGTAACTGTCTCACAAAATTCAGGGGGGCACTTTTTTGACCTAAAGTGTGGTCACTGATGCCCCTAAGAGTGGAACGCGACAGCGTCTTGCAACGCTGCCAAGGGGTCCATAGAACGCCATGGCCCATTCGGTTCTACGCCTCGCTCGTCAGTAAATTGGTTTTTGAGGAAAGGAAATGTATCTGTCTCTCATTTGTCGGTGGACAAATAAACCTCGCGGGAAGGGAATGGAGGAGGATGAGAGTGAGTGAAGACACCGTATTCACTATACGCGCCTTTGTTCATTCCAAACCATCGAGCTGGCATGGCGGAGTGGATAGCATGCTCGTCTCTCACGCCGAAGACCGGGGTTGGATTCCTGAGCTCGACCAATTTCTTAATCGGTTTTATTTACTTATATGGCCTCACTAGTAAAGCTAATTAGGCTAATTGGGTAATTAAGCAATTAACTAAGCTCAGTCCAACTTAATTGGAGCATCATTATACGATCCCTTCAATTGGTTGCATGGTTACTAGCCAAAGTACAATTGGCCCCGTTTGAAATTCGCGCACTGTGACGTCACGACCATTTCCACCAATTGAAAAGCGTGACATTTTCTGTCGACAACTGCTGCTTACAACGATGCGACATTAAAGGCTTCCGCCTTAAAAGAAAGGACGCGCGTCGCAGCAACAACCGCGTCCGCCGAAGCGGACGCTGCCTGAAAATACAGAAAAGCGGCCGTGGCCGCGATTCGACCCCACCTCCCTCTTCGGACAGATGTAAATTTGATTCGGCTTAAATATCCCCGCAACCCTGGACAACATCAACGTTGTGGCAGAATTACCGACTACAAACGTTTCAAACGTTTCAGGAACCGTTCGTCCTACAGCGTTCCGGGTTGTGTCATACCATTTCTCTTTGCATGTAGCTGACATGTTCTAGCTAAATTGGCGGCTAGCTTGCGACAAAGATTCGAACCGATGACATGTGCACATTAAGTTGTATGGCTTCCTCTACATTATCTGTTCCCTGAAGGCGCGGTTGACGTGTCCACAAAGATATGAGACAGTTTGTGCGCCCTTTCCTTTCCTCAAAAACCCATTTGGGTATTAAAATTGCGACGGGATCCTTCATTGTGCACCGTTGGGGTACTTTCATACGGTTTCCCGCTCGATATAGCATACGCTTCTTACTTAGCTGAGAGGCTAGCTCGCGGCAGGCATTCGAACCGTGTCGTTTCACTCGGACCTTTGTGGATTCAGCGTTTGTGTGATCAATGTTCGGACGTTTCATTTCCCATTGCGCAACCGGAGTCGAGGCCAAACGCTCATGATGACACACTTATGCTTTCGCCTTCCCAGCACTTAATCAGCCTTAGCTGCCCTCTGAATTTTCGTTCCCGCGGCAGCGACTGTCTTGAAGCCCCTCCGGATGGATTTTTGACAAGTGTAGGTGTGAACAGAGCGATTATACACTGAGTGGGCATTTAAGAGTGGTAGCTCTACTAAACGCGAAAGTTGGTCACCATTCCGTGCCTGATTTCACCTTTGTTTAACCTCGAAAATCCTAGCAACAGACTGACCTTGGCCGATTTTGTCCAAAATCAGTGTCCATCCTAATACACCGTGCACGACGCGATGATGACCTCCAAGTTTGGCATGAGACATTTAAAAAAATTAGTCCGGGACAGCCCCGAAATTTGCCCTGACTAGTTTGGACCACAAACAATGTACAGTCGTGCGAAAAAGTGCAGGGACCACGGGAATGGCGGTGGTTGCAATTTGTCTGTGTATAAAGGCTGTCTGGAAGAAGTGGGTAGAAAGGCGGGTTAACTTATTTGGCCAGGCACCCTGTGCATATCTCGAAAGCAGGCGCTGCGCCGTGAGAAAGCGCTGGCGCGCAGTTCTGTCAGTTCGCGTGGTCTCTACACTTTTGCGCACGGGTGCATCCGTAGCTGAGCACTCCCGACAACTTGGTGACCTGCAAATTCCGCCTCGGCGATTGCCAAAATGCTGTCACTTCTCCTTTGGTCCGCCTTGCAAAACCCACCCGGTTTCTCCACAAAGTAATCCCCTGATAGGTCAATTTGGACATGACATCATCATGATCACGTGAACCTACAGAGACCAATCAGAGAGCACTGATATATTTAAGCTTATTTAAGCTTATAAAAGACCCCCAAAATTCGCCATTTGGCCGACATCACAAAAATTTACCAATTGGCCCTAAAATTTGGCTGGTGGCCACCGTGACATTCTGGCACTTGACGCACTTCCAAAATTGGCAGGTGCCAGCACATAAAATTTTACTTTTGGCCCAGCTCGAAAATAGGGCACTTTGCATGGCCCAAAATTATGCCTTTTAACCCGCCTATAAAATTTGGCAATTGGACACCTCCCGAATTTGGTATTTGGCCAACACCCAAAATTTAGCATTTGGCTTTCTCTCAAGATTTTGGAGTTGACCCACCCTCAAAATATTTTGCAGTTGGCCGACCCACTAATTTTGGAAGTTAGCCCATCTCCAAAACATTTCACCACCAAATGTGGCACTTGTCCCACCTCCCAAAATTTCAGTATTATCCTACGTCTAAAAAATTGCCAGTTTGCCATCCCAGAACATCCACTTGGCCCACCACTAGAATTGGCATTCGGCCAACCTGACATAGTTTAAGCTCCCATAGTCGGCGGAAAAGCCTTGTTTTAAGCGGTTATTGGCAGAGAACGATGGTATATCTTCGGCGATGTGGACCCAAATGTCTGTCTCCCACGAACTAACGGTTTGGGCAGCCGTATATCGGCCTTTCTCTTGTGATTCTATTTGTGCTTCTATGTAAATTGGTGATGGCGAAGGGTACGCAATTTAATTGCAGGAATGTCCTTCGAATTACTACGTTGACGGCAAAAGAGAACACCTGAACACTTTGGCATTTCCTCCGTTAAGCTATCATTAGGAACGATTACATTTTTTTATCGTGTTATCGTTAGAAGCACCACTTCGAAAAAAATTTTGGCGTTGGTGCTTTCCGTATGAAGCCTCACCACTGAGATGTAAAGAGAAGCGGCGATTTGGGGGAAAGGAACAGGAAGAGAAAATGGCAATATCCGGACGAAGTATTCGGAGAGGAGCAGAGAACAAGAGGAAGAGAACGGTGAGCCGATCGGGAAAGAGAGAAACGTTGAGAGAGAAAGAGTAAAGAGCTAGCGTGGCGACCAGGAAGAGGCAATCGAGACACCGAAAGGACAGACCGATACAGCACCGACTCGGCATTCTAGATCCGGCGTCACATGCCACATTCGTGGCTGCCCGACATTGTGGTGGTGGTGGTGGTTATTAGGGGTATTCTTGGGAGAATATACTGGACGCGGGTTATGTACCCTTAGTTGTGGGATCCCTCTTGTCATCTAGAGGAGGGGGAAAGGAGTTGTGGAGGGGTTGTTGAGGGGAAGATGCAGTCAGCGTCGACTTCGTTGCTGCTGTCCTTGTCCAGGTCCTAGGATTCACAGGTCTAGGGGGGCGCAGGTCTGGGGGGGGGCACACGTCCAGGGAGGCCGCAGGCCTAGTGCTGGGCGTCCAGGCCGGCCTCCTCGAGGTAGATCAATAGGACGCGGTGGGCGGGGAGGTGGGTTCGAACCGGGGACAGAGGCTGGTCCTCCGTGTCGGCTGACAGTTCGAGAGCCCGGTAACCTGCAAGAAACGGCGACGGTGCAGTTGAAATGTTGGGCAGGCACACAGAAAGTGTCCCAAAGTGCCGGCATGGCCGCACGATGCGCAGGCAGGGGAGGGTGCCAGGCCAAAGACGAACTTGGTCTTTGGCGTCCAGGAGCAGCCGATGCACAGTTGCAGCAGGAGGGGTCGTTCCCGGCGAGGGATCTTGTCGGAAAGTCTGTGGAAGGGCCGGTATGCAGCGATGCACCTGTCGGGGTGGCTTACCACCTGCTTCAGTAGCGGACGGGCAAAGTCGTGGGGGCTATTTCGTAGTCACAGGCAGCCTGTTGCTGTCGGCTGCACTGCACAAGGGTGTCGGCGTCCTTGTAGCATTGATAGCCGGCATGGCCAGGTTGCCACTGGAGAGACGTATGACAGGTGGTGACCTCAAGGGCGTGACGCTGGGCACGAAGGACGTGGGTCGAGGTCTGGGAGCTGTGGGGCTTGCTCAGGAACTGGAGGGCTGGCCGAGAATCACACAGGACAATAACGGAGCCAGGAGGGTCTATCAGCTTCTGTGGAGCTGCCCGGGAAGGATAGCCTGCAGGTCCGGGTCTGCTCCGACTGGGCCATCGTCAGAGTCACTACCGCCTGCACAGCGGCTGGTCGAACGGAGCCGTTGGTTTAGAAGAGGGTTGAACCTTAGCACTCATCCAAGAAGGTTGCGGTGCTCTAATGGAGTGTGGTAGGAGGGGAGCGACGTTTGGTCACTCCATCAAGGCACAGGATATCCAGCAGGGGAGGGAGGATCGGGCGCGCCAGGGGAGGGCCAAGTGTTTCTACATGGGCTGTAGACACCTTCCCCATCCTGGAGTTGGGGTTGCCGTGCAGACGCTAAGGGAGGGCCCCACCATCTGGAACGTGGGAGAGCGGGTCCATGTGGATCAGGCCTCTTTGCAGCAGCAGGTGGCTCAGCGGGTAGGCTCCCGCATCTGCCACGGTGGCCAGTGCCTGCGATGACTGTGGGTGACGAATCCATCTACTGCGGGAGAGTTCCACGCGATTAGGGCTGGTAGGCCGGAGGGGGACAAGAGGCGACATGTGCTGGATGGCTAATGTGGCCGTTGCTGAAACAGTCGCATGGCCCTGGTGGGGGTGCAGCCGTTGCATCGGGCGAGGAGGCGTTGGGCTGCTCGACCATCAGGATCCAAGTGGGTCAGGAGGGCCTTGTCAGCAGGGAGACAGGTGAGGCGGTGGTCGATATTGAGGCCTAGGTACTTCACCTAGGATTTCCAAGGGAGGTTAGTCCAATTGATGTTGAGGGCAGCAACTTGAGCCGTGGCACGTGCTCCCCTCAGATTGACAAACAGGACCTCGGACTTCGTGGCCGCTAGTGACAAGCCCTTGGTCGCCAGGAACTGCTGCACCCCACAGAGAGCACGCTGGAGGGCCTGCCTCACTGAGGTGATCTGCCTCCTCCATTCTCGAACCAAGAGAACCACATCATCCGCGCATACAGACCATAGAACCTTGTGGCGGTTGCCCTGCTGGATGGAGATGGAGAGGCCTGCCATGACCAGGTTGAACAGCAAGAGGCTGAGGACCGATCCCCTGAGGTCCCCCGGAGGTGATGAGGTGGAAAGTGCTATGGTGCCCCCTACCCACACCTACAAAAAACGATCCGAGAAAAAGGAGGTAATGAAGCGTCGTAGGTTTCCCGTGCAGTTCCGTCCCGATAGTGCTGTATAGCAGACAGTCGAATGCCGACTCGGCGTCCAGGAGGACTAGAGGGTAACGTCTCCATGATGCTTCGCGTCCTAGCGGGAGGACTCCACGTCCGCGATACAGTATGCTGTGAATCGATGCCTGCGGAACACTGTCTGCTTCTCGGGGAAGAAACTGGCGACCTCTCCGATCCAGGTGAGTCGCTAGAGGGCCGCCCTCTCTGTTGTCTTACTGGCGGGGGAGGTCAGTGAGATGGTCTGTAGCAAGAGAGCTCCCTGGATGGCTAGCTGGGCTTGAGCATGAGGACCATGAGGCTGTGGTACGGCACGTCGGTAAGGTGCGACTCGTCCAGATGTCGGTGAACACGACCAGGAGGCGAGCGTTTTCCGGGGCATTCAAGTTCCGCAACATCTGCAACGTGAGCCCGTCTGCGACAGGAGCGCTGTTCTTTTTGGACCGGTTTAGGGTCCTGTGGAGCTTGTGGTTGGTGATCGGCTCGTTGCACAGCGTGGTCGCACATGCAGAGCATGGAGGTACGGGAGGGCAGCATTGTGTTGTCTGGGTATGGGGGGGGGGGGGGGGGCAGCGGGAGGCTAGGGCCGGGTTTGGCTGCTTTGGAGAAGTGGTCGGCCAGCTGCTCCGCCAGTCCCCGATAAGGCATTCCTCGGTCGATGGCCGCTCCGTGCTCCGGTTGGTGCCGACGTGAAGCAGGGACCGCAGAAGGAGCCAGGCTGTTGCCCACTACCGGACAGACCGGATGGAGTGGCAGTTGCCATCCTAGTCTTCCCGAGCACGGCAGTTGGCCTGGCGACGGCAGACATCGTCTGCCGTCCCCAGGATAAGAAAGGCGCCGAGCGGGTTACGCAGGTTCTGTAAAGTCATGAATGGCGATTTGCCAGTATCCCTCAGGAGAAAAAGATATTTCAGCTGTATCCTACCTACCGGCCGAAGAAATCCGGGCGATGTCATCACTGGTTGACCTCAATGGGGTGGCACAAATTCCCGAATACATTCACCAAAATTTTGACCATGCGTCCGTCATACAGCATTCCGGGTGGTATCCTTGCATTTCTCTTTGCATATAGCTTCCATATTTTAATCACCCTGGAGGCTTGCTTGCGACAGGGGTTCCGACGATTGATTTAAGCACTATCAATTGCATGCTTTCTGAGACTAAATTTTTTCTAAATGTGCAGTTTAGGTGTCCAACGAGATGTCGAGATGTGAAGCTGGATTCTAGCTTGCGACAGGGGTTCAGTGTGATGACTTATGTACCTTCAGTTGCATGCTTTAGGGCGCAGTTGAGGTGTCTATCGCGATGTAGAGATTTTAGAGCTACTGCGTCCTTTCCTCAAAAATCTTTCCTTTCCACAAAACACATGATTTTGCATTCTTCCAGATAAACAGACTTAGTGTCCTCGGAATTTTTATGCTAACAAGAACTTGCTTGTTTTTTTACTTTCATTTCGACAGGCGGGGAGCGGCAGCACTTGAAGACTCCTAACACGCCTAGCCCGGAAACCTCAAACATGAGCCATGCTGTACAGTACCGGAGAGTGGCCAGGGGAAGTGCTCACTCTTGCAATAGCGAATACCCTGGGGTGGCAGCAGAAAGCGACCACGAGTCATTACTAGCTATTCTAGATGAATTTTCTCCAAGGTGGAAGACCTCGCCTTCTGCTGCACCGACTACGCAGCAGAATATAAACAGCCAAGAAGAGGATGCATCCTGTGAGAGAAGTTATTTTTATGGCCTTGACTTTGAAGACATCGCATCGCAACGCTTGCAGTGGCTCAGAGCGGCAAGTAGGAAGGCTCAGTCTAGCAATAGCGACGAGCCTGAGGCGGCAGTAGAAAGTGGCGACAAGTCATTTCTTTCTATATTTATTGAATTTTCTGCAAGAAGGACTATCTCGACATCTCCACCGCGAAGTCCGCAGCAGATTATATACAACCCCGAAGAGAATTCATCCTGTGACAGCAGTTCTTTTTATGGCCTTTACTTTGAAAAGAGCGCGCCGCAAAGCCTGCAGGAGCCCGGTTGCGTTGTTTCTCATTTCGGCAACTGGAAGGATCGAAGCCTGTTTTGGCCAGACTGTTTGGAATTCAGGAGTGATCCTGAGAGGAGCAGCCATATGGTTTCTATGAGAATATCAGATCGTTCAGCTGGGGCTTCACGCGACGGAAATGGTGTGACCCGTGCAGGCAGCAGCCAGTGCCAAGAGGAGGTAAATGAGCGCTCTCACCAGGATACTGAGTACGAAGTTTCTGGTGAGCCTAATAACGGCACTTGTGACATACAAGATGCACTCGGCGTTCGAGATTGCAGTGAGGAACCGCGGACGCGCCAGGTTGAAGATGTATCCCCGATAACAATTGATAGCAGTGACGATGTAGACTGTTTCATTGTTGAAGACAACAGTCTCGCAACACATGCGTAATTCACCATTCCTATCGTGCAGCATGCCAGCCCAGGCACTGTTATGGTATTTGACTGGAACGCCATAACTTTTTCAGGCCAGTCGCCGCTCAACTACATTTCCAATGCATCGGGCTATTTTCCATGTGTCTATCCTTGCGCCTGTGTGGGTCCCCTATCTAGTCTGTTTGTTTTGTATGTAACATTTCCAGCCACTATGAGTGACAAAGACGGCCAAAACGCAGCGATCGTGAACTATATTTCTAATGAATCGGAGTGACAAACACGGCGAAAACCCAGCGATGCTGAACTACATTTCTAATGAATTCATGTGCTTATCTTTGCGCCTGTGTGTCTCTCCGTTCTTGTCCTTGTTTGTTGTCTGTGCGAAATTTTCAGCCGCTATGAGAAACCAACCCACTCGATACGTAGCGGTGATAAATTACATTTCTAATAAATCGCGCTATTTTCCATGTGTTCGTCTTTGCGCCTGTGTGTGTCTCTTTTCTTGTCCATAATTGTTGTGTTAAAAATTTCCAGCCACTTTGAGCAACCAACTCGCTCAAAACACTCCGATGCTGCTGTCAGGTCTGTTCGTCAAAAGGCCAAGCATAGCTTGGGGATGTCCCACCTCGGCACTTACGGTAGAGGTGCAAAAGTGCGTGCTCCTGTGGAAGGCATTCTTCGCAGCCGTTCGCACGACCGTAACGAAGGTAGCCTTTGACATCAATCGGAAGTGTGCGACATGCTACACTACCCAGTTGGAAGAAAACAGTCCCCTGGGAGACGAGAAACCAATCAGTATATTTGCCGGATACCAGCAGCTATGACAATCAATTTGTTGAAATATAATGGCAGCTTTTGTTTACCACTCTTAAAATATTTGTGGGTTTCACAAGATTGCTGAACCTCTATTTTATATGAAAAACGAACTCCACCATGATGCACTCTTGAGCTCCATGGTCCAGGATGACATTTACACGAAGACAACAATCAGTCTGAGTCGAAGTTGTCGCTTAGCAGAAATGCGCGTGCAGTCATTGACGTCTCTCAGGATTCTCACGCGCAAAATATTACAGCGGCTGCGGCAGCTCATGACGATGAACACGAGACATTTCTGCGTGAAGCAAGATCTCCTAGACATCTGTCGCCCCCGAGTACAGGTGCGAGTGCGCTCACTGATGTCTTTAATTATGGAATATTGTTCAAATTAAATGGATTCGGAGCTTTTTCTAAGCCGCATTAAATATGTCTCATGCTGCCAGAATAGTAAAACCTTCAGTTTTTGCTAAAAGAAAAATTGAGCGCACTGCAACCTTGAGCTCCTCTATCGTGCATGACATCTGCAAGGAGCAACGCGAGTTATTCCAGTTTTAACATCGGCCCCTACTGCCGACACAGGAGCCCTGTCCGAAGTCTTCCACGTCACTGACACTCAACTAGCCAGAAAGGCTGTTAATGAAAATCAGTGCAATACATATACTCATGGAGCAAACCCACCGGGATCTCCAACACCTACTACTCCAAACCTGTGTGCGCTACTTCAAGTCTCTGATGAGAAGATTTTCAATAAATTGGAATCTGAGATCTTCGCACAAAAACGTGATAATGCTTCTGACATTGATAGAGAAGCTGAACAGCTAGATGCTGAAGTGGAGGCAATCAAGGGCGATGGTAACGTAAACTATGGTTTTAAGGACGACCTTTGCGGGACGACAACAGCAATTATTCTTCCAGAGTTCAAGTTGGCACTACTCTAGATGCATATAAAGTAGGTTATGAATTCCAAGATGCTTATTTACAAGATCCTAAATCGACTGCAGCAGATGATTCAGAAGATTCCACGGCATGTGCTCGAGAAGAAGAATCGTGAAGACGTCCGACGCCACGAAATTACAGGTGCTTCAGCACCTGTAAGACCTGATGGACATGAGCCCGAGAAATTAGGTCTGAGAAAACAGCATCCAATGCATCCGCGGCCGCGTACTGCAGACGCGCGTACGTTGCCTGGCCTGCCTGAGGGTGATGATGCACAAGCTGCTGTGCCGGCTGCAGCAACTAAGGATAAAGAGCCAATTGTATTAATTCTTGAAACGCAGCTTCTTATGCATACACCAAATTTCAACCCACAGCACTCAGATCCGGAGCCGCTGACTCCTTCAATGTCGGGCAACTCAGTACAACAGCTAAGCGCAGAACAGGGGGAAAAGACAGATACAGACCACTTTTAGCAGTGCTTGGTCACTGTGAAGGTTCCGTGAGCAGATCTGAGACGCAAACTCGGGTGCTACCTCACAGTCCGAATTAGAAGGGGAAGTAATGGTCAACAAATACGGCTCAGCAGCTCCATTTCCTCCATCCTGCTCGTCCATGTCAGTGCTCACCGAAGGTAAGGTCATTAATTCTGAGCATAAACTAGACGTTTTCATTTCGTTGTCAACAGTTTCACTGGTTTCACTGAGCGAAGACGAAACAGTAAGTAGACTCTGATGATTGCTTCGAAGTTCTCCCTTCTGAAAAACTCCTGTTAAGCGCGGAGGCTTAACGGAGGATTTTCAAACTGCCCTGCCTCTATCGAGCTCTTCACAATGTGCACCGAGCGAAATTGCGGCAGCTGGCTGCCGAGGAAACTTGGGTCCAGTACCACCTGCATAGGCCTCTCATCTGCACTGAGTGTAGGTGAGAGCTAGAGCTTACTCTCCGGATGAACGTGCTGCATTCCCTTTTCTGAAGGACAGCTTAGAACCTGCATCAGCGGGTAGGAAGGAAGGACATTTATTGAATGCATATTTGACAATGAATGAACACATATTTACAACTGTACATGTGATATCGCTTGAACCAAACGTGACTTGCAATAAAGAAAAAACACGCAACGGCATCAGCGGCACTGTGTATATGAGCAAGTGTACGTGCAGTACACTCATACATGCAGAGTTACATACACAGTACATACACTGTACACTTATACATGCAGAGTTGCTTGGCCATCATGCTCTTGCAGTTAAGGGCAGTTAAGGGTGATTTGCACTCCCCACACTTCTCAGGCACAGCCGGAAATCCTTGCAACAAGTACACGCCGCACATACACGCACATCTCTTGCACTAATGCTCGGAGCAGTTTTCACGCATCAGATGCTTGCGTTTACGTCGGTTGTTCTTGCAGCCAATGACGGCGCAGTGCCGCCACGACCATTAGTGGTTGTACATCATTGCTACTCACTCGAACCACTCATTAACGACCCGATCAAACGGCACGCAGAAATTAGCACGCACAGTCCCCTGGATGGCACCTACGCAGCCCACGCCGAGAGGCAGTGCCTGGTGTCGAGAGTAGAAGCACCTGCCGTCTGTGTGCGAGGATAAAAGATTAAGACCAGATTCTTTTACCCTCGCACGAAGGCCGCGAGCGCGCTTCAACTCTCGACACCAGTCGCCTTCTGCCGAAAAGCGCGGCGCGGTGGACTGCTGGTCACGCCGGCGCCGGGCGTAGGAGGCGTCTTTAGAGTCCTTTGCTTCCGTCATTGAAGCGGTCCATCACCTAACGTATGTAGGTGTGTGCTGTGGATCACTGCAGACATTTTTCCTCTACCAAACTGTACTGCGGTTATCTGACGCGCATTGTTACCCGTTAAGCTTATATACGACAGTAGTAGACCAGGTAAGGGTGCCGACTGGAAACGGTACTTAGCAGAATTCTGCGGTGGGGTGTCGTTTGTTGCCGACTTTAACGTGCGCTAGCATCTGCAATAATTTTGCACAAGAAGGTAAATTCTTGCACAAGAAGGCAAGAAGGTAAAGGATCGGCCAGCTGCAGACTGAAGGTAGTTCAGGCGAGGCGCGTCTCCTCGATGGCTAGCACGTCTTCACCATCCATGCGCTGCGCTTGCTTTTGTTCCCACTCAACACATTCCGTGCACGGGAATGTAAGCACGACCGCTGCCAATTTAAGTTGCTATTTCCACACGCATGTCAAAAAGATCGCGGGGTAGAGGGCTGACAGTGGTAGCTTTCTGCTGTTGGTAGCTGCCTGAATCACAGCAAGATATGCATGATTTTATTACATTCTATGGCGCTTGGCCAAAGGGCTCGCGACCCTGTCACACGCGCCGAGAGATTCCTATAAAACAGACGCGACTACGGGCCGCAGAATTCGTGAAAGCTTCCTTCTCTGCTAGTATTTATTCAGGCATTGATAAATTAAGCGGAAATACGTTTTTATGCGCCAGATAGAATAATATGCCCGTATATATGCGCCAGATCGCAAACTTTGTTTCCTGTTGGCCCTGTTGGCAACTCACAACGATAATTTGTTGATGCAAATTGCGCACCGCCACGCAGGGTACAACAAAGCCTTATTTTGTTTGTGCTCTGTGGCCGGCAGGAAGGGTTAAGAACCCATTGCAATTGGAACTGCATGCTAGAGGTGCACCTAGTGCTTGATGTTAACCAAAAAGTTTGCTCTCCGATGGAGCACCAATGACGGTGGTGACAGCACGAGCGCTTTCTGAGCATCGGCATAATTTAACGAGAATGTCGAATTAAATATCATGACCTCCGGCCGTCCCATGCAGTGCGCACCCCATTGTTAAGGCGTAATGGCAGAAGTTTCCACTCCTGCCGACGGCTTCGCGGCATGGCTTGGTGAAGGGCATACATCGGAAGGTGCACGTGTACAATCTGACGTCAGCTTCGCTCTAAAATGTGTTGGCAGCCAGAAGAAACCACAAGGAAACCATGGTACGTCGCTGTATATCCTTAAATCGGGTTTACGCAGTGCACGTTTTTTTTTATAGCATAATACCATCGTGACGCTGCTGAGGCTGCGTTGATACATGACTTCATGTGCCGCATTGCACGTGGCTTGAAATATCCATTCTGGCGATTGAGCTGCCGCTTTGCCTAAACGCTGCCCCTAGCTCGTCTTCCTTTTTGTTATCTCTCTTTTCCCTTGAACAAAAAATTGGCTGTGGCTTATCTTGGTTAAGCCCGGTACTTGCGAAAGCAATATCCGTAGCTATGCCATGGTTCAGCTGGTAGTGTAGCTGGTGGTTCCAATCCAATCCAATCCCATGCAATCCAATCCAATTCAATCCAATATGCTAATATGGTAGCTACCGGCCTCGCTATGCGACGGGCTGAAAGTGCCCCCTGCTGGCTCTCTCTTTTGACGTGCATTTTTCTAGCCTCGTGCTGGACAAATTATATACTCGGGGCCCTTCCACGCATGGCTTTTCTTTTTTTTTTGCATTTTGTAGCTGCAAGCGATCTTGAGTGGTGTTGGGGCTAGGCTCCGCAGTCTTCAAGTGTTGTTGCTAAAGGGGCTCTGCTACTTTCACTCATGTTTATGTATTATCGCGTTGCTCAAATCACTTAGATTCAGACAAAACATTATTTTGATAATCAGGGACTTCGAAGTAATGGATAATTTCTTGCATTTTCAGGAACATGGAACATTTCTGCGATTCATGCTGCAAATCCAGCACAAAAAAAAGCTTGACTTAAGCTTCCATGAATTCCCAGTTGATGAAACTCTGAGGAAAAATGGCTTAAAGCTATAGTGAGGAAAGATTTTACTCCGAATGAAAAGTCCTCCAGGAGTGTCGTTTGCTCGTTGCAGTTCTTGAGCTATGACTACCGTTCTGAATCTGCAAAGATCGGGAATCTTAAGCGGACGGCTGTACCCAGTATTTTTTTTTTATACCCAAGGCATATGCAGCCGCAGATAGCAAAAATAAAAACGGCGAAAGTTGGGACAGGAGAACCACCTTGCGCAGTTCCCCCAAAAAATGATCCTTTGAGCCGAATGAACTGCTTTAGAAAGAAAAAATTGAAAACAACAGAGGGCCATGAAGAAAGCAGCTATCTACTCTTACCTGCTGTAAACAGCCAAAAACTTATTTGCGCTCTTCAGGCTGATCCTCGGGAATTTGAAAATCATCGCCCGGCTACTTCAATAGTTGAATGTGCCACACAAACAAGTGATGATATTGTCCCCCGTAAACATTCAGATGTAAGAGAAATAAAATGGTTGAGGGTGCCGCTTTTCAGGCCAACTCCGTTGGTGTTCGAGAGCATCCAGCCTCTCTGTTGCAGCGGTAAACTGACAGGATGCCAACACCGGTGTCATGAAAGTCTGCAAGAATTTCCCCTGGTGTAGCGGAAGGATCCACACCGCGGATAATGCCTTTTACGCAGGCTAGCTGCTCGAAAATGAATACCTTCACCGGTAGTGAGGCGAAAGATGTGCACTGCAGCAAATCGGCAACGCAATCCAAGTCAGCCCATTTGCATAGAATTCCTCTTTTGCCAAATGGTCGCACCTCCGAAATCTCAAGATAGTGGCTGGCGGCTGCCTTCAGCTGCTCCTGGATCAATAGAGAGTTTTTTATTTTAATTGCACCATCTCCTACAGGGACCAGCGCCACAGGGATTAGCTTGACACCGTTTTGACTAAAACATGTTAGCGGCAGATTTTCAGCCGGTAAATTGGCGAACCAGGTTACTGGACCTGAGCCCGGGGAAGACATAGCCATGGCGGAAAACCTACAAAGCCTTCGAACCTACATCCAAAGGGGGAAAGACCTGGCAAAATCCCCCACTCGCGGAACGGCCTCACCAAAATTTGAAGATGGCCAGAAGACGCAGAGGCAGGCCGTGGAACAGCAGCACCAACGGGGAGGAGAGGGAACCGCAGGACTCCGTGCAGCCGTGGCACACGATCCTCGAACCTCAGCGGGATTTCTTCGGTGTAGAAGACGCGAGAAGAACAAAGATCACAAGCTGACTGGCTCGTTCGTCTCACCTTCTTCCTCACTTTTCTGCGATGTTCGTGCAGCTCTTCTTGCATCTGACTCTTTTGTCTTCAGCTTTGTTCTGTTTCTTTCCATTCACTTCTTAACCTTTCTCTGAGATTCGTCCGGTGCGATTTCACCTCTATCGGCAGTGCTCGATTCACTTCTCTTTCTTTTTGCTTTCTTCCGAACTCTACTTTGTGGCGAGCACAGTTTACAGAACATTGCGTCATCCGAGTTGTTCTCTCGCGATGAATCCACTAGTTATGCTCCTTTTTGTTCTTCGAGAACTGAGCTTTCTTCTTGTTAGGACGTGTTATCTTTTTTCCTATTTTTGACATTGTTTCGTGCACAGTGCTCGAAGCACGGCTCGTCACTAATTGGAGAACCTTTTGAATTCTTCTCCTTCTGATTCATCATTAAACTTGTCAGTTGGTCACTTGCAGTGCAGTCACAAAAAGGCTTTCCTTCTACTGCACCTACTCCTTCCTCAGAGGCGAAAATTTCGTTGGCTTCGTCATAGGCACAAATTTTGTCGCCTTCCTCGCTGCTCGAGGGTTCACTTGGAATGGTTTCCGGGTTTTCACTGAGTGCGCTCTCCTCAGCTATTGCTTATCTCTTTGTTTTCTTTCTCCTCGACAACTGACCGCTCTGTCTCACGGTTACTACAGCAATATTCACTCCAGCACTTCTCTGTCGTTTAGCTGTAGCTCCAGCTTTCTTCCTGATCTTCAGGGGACTGGCTTAAAGTGCCCTCTAACTGCAGCGACAGGTTGGCCTTCTCCTGGGTTGCTTGCTGCTACCTCGGTAGTAACTACACTTTCACTTTGTTGAAGAATCCACACTCCGGTCAGGTCTTCACTCTCCGTAATCAAAGGTATAGGAACTGCCTGTTCCACAACGAGGCTTTGACTCGGGAGCTAGCTACCACCACTTCCGTGGTTCCCAACAAATCAGACTCCTTAGTCTTCTACCCGGCCTCTCCGTGGTTAAGCTCCACTGGCTCCCTGATGTTCTTCAAACGCCGAATTTCAGCAAGCTTCCTCTGAATGATTGCCATCTCTAGTTCAAAAGCTCTTCCGGCTTCTTTCTCTCTTTTTCTCTGTTCTCTCTCTTCTTCACGTTTCCTTTGCCTCGCTTTCTCAGTGGCGTCTCTAGCAGGATGTCTTTCTCTCTTTCTTTATAAGCTCTGTCTCTCTCCTGGTCCACCCATTTTCGCAGTTCGGCTCAGGTCATCCCCATCTAGATGCCAGCCTCTACTAGCTCTTTTAGCTCCTTTAAGCTCATATTTGGAGACCGAACTGTATATACAAGGCAACGAATACCTCTACACGGTGAACGTCACTAACCGCTTCGGGGTGGCACTTCACAATATCACTCTGCAGCTAACACTCATTTACCACCTCTTTGTAAACTCCTTCCGACTCTTTCTTCGTTCCCTGCGCTTAGAAAACACCAAACGTCCTGTCCGCGGACGCCAGAATATATGCCACCCAAATGAAATAAATTTTTGAAAATGAGAAAAACAAAAATGAATAGAAAAATAAGATTAAAAATAAAATAGAAATAAAATAAAATTAAAATTAGCATGAGAGTCGCTGCGTTTCTAGAAGAAAATTTTGAACAGCACAGCGCACACTGCTGTTGCTTCGTCGAAGCGAAGAAGCGCCAAAGGAAAGAACAACCGCAGTGGACACACGCAGACGCAGCTGGTGAAACGGAATTGCTAATAGGCGCCTCCTCAAAGAAGAGAAGCGGCGGCAGAACAGCAGGTAGTGACCCACTGTCTCAGGCTCGGCACAAAATGGGCGCAGTGGAGAAACCGCCAGAACAGATCTGTGAAGGAAAAAATTTAGCGGAGGTAAAATTTCTGAAATAATGTGTAACTGCGAAACCTCACCGCAGCTATATATGCGCAGGTTGGCAGGACAGCAATTATTGGGCCACAGAGAGAGACCCTTTCTAAGGAATCGGCAACCTCATTTAATTGAATGCCCATGTGCCCCGGTACCCAAAGCAACCGCACCGAATTTAAATGCAGCGGGATCAGCTGCTTAAAGAGGCGTAATACCCTAGACTCAGTGGGTGATGATAATGTAGAGCAAATAGATAGAGAGTCCGTCATAACCATGACTTGGAAAACGGTGGGATCTGATTTACGTAAGGCTAAAATTACTGCTAATAATTCGGCGAGATAAATTGGTGCGAAGTCTGGAAGACAGAGAGAAAAGGACCATCCCAATGTAGGTGAAAAAGTGCCCACACCTGCCTTTTCACGATCCTGCGAGGCATCGGTAGCAATGAGAATATGAGAAGGAAAGGGCCTTAGGTGGTCCTGCAACAAACCGTGAAGAAGAGGAAAGGGCTGCAGCTGTGCCTTCGGTGGGAAAATGTCATCAAATGCAATCTTGACTGAAGGAGATGTTATACATTGGATGGAGATCTGTGAAATGAATGTTTAAGGGATCAAGGAGAGATTGCACGAAACATATAGGCGGAGTATGCGAACGACACCAGGTGGCATTTGAAAAGACTGCAGGTTGACTAAGAAATATTATACTGGAGATGTGAAGAGGTGAGTCGCACAAGTTTAAAAAGGTTTGGTCTGTTAAAAGGCAAAATCTAGCTAATAAAGTTGGAATTCGCAACTTAAGGTGCAGGACAGCATTGGCTACATATTTTGGAAGTCCCAAACAGAGGTGCAAAACCTCACGCTCCAAGAGCACAAGAGGACGAAGTTAATAGGCTGGAGCTGCGGAGAATGAAACACATCCGAACTGCAAAATTGGGCGGACATACATTTTATATATCAGCAGGAGTGTGTGCCGTCACATGCCTGACCTCGCACTGCGAAGCCTACGCAGGATGCCAATGGCCCGAACTCCTTTTACAGAAACTTGCTCAATATGTGCCCGCCAGGAAAGAGTACAGTCGCATATTACTCTAAGATACTTCACTGTTTGAATATGAGGAATTATGTGATTTCAATAAGAAACACAGATGTTTACAGGATGAGAAACCGGGAAGACGGACAAGGTGCATTTGTTCACATTGAGGAACAGATGAATACCTCCTAACCAGGTGTCAAGAATAATGAGGTAATCCTGCAAGGTTTGATAAACAGTGAATATCACTTGCACAGGCAAAAATGCGGTGTCATTGGCGTACACGTATGCTTTCACATTATGGATGTATGGAATTGAGCTTAGAAATATGTTAAAAAGAACAGGGGAAAGAACTGACCCTCGCGGTGCACCTCTTGTCTCTCGAAATTTCGTATAAGAAACACCATTTCGGCAGCAATAAAATTCTCGGTTTCTCAAGAAAGCAGAGGTCCAGGCTACGAAATAGTTTGGGAAATTAAGTTCTTGTAATCTGTGTAACAGTGCCGAGTGCTCGACGCTGTCGTAGGCTTCACTGATATCCAGGGTGACTAGCGCGGCGAACTGTTTATGCTGCGAGCTAATTTAATACGGCTCTCAAAGTCAGTATGAGCACACCAAATCGAACAGCCCGGCTTGAAACTAATTTGACAAGGATTCAAAGGATCATTTGCAGAAATGAAGAGATCATTTGCAGAACAAGTACCATGTCAACACGTTCAACAGAGAGCGCGTCTATAACGCTGTCATGGAGAGATACTTCAGCAGTAGTTTGTTGCTCAGATTTACCTTGGCCCTGTGGAGCGCTATTGATGAGCACAGATGGTGGAGGAGCTTTCGAAACCACAGAGGACAAGAGCAGAGCGGTGGGAGCTGCAGCAGATTGGTCATCTGGGTAGCTATGACCTGGGATACACACGTGGATACGGTTTCCATAATGCTTTCCATTGGATTTGTCATTGCTTTTTCAACTGCCGCTGTGATTGTCTCTGACCAAGAGGCATAATGCTTTCCATTGCATTTGTCATTGCTTTTTCAACTGCCGCTGTGATTGCCTCTGACCAAGAGGCAGCCATTACGGGTGGACATTTGGCATCCGCACTAGAATAACCAGAGGCACTCTCTTTCACTGCGGCAAAGGCTTCTTCTCGTGGCGTGCTCCGGCGTCTGTCTATTAGCTCTAGAACCTGAACTTGTTGAGCTCGTGCAGGACAGTCTGGCGAATTGGCAGAGTGGGCACCCCCACACAGAGACTTTTCTAGCTGTCCGGGACAGTCCTCTCTAGCATGACTTTCGCCGCATGCAAACAACCTAAGCCCGATTTGTAGGCTTTGCCGCTGTGACCAAATCTCCAACAGTTCTGACACTGAAGTGGTCTAGAGTTAAATGCATCCACTCGAAAGACCAGGGGCCACACTTTGATCTCGGAAGGGCACACTATTCCTGCAAATGTGGCTATCAAAGACTCGGTAGGAATTTTGACACCCTCTACTATTCTCCTGCAACGATGGAAAGCAATGACGCCTGCAGAGGAGAGGCTCTCAAGCGTCTCCAAAGGGCTCAATCGAGAGTCGACACCTCAGACAAAGCCCTTGGAACACGCCAGATGAGGCGGTATATATGCGCTCGCTGGGTGGATGGCGAAGGAGGTACACTTCAAGAGGTCGGCGACACAATCCTTGTCCGGGGACCTGCAAAATATCCCACCCCTGCTGAACTGCCGCACATCTGTGATCCGCATGTAGTGAGGCGATGTAGTCTGAAGGGCCGCCAGTACACCCTCCGGGTTGTTAAAACGGATCGCGCCTCCATCTGAAGAAACTAAAGCCACAGGAATGCTGGTTACTCAACTGCGAAAAAAGACCTCAATGGGGAGCTGGTCCTGAGGAAGAGAGGCTGACTAAGGGGGAAACCCCTGGCCGGAAGAAGAGGTAAACATCAAGCCTTCGCCCGCGCCCAATCACCCTTTAACAGGAGCAGGCAGAGAAAACAAGAGAAATAGGGCAAGTTAGAACAACACCGCCAGGTACTTAGCCGCTACCCCGCTGCAGGACCACGTCGTCACGAGTTGATGTGTGGCGCTCTTCTTCATGCCACGTGGTCTCACGATTAGCTGTGCACTTCTTTTCTTTTACTTTCCTATTTTGTCCTCGTCCTCCTATTTCGTCCTCCTTTCCGCAGCCTTGTTAATGTTCCTTGGTGGTAGCCGAGGTCATCTTTTGCAGCAACATTTCATGGCATCTATGAGAACAGGAAGAACTTCCGTATAATACGAGAGATTTGTGAGGGCAAACAGTCTTCCTCCATGTTTTATGTTCCATGTTGACCATTGGGCGAATGGTGCAGCCTTCGTCAATAATTTACAGACCAAGGAGTTTGTTTCTACGCCGCCGAGTGGGTCTCTCTATAGTGTGGTACAACTTAAGTCTGCAGTGAAGCTCCACCCACATTCAGCCTCCGCGCACAGAATTCCTCCACGACGAAAAAGTAGTCCGCTGCTCATAAACGTTTCTTATTACGTCAACAAGAAGCTTATCACGTGAAAAAAATTATGAGTTCTAGAATTTTGATACTTGTATTGTTTGATATAGTCAAACATTACAAAGCTGATTTCGTTTACAGTTGCTATTGCCCAGCGGAGTAATAAAAGACGCCGCGGACCGCGGCCCAGTGTTAGCCACTGCTGTTTTTTAAAGTTGTATCCTACTATAGCTGATTTGGCAATATTAAGCTTGCGAGGTTCGAAAACGCAATTTCCTCCCACGTTCGAGAGATTTGAATTACTGACAATGCAAAAGGAACAGCGCTGCAAGACTCAGAATCAAAAACCCTTGGGTTTGGTATATTGAAAAAAAAAATGATTTAGCTCGCCAAATGTAACAGAGGCAGCTACAGAGGTTTCTTTTGTCTATTAAAATTACAGCACAAACCCTTAAAAAAAACTGGCCTGTCGCGGTGGCTGCTGAGCGCATAGTCATGGATTGTAATCAGAGCTATGTCGGGCTCAGCTCGGCGAAGGCCAAATGTGAAACCGCTGGGGTTCTGTACAACGTCGATGGGCGTTCGAAGATCCCGGTTTTATAAATTAATTCCTGAGCCGTGTGGTTTAGGTGTCCACTGAGATATCTGTGCCAGGTACTCTGCCACTCCCTTTCCTCAAAAACTAATATTCATATTTTACTCGATAATGTTTCGTCAATACTTAGTGACATCATTGAATTCGCGAGTATTAGTAAAGCTGGTTATAGGATTACCTAAGTTCTGAAAATTTTCCTTGATATCTGGAATGTTTGGTGTATTCCATATCGAGCACCATATCTGATAGAGTGTTAACGAATTCCGACCGCTCGAATTTCTTTAAAAGAAATTTTATACAAAGTAAAAGTGGAATATTGTGTGGCATTCGCCTACAGCCGCTCCATAACTTGTAATTGGATTAATTGAATTTTTCTTAACGCTCTTTCGGTTTCATCAACCGAATAATGGCTTTGGCGTCTACTTTACCTTTAGGTCACGCGAGACACGATAAAAATGTGGCAGTAAAGCTGCTGATTCGTCGTTTCATGCTATTCCAACTCTTGAAGCAAACTGGTTAAGTGTTGTGAATTAAAAGTACTTATCAGCGCTTATACTGAAAGTTTTTACGTGTCTTACATGATCTGAACAGAGATCATGTAAGACACGTTTTTACGTGTCTTACAGGATGTGTCGAAAATTGATATGCAGAAAAGCGAAATAATTTTAACAGTCCTGGAAGGAAACAGCAGTTCACAACTGGTAACGAGGTCCTGGAAGTGTTAAGGAAATACGTCAACTTACGGCAGGTTGTAAACGCAGATACGTATCACGAGGACAAACTGACTGAAAGAATTAGAAAGGGGTATAGCGCATATCGCAGCTTATCTGAGATCATGAATGACAGTTTGTCAATATTCCTCAGAGAATCTTACCGGTACTCGCCTATGGGGCAGAAACTTGGAGGCTAACGAAAAGGTTTCAACGTAAGCGAAGGACGACACTTCGTCCTATGGAAGGGAAATGGTAAATGCTACGTGAAAAGACAGGAAGAGGTCAGAGTGGGTCAGGGAGCAAACGCTGGTTAATGACATCCTGTTTGAAATAAAGAGGACGAAATTGGCTCGGGAAGGACATGTAATGGGAAGGCAATATAACAGATGGTCGTTAAGGGTAACGGACTGGATTCCAAGAGAGGGCAAGCGTAGCAGGGTGTGGGAGAATGTGGGAGGGTGGATGAGATTAATAAGTTTGCGGGAATGGGGTAACCGCAGCTGGCAGAGCGGAGGTTGAACTAAAATTTGATATCTATATTCCTTTAAACTAAGACTTCTTTAAGCTCCACTGTTAGAGCAACTGGTTTCATTTGAACTTTAGTAATGAACAGTAGCCATCGTGATGTTGAAATGATCCCTTGCATAAGGGCAATACAAAATCTATTCTGGAGCTGGAGTTCTTATGCGAACCACTCTGTGAGCACTTGACGACTTAACAATATACTTGGAAATTTTTCTTAAGCTTTTCGCTGTTACTGCCGTATTTACTGAGTTTCCTCTGCCTTCGCCCTGTGATAAAAGGGGAAAGTTTCTTGCGCTTCGGAAAACCGAGCCCTCTTTAAGGGAACACTGTTTTGCAGACGTTTAACTAAGTTAAACATGCTGCTGTGAAAGCTAGAAGGAAATTAACAAAAAATAACAGGGGTGAAAATGTTTGTAGAAAAAACATATTTCGTCACCTCTGTTATGAAGGTTTTACTTTTACTTAATGGTATTAAGGAACAGCATATTCTTGAACCGCCGGACCGAAACACCTCCTCGATGCATCCGCGCTATAAGCGGAGGAAATGCAAAGAAGCCTGTCTACAGGTGCACAGTAGCATTTTGCCGTGTTGTATTCTTTTAACAAACGAATAAGAGTGACGTATAGCCACGTTGCCTCAAGAATCCTGGCGGTATTGTTAAAACACTCAATTTTCAACCAACGGGTACCTTTCCAGGGTCGGGGCATTTTTGAAAAACAACCCACTGCATAGATGAGGCATCGAAGATTACTTCTGCAAAATACTAGAGCCATGTGCACCCCGAAAACCTGCAAAACTTCAAATCAAAGCCCGCTCGTTCTTTTCTTCCAGAAGCAAATCCCCGCCATCTATTCTGCTCCTTTTTGACGTCTTACGGGTTACTTTCACTAAAGGCATTCCATTGGTGCATTGTTCTGCCTGATGGGGAGAAGGTTGGGCGTAGCCTGCGCGTCGTGTTGTCTGCGCAACGCTTTCCTCAGCGCCTTCCGTTTTGGGACATACCTACAAACCAGCATGAAACAACAAAAAAAAAAATGCGGAGGGAGCGTTCGGCGATAGCCTTGAAACCCAGTCATAAGACTATAAAATATAGTAAAACTGAGAGAGTCGGCTCGCCCCCCGCCGTGATTAAATCATGAGATAGCCCTCTTCGCGCGCGCTCCCTTCTCAGTTTTTTTCTTCCATGCAAGCCCCCCAAAACAAGGTTTTAATTAATAGTGCAGTAGAGCCTTTCCCTCGCTCGTCCACTTAACCGCTTCGCACACACACGTCTTACCCTTCGTGCATCTTGCGTACGCCTTGACTCCAATGAACGACATGGGCTTTGGAGCGGAGAAAAGTCACAAACACACAGAAATCATAAACACACACGTAGAAAAGCAAACAGGCGGTTGCCGGGCCCGCGCTTTGCCCCGTGTTTCGAACAAACCCGGCTTCTGACCCTCCGGTCGTGAAACGATGGGGAGGCCTAACAAAATGAAAAGGTGGCTCGCTAACTGGAGTTTACAAACAGATGTATGAAAGGATGCGCTCGCTAACAAGTGTAGGTGGTCGAGCCGGTCGCGCCTTTCGATCGTTCAGTGTGGAGAGAAAATGCAACCACGCTGTTTCGTCGTTGGATGCGCACGCAGCGACTAGAGTCGAACCACGATCCGGCACAGATTTCCAGGAGTTGTGAGTTGAGTCGTGTCTGGCTCCAACGCATCGGCCTTCCTGACACGATGGTAATGAATGTGGTTCTTTGCGGTAGACACTTCGCTCCGGACGACTAGTCCATGACCCAAGCAACTGGGGAAAGGAAGGACAAAGAAAAAAACGTGACGGAACACCACAAGGAGACCAAAGAGGAAAATAGAGAGGGTTTGGGAGACCCGCAGCTCTCTCCCCCCCCCCCCCCCTTTTACTTGACCGGGCAGCAAGCAAAAACCAAGAAAAATATTCTATTCAAGGCGGGGCCAACACGTAGACATGTGACGCACTCCACCAGACACCACGCTTCCGGGTAACATCAAAAAAGGAAGGGTGATTTTGCCTTGCGAAGCGTACTCGGCGAGGCGCGAGAGAGAAATATCTCGGGGAGGGAACGGAAGGAGAGGTGGCTGGCTCTAAGAGAGGTAGAGAGTATTTTCGACCAGAGGGTAGTCAGTGGCCTCTTAAGCCTCTTGAGACCTAAGGCTTGCAACGTTTCTTCTCCAAAGGAAAGGAATGCGTTAGCTGATGCATTTGACGTTGCCCGCGCTGAATATCCCATAATGCTGCATGTTTTAGAGTGCGTAAACTATAGCACCCTCACAAATTAAACGAAGAAATTTCTGTCATCTTCTGAGCATGACGATGAAAGTCACCCATTCCTGCAATCCTGAAATAGCGGCGAAGGGGTGTAGCTTCCACCACAAAGGTGACCCTGTCTGCTCGTTCCTTCGGTCAGCGAATATGAAAAGCCCTATGTGTACGTCTTTTATCTTCGAAACAACGGACGTAGGAGAAAGAAGACATTGCCCGGACAACAGCATTGGGATTGTTTCTTTATAATACCACTCCATCATTTTTTTCTCTGCGCTACCACTTGAACCAATGCTGCAGGCGTTACTGACAGCGGCCTAAAAATCTGCGCCGCATTTTATCAATGTCGAAGCATTATAGCACTCATCAGCAGCTAAAAAAGGCGACGTTGACTAAGAACAGTGGCATCCTGTCAGCAGGGGACCATAAGATAGTGATGGGGGATCATAGGAAATAGAGCAAAGCGAAATAATAGCCGTTAGCGATAGGAACAGTTAGTGATAGTAGTTTTGGAATGATAAAGGACATTACTAAAGAATGTTTTGGTTTGATTTTTAATGAGGTTTAGTGTTCCAAAGCGACGCGGGCTATGAGGGACACCGTACTGGAAGGCTGCGGAAAGTTTCGACCACCTGGGGCTCTTTAACGTGCATTGACAAAACACAGGACAAAAGCCTCTAGAATTTCGCCTCCACCGAGATGCCACGACTACGGCCGGGGTCGAATCCGCTTCTTTTGGGTAAGCAGGTGAGCAACATAATCTTTGAGCCACAACAGCAGCTCGTTGCAGAAAAGAAGGGTCATAAATTGCAATGGTAGCAATAAAAATCTTTATGTCGAGTACCTCTAGGGTGAAGGCCGTCAGGGTAAAGGCCTATAGGTTGAAGGCGTTTGAATCCCAGGCCTTTTGTGGTAATAGCCTTTAGATTAGATCAAACATCTTTTTGGCGAAGGCCTTTAGCTCAAAGGTATTAATGGTTAAGGCCTTTAGGGTAAATGCCTTTATTTACTCATTTATTTATTTGGAATGCTGCCAGTCGCTGGTTGAGAGCTTTGCAGGCTGGCATTACATGTATCATAGTAAAGGATAAAATTTCTTTAAGCGGCTGTGCAAAGCACAACTATAATGTAGACAATTCATAGCACAGAAAAACTGAAAAGATGTTTCACAAATTTGCACATGTAACATAAAGAAAAAAAACACACTATTTCAAAAACATAACGTAAACATGGGCACAACACATCGTATACGCCTTGAAATAGACAAAAATGAAGAAAAGCTTTCTAACCAACACTCTAGTTTTAAAACACGCCTTCTATATGGGAACAAAAATATGAAAATGAATCAGTATTAGTTATAGATGCGTCTAGATGGTTTCATTCTCTTGTTACTAGCGTGAAGAAAGAATCTTTGAAAATGTTACTTTGATAAGGATATTCGGTCAGCGTATACGCGTGCTAGTTTCTTAATGCACGTTTTTGTGACAGTGAAAAGTACTTTGATGAATCGAACTTAAAAGTGTTATTAAGAAGCTTATAAAGAAATTTTAGTGGCGCGTGCTTTGCCTTTGTTGATAGTGTTTTGAGTCAGGGATTACAGCTTGTTTTGTTAGTGAATCAGCTTTTTTTGTGCCTGTTGTGAATAAACCTTACTGCTTTACGTTGAATTCTTTCAAGTCGGGAAATATTAGTTGAAACCAAACAGTGTTAGCATATTCTAGAACAGGTCTAACAAACCTTTTATGAGCTAGAAGTTTAGTTTCTATTGGCGCAAGACGAGGACCCCTTTTAAGAAAAAACAGCTTTCGTAATGCAGTTGAAGTAATGTTGTCGATGTCTTTCCCCATCCAAGATCGTTAGTTACTGTAACTCTTAAGTGTTTGTGTTCTTTGACGAAGGCCAGTGGAGTAGCATTGGTTCTATACAAAACATTTGATGGCTTTTTTTAGCTAAGGCAATTACTGCAGATATCACCATGTTAATTGATATACGACAGTCATTACACCAGTCCGAAAGTTTTTGCAGTGATCTGTTAAGGATGACATGATCTTCGTGGCTTCTTATTTCTCTGTAAATTATAAATCGCCTGCAAAGAGTTTGATGTCACACGTAATGTCGGTAGTAATGTCGTTAATAAATATAAGAAACAGTGGCCCAAGGACAGAGCGTTGAGGAACTCCGGATGTGACTGGTACTTTTTCAGACTGAATGTTAGGATACAAAACGAATTGCGAACGTTGCGGCAAGAAATCTAAAATCCAAGCCAAAAGTACCCCATCACCGATGTAACCCCTTAGTTTTACTATTAGTTTAGAATGGCATACGCAGTCGTAGGCTCTAGCAAAGTCGAGTAGTATGACGTAAGTTTGGCTGTTATTGTCAATAGTTAAAGCTAGGTCATTGCGCAACTTCAGTTATCTCCAAGATTTCTTTCGCATTCGCAGCACGTAAGGTCCTTAGGTGCCAAGCGCAACTTTTTTTGAGTATCCAGTATGGCTGAATAGATATGACACACTAAATATATATTTTCGATACCGACATTACGATACTTTCATTTCTGGCTAGTGATACAGCTAATACCTATGTAAATATAGTAACTAAGATGCATGCGTTTCCGATACAGCCTATGCCTGCTGCGTTCATCGGAACTTCGATGGGCGGGTCCCTTTTTTTTTCGCCTCCCTCTTAATGTTATGCGTAGGCTCATCACTCTTTGGCTCGTAGGAGGGCGAGGAAGGTACGGGAGGCAGAGCGGTAATACTGGAGTGCGATGGAATGTATTTCGCCTTAGCTGTCGTCTGGCTTCTTGTGTAGCCCTTGCTTAGCAGTCACAGTAACTAGATTGACATGATCTCGGAAGTGTAAATTGTGGCCAAAATTTCGTGAATCCAGGTTATTACATATACCTGTAATTTCGGAGCTTCAATTTAGGGGAACTTAACCACAGGGCGTTGTAATTTCAGTGTCTGGCAAGCCGGAACCTAATGAATGAATTTTGTTCTCGGTATGATCAACGAAAGGGTCAACTGGGACAGGAAAGGGTTAATTGGAGAGATACGGTAGACGCCTAAGCCTAGTGGGGCTTATAGTGATGATGGAGTGGGGCATAGTGGGGCTGATGATGATGGTCAGTGAATTCTGGTTATGATGATCATGATGATGCAAGAAACTGTTTCGCGTCAACGCTTTGTCGGATCATGTTGTTTTTTTATTTTATCAGCAATGAAGTAAGCCATGAATCTTCAACCTCTTGCTACACGTAGAAAGTTCGCCCGGTTGTCATTATTGCACACCTTATACTATAGTGAAACGCCATTCTCCCGAAATCATATCTTTCCTGCACCTCATTGTTCAGCTCGCCTGGATCATGCGCATAAGGTACGTCTGAGTTTCGCTCGCACACTAAAATATCAGAAGTCACCGCTGGTTTTGTCAATAAATGAATGGAACTCATATCCATCCAGCATTGTCGGCCATACTGAATTATCATCGTTTCAAACAGCTTTACTAACATTTTTGAACACGGAAAATGCATCATAGAGTGCTAGATGATTTACCGTGTCCGTGACTTTTTGGCGGTCCTTTTTTTGCTTTGCCATTTCTTTTGTGCTGAACAGCTCTGGAGCCTCTTTTGTGTGCCATTGTATATTTAGTTACTTATTTTGCCCTAATTATTACTCACTTGTTTGAACGTGTTGAATTTTGCGGTTTCAATGTGTTATACTGCACTTACCCAAATGTTACCCAAACTCTGCCTTGTGTATATTTACCATCATTTGTTATGAGTTGATTTGTTATGTGTGCTTTCTTTTAATCATTCCCCCCTATGTAATGCCCTCTTCTGGGTCTTTAGGGTAAATAAATAAATAAAATGAATAAATAAATAAATCTCCATTCCTTTGTTCGCCTTATAGAGAATTTCATCAACTAATGACTAATGGAATTGCTTATGCACGGACATTACTGGTAATGATAAATAAAATTGCGCCTAATATGCGATATGCCGTGTTTTTTGTCAAGGCGTTTCTTTGTTAATGCTTCTCGATTTTTGATGTTGTTTCATGGTAATATAACAGTAACGCAGTAGTTTGCTGTTAGAACGACGGCTGTATAGCTGAGCTTTTAAGGTATAATAGCTCGACCACTGCCGTCATATTACCTCAGACGACTGATTTTTTTTTCGGTATAATTGCTTCGCCATCGTCGTTATATTACATTTTGGCCCCAAGAAAATGTCATTCATGTGGGCATTCGCACAGAAAGCACAGCACATAGCCCGGCTGCTGGGTGCTCTGCAGAAGGCGCAACCTTTAGTCATAAGATGGAGATGGTCCTTGGAATAGAGACTCAGGAAATCTCGCAGTAGTTGGAGTATAATCATCAGCCGTCGCTATTAATGTCCGTCTGCGGGGACAGCGAAATCACACAGTGTTTTATTCTTGATTTATTGGTTTTAGACGCGCCTTCGTCGTGAAAATAAAGTTCCAACAAGCCCAATCACAACCACTACTTAACATTACACCTCAGACGTGTATTCAGCAGGTTTGTCAGAAAGCACCCTCTTTTACAGTGTAAAACACTCTCACGGATGTAAACTTGTTTACATTTCTTCACTGCTTTACATTTACAAACATTTCTTCTTGGAAAATCTCACCCAGATGAATCGGAAGACACCCGCTTGGTGCGTCGCGTCTATCGGCTGTGCCACCGATACGTTTCCGATAAGCCGACCACTGCCTCGCTGAAGGAATCTCTGGAGTCTGCTCGCAAGCCGTTGAACTGGACCAAAATGGCCGGCTGTCGTGACTACCGTGAACTTGTAAGGCTCCAGGTACAGATGTCGCTGCTGGCTGGACTCCACTCAGTCATGATCCTAGAAATCCTCAGCGAGGATGGCCGCGCTGTCTTGCGACTTTCTTGGGGGAGGTCGCTGCACCAGAAGCTCATGAGCACTAGCAATCACCGCGGAAACCTAGAGTAAAGTTCAGGTTCTTCTACTCTCCTTGCACCAGAGGAGCCCCGCCAGAGACGGTTGGTTTAACTCGAAGACTGAAACTTGATCTCACGCACCGGGGTGCCCCGTCAGAGACGCTCTCGTGATGAGTCGAGATGCAGGGGTAAGGCTAACACTTGACGATTTATATACAAATATTTACATTGCATATAGAAGTTCAGGCGCTCGAGACAAATTAAACGGCAAAAGGACAAACAACAACAAAAAGGTGGATCTGGCTAATACTAGGGGAGGCCCCTACTCGGCGTAGCCGAAAATGCGTAGCATCTCACCTTAGCGCAGAACCCCGCTTGGGACTCCGGAGCCCAGTTTTAAAGCCCTAAAGGCCCGGCCCACATTCCGTAGCTTCCAATCATGTTGCGGTCTCAACACCATTGGTTCATCCAGGGCATGGCCAGCCCTCCAGCTTCCGTAAGGTAGAGCACTCTCTCCACCAAAAAATAAAAACAAACACAAATAGACATTCGTGCCAGCACGTGCGCGAATAGGTACCGCGGGGCGGGGTGGACACCCGTACTTCTTGGCGCGTTCCCGAGCGGCCGCGCTCCAAATAGGAGACGCTTCGCTTTGAGCGCCCCCAGCCGCGTTCCGATGACCCCGCGTACATTAACGATCTCTTACACGCCCTTCCCAAGATTCTACAAAGGGCTCAAATGCCACTTTTAGAATTATAACAAAAGAGATCGGTACGGGGCACAAAACCACCCTGTGGGTGACATGCCGCTGCTACACCAGCACTGGCACCAACAAAACCAAAAACAATAAATGCACACGGGCACGAACACAACATTACGCAAAATGCACACTCAAATACGCACAGTGGCATGCCTGCCGTGCGCCGTAACACGGAGTCCAAGTTGATGGGTTGCACCCAGTTCACCACCTCCAAGTAGACACCCTCGTCCTGCTCGCGAACGAGCACACACACACACACACACACACACACACACACACACACACACACACACACACACACACACACACACACACACACACACACACACACACACACACACACACACACACACACACACACACACACACACACACACACACACACACACACACGCACACACACACACACACACAGACACTCGCAACTTGAGCGTTCAGTAGCACTCGCAAGACGTCCGTAAGTGGCCACGTGAGCCTCCTTAGTCGCACCGAGCGTCCCTGTGTGCGTTTCGAGCCACCACGCGTCTCAATCGATACGATCAACGCCCAATGGCTACTACGCTCATTAGGCCGGTGCCACAGCGGGGCAAGAATTCAAAAATTGCTGCCCTCCAGGATCGAAAACAACGTCCTGATCCTCGATAAGTCCAAATACTTCAGCACGCGACACACTTGACGGCAAGCTTTCTCCGGCGCGCCGGTTCGAAACGCGTACTGCGTGAGGAACATAGTCCCTGTCCAGCCTAATCATATCAGTGCGACCACTTTTGCCACACATGATTTGGCGTTCTGCAGCACGGGACGTACTGTTCCCCGCGCCGACTTCCGCCGTGAAAGCCACGCACCTGCCTCCTGTTACTCTACCTCGCTTGGAGCCATTTGCCCCGTTCCTGCTCAGGTAAACACTGACGTTGCCGTTCCCTGCTTGATAGGCATTTGCCGGCTTCGTGGCATCGTCTAACTCCGAGGCTCCATGAGCTCCCTCGCAGTCACTTAACCCGAGCTTGCCTTGCGGCAAGTCGCCACTCATTTCTGGGTCCTCAAATGACCTGGCCGGACACACACCGGGTGCGTTCGACAATTGCGCGGCGCTCTGCCCGGTCGGCGCAACACGCCTACCTCCGTTCTCTGGCTCGGATGAAAGGCTCTTGCCATCAGCAACGCTACGAGGCCCTTCATGCCTTATGACCGACACAGTGTGCCGTTCCAGCAAAGTTAGGCTTTCTGCTGTCACTAGCTCCGTGTCAGAGATCGCAATCTCATTCATAGAGCCTGCAGGAATTAGATCACTCTCCTGCTTGGTCTCGGACAATTTGGTCTCGATTGGCCCTAGACCATCAGAATTGGGCTGCTCTTTTTCTTTGCTAGCCGCCCGCGGTGGCGGAAAAGCTGTGATATTTCCGCGTCTTTCAGGAATCCTCTTTTTACTTCCTGAACCTTTTGCGGCCTTTCCTAACAAAGATGCGTTCCTGCATACCGGCTGATTGCTTTCAGCGTCCTCACTGCTTTTTCCCTGACCTGTGCATGACAAGCATAATCCTTTTTCTTCCAGCACAGGCTGCCTCACCTCTCGGGACTCGGAGCAGTTCTCCCTGGCTGATTCACTGGCTCTCCTAGACTCCTCGAGCTCAGCGAGCTCCAGCGCTAGCTGCTGGCGCTTTGCTTCTAATACCTCCAAGACGCACTTAAAATCCTGAGGTTTTTCCTCGCACAGCGGCGCCTTTCCTCCATTTACTTTTGCAAGCTCGGCCTGAAAATAAGCCAAGCGCGCCTTTGCCAATTCCACTCGGTAGCTCATATCGAATGAGGGCCGGCATGGATAACCCTCCATACCGCCGTCTGTACCCCTCAACTGTCCTACCGGCTCGAACACATGCACAGGGACGCTAACAATGCGACGAAGGAAACTCACAGTTTCGATGCGTCGATCCGCATTGCCAGCTCCTTGGCGTCGCAGTCCACCGCCACTTTCACCGGACGCTGCGATGAGCTGTCGCACGCCGCTGGTCCTGTGCCCGCTGTCGTCACTTGCTGCGACCCGCCGGTGACCGTCAAGTTCCCGACGCGCTGCTTCCCTGACCGGACGCAGTCCCGCGTCGCTGGACTACTGCTGTGGTCCTTGCGTCCTTGCCGCCGTCTCTCCGCAGGTCCTTTCTCGAACGCTGCTGTTGCCTGACCGTCGCCTTTCTCCCTGCGTTCAATCTTATTCCTGCGCCGTCTTCCCATGGCCGTAGGATCCTGTCGACTGCGCCAGTAAAGTTCAGGTTCTTCTACTCTCCTTGCACCAGAGGTGCCCCGCCAGAGACTGTTGGTTTAACTCGAAGACTGAAACTTGATCTCACGCACCGGGGTGCCCCGTCAGAGACGCTCTCGTGATGAGTCGAGATGCAGGGGTAAGGCTAACACTTGAGGATTTATATACAAATATTTACATTGTATATACAAGTTCAGGCACTCGAGACAAATTAAACGGCAAAAGGACAAACAACAACAAAAACGTGGATCTGGCTAATACTAGGGGAGGCCCCTACTCGGCGTAGCCGAAGATGCGTAGCATCTCACCTTAGCGCAGAACCCCGCTTGCGACTACGGAGCCCAGTTTTAAAGCCCTAAAGGCCCGGCCCACATCAAAGGACAAAACAACAAAAAGGTGGAACTGGCTAATACTAGGGGAGGCCCCTACTCGGCGTAGCCGAAGATGCGTAGCATCTCACCTTAGCGCAGAACCCCGCTTGCGACTCCGGAGCCCAGTTTTAAAGCCCTAAAGGCGCGGCCCACATTCCGTAGCTTCCAATCATGTTGCGGTTTCAACACCATTGGTTCATCCAGGGCATGGCCAGCCCTCCAGCTTCCTTAAGGTAGAGCACTCTCTCCACCACAAAATAAAAACAAACACAAATAGACATTCGTGCCAGCACGTGCGCGAATAGGTACCGCGGGGCGGGGTGGACACCCGTACTTCTTGGCGCGTTCGCGAGCGGCCGCGCTCCAAATAGGAGACGCTTCGCTTTGAGCGCCCCCAGCCGCGTTCCGATGACCCCGCGTACATTAACGGTCCCTTACACCTGGAGACAATTTTTCGAAGTGTAATGGAAGACCAGGCGAAAGACCTGCCCAAAATCCTTGAAATAGATGCACTCGTCGAGCGCGATCTAGACGTTGTTGATTTCACAGGGACAGAGCCAAGCGAAGAAGCGCATGGACTTCTGGAGGAGTTTCTGGACGGTATTGTTCCTGGTGTAAAGGCGACTGACTGGCTAGCGGCAGTGAACGATGTACTCAAGCCATTGGATATCTACGCCATGCGGCTTTCAGACCTGGCCCTGGCATCTGGCATAGGTAATATCCGAAAGCTGTTCAAGAACATTACCACCCAACGTAGTATTGGTGACATATCCTTGTACCTAGCGTTCCATTTGGACGCCGAGGTGTTGTCTGTCGAACTAACCAGAAGCCAGGTGTCGTCAGACCGCGCAAAGACCGCGCATTTTTGCTTAGAGCTGGTGCAGAGGTCGCATGCCTTCCTGTGGCCGCAACTCGCTCCCAGGCTTCTGAAGTCAGGCAGAAGACGAGAAGGGCTTGAGACGATGTACAGCCAACTTCAACAAGCGTCTAAAGAATCCGTCATGTTCACGTGGCTGCCCAAGGAAATGCGTCCATATGCTGAAGAAAAGGTTAAGAAAGTGGTGCTGTCGGTCGTTTCTGAAGACATGTCGGTGAGTGCTACGTTTCGTTGCTCCATGAAACGCATGCTTCGTACTATTCAAGGGTGGAGCTCCAGAGAGTAGGTTTGCAGCAGTGAATCTCCACTAATATTTTACTGTTTTCTAACGATTCATGTCCCAAACTTAATAGTGCCGGCATTATGGAAGAATTTGAAGCGTGAATCCTTTTTGATGCTACTTCTAGGTAGACACCTATTCGACCCCGGCCATGGACTCCAGCTTCTAGCCGGAAGTGGCAACAATGGATATGGATAGGCAATTCTTGTTTACAAAATGTGCATTCGGGTGCATGACTACCCGTCGCCGTGGTGCTGAGTCTGTGGAGTTAGGCTGCTGAGTCGAAAGTCGCGGGGTTCAATCTCCGCAGCGCCAACGGACGCCCGTGTGCAGTGCGATGTTCGTGCATATTTAGGATGTACAGGTGGTCAAAATTAATACGGAGCCCTACACTGCCTATGATGTCTGTCAGAACCCATGAGCAGGTTTGGGATGTTAAGCCCTATTATTACATACAATTCCATCGCGTACCTATGTAATAGTGTCGTCAGAAATTGTTTAACACTTTAGAAGTGGTTGGGGTGCGCATCTTCGAGGGCAGGAAAAGCTTCACCAACTGTTCTGTAACGTGCTTTTGTTGCCATTTGAATGCATCCATCGCAGAATATATTTTATAGTTCCGGGGTTTGACGTCCCGAACGACTCATGCTATGAGGGCGCCGTAGCGAAGGGTTCCGGATATTTCGAGAATCTGAGGTTCTTTAACGTCCGCTAACATCGCACAGCACACGGACCTCTGAAATTTCTCCTCCATCCAAATTAGATCGCCGTGGCAGGGATCTAACCCGCGTATTTCGGGTCATCACCTGAGCGCCATAACCGCCCAACAACTGCTGAGGCCGTCGCCGAGTAAATGCGCAGCTAGGTCAATACTCACCGCGTCGTCAATACCGCAGCTGAAGCCAGCGTGGATGGATGAGGAACACCCGGCTGTCTTCGGCGGCATCAGCGAGAGTGAGGGGAACTTTGTCGAGTTCTACCTCAAGGTACTAAGCGTGACGCACGAAAGGCGCCTGCGAAGTCCACCAACGTTCGCCTTCTCCGCCATCTCGCGGCTTGAGCGGCACAGCGAGTTGGCGTACTCGAGGACAACGCAGTCCGTGGTTGTTCCCACAGCGTACCTGTACGCGACGGGCGTACCGACCTACTTCAACTACGCCACCGTTGGTGCACTGCTGGAGTCGAGCATCGTCGACGTCGTCGGGCCGGTTCTCTTCTCTCCGGCAGAGACGGTAACGCATCGTTGCTTGTCTAAAAAGGCTCACCAAATGAACTTCTGTTCTGGTGTGTATCGAAAAATTAGAAGCATAAGCATGAAGGGGAAATAATTTTATGCAACCGAGCAATTTTTGGCAGTTAGGCTTCAGTGTCCCCGCACGGCCCAACGGCACTTTACGATCATGAGTTCATGGACTTTCATGGACGTGGGCAGCCCGGTCAGTGGCGATCTTCTGCCTGACAGGGTCTGTCGAGCGCACTAGCGTTGCCCATTCCTCCCAGGTGGTCAGCAGCTTCGAGCCCCGCGGGGGAGGGTCCGCCGGGTATTCAAGAAGAATGCGGGTTGCGGTAGCAGAGGAGGCATTCCTTAATAAGGCTCGGACATATATGGCTATGGAATTGTGCAACCGGGCAGTTCTCGCATTAAATAACGGTAATGAGCAGAGTGGTTTCGTCACGCTTTCAGCAGTAGCCGCATTGGTCGCCGAGTATACGCGTCGGCAAACGTACCAAGGGGTGGCGCACGAAGGGGTGGCAGTGGATGACATTAGGTAGTTTTCGCAGACAGGGCGGCCGAAGCTTGCGCTGTGGAGTTAGCGGGTGTCATGTGAAAGAGGCTTTTATTCTGCAATGGGCGTTGTTGGCCTGGAGCGTTGAAGTAGCGACTCGTACGATGAATGAGCCAACATTACCCATTCGGAGCAAACACTCGTGTTGCTCAGGAACAAGGGCCTCCGAACACTCCTTTCTCAATAATTAAATGCTTGTTCAATGGGTAACATATCCCATAAAATAAATCGATTATGTGCTTTGTAGCCGTTTGGTCGCAAATGGGTGGACGCATATGAGTAATTACTTCCTTATTACAAATCTAGTAAGTCTCGGTGGGCTCCCCTAAACATTGCTCCAACATCTTTATCACTTTGAGTTACTGATCAATTCGTTCTTGCCCTAGCAGTGCTAGCAATCCTGTTTACCTCAGTTGGTAGATAGACTGCTTCGGTGAAGCCGTGGTCTCTCCCAAGTTGGAACCCCAGACTAGGAAGAATTTTCCTTCGTCTACGATGTTTCAGTGGAAACTGTATAGCTTTTTTTTGCAACCAGATGGCTGCGCTCGGGTTAATGCTAATGGGTAATTACTTCATTATTACTATTACGACGCTCAGAATCCAAATGCAAACGGCGTCTCTGAACGCATGGTTTTCTCACAGGAGTGCGTCTCAAAGCTTGATAAATGCCGATAGCTTGGCGTAGATATGCCAAACTCTAGGGGTTTGCGAATATTCAGAAGTGTCGAATACTGACTCAAATATCTTCCCATTCGGTTATTCGAACGAATGAAATGGTGTATGTTCGAAATTATTCGAAACGAATCGAATAAATCCAAGTTTTTGAATTCTTCTCGATAAGACCTGCCTTATTTCATGCCGCGTATTATGCTCAAGCGATCAGTTAGCGTTGGATGGAAGGTTCGGCGCCGTGGTGCGGCCACTTCAAGTGGTGGTGTTCATAATCCCCATACAGGGCCTCAGAGGTTGACGACGAGGTAAGGCCCAGTCATGTTCAGCAAACCCGATCTTTATGCCTGACCTCAGAGTTCATGCGTCATACGTATCTCTGGCCCATCTCATGCTCTGGGATATTGCGCTCGTTTCTTATCAACCATTATCAACAGGAAAGGTTCCTGATACCTGACACCTGATACCATGATACCTATCCTGATACCATGACAATGGTAAAGTTTATTCACTTAATTCGTGCCCCACCTCTGTCATGGTAATCAGTGTTGCGTCTTTTAATAGATACAGCAATAACTGTGATCGCTGTTTCTCACGATTGCTCATTGAATATTCGCGCAAGTAGCGAATATTCGTAAAAATATTCGATTCGTGTCCTATTCTCTCCACATTCGATTCGTGTTCGATTCGGTTTTTGTCTGAACTATTCTTATTCGATTCGATTTAGGGAAAATAAGTACTATTCGCACAACCCTACCCTCTTCCTCGAAGGAGGTACCGCGTGTTTGACCTTATTTAGCCTTTCTGAAATAAATCTGCTATCCATGGCTGTAACCTACGACGGCATTGCATAAGCTCTGAAGGAGTTTCCGCTGTTCTTAACGGTACTTGTGTGAATAATTGGCCGACAATTATGCTTGTAGGTTATGCGATTAAATGAGGGGAGCTGCTTTGGTACTGCAACCGTGGGCAACACATACGGAGACGGCTCTGAGCTTCGACTTGTGCAGTGCGCACAGTGTTCTTCCACCGATGATCCTCGCCTAGAGCGAACGACCAGCGCGTTCTTCCCTGTTCTTCACGCTTCCGCCGCTCCTTCCTCCTTCCCTTTTCTCCTCGCAATATCTCCGCTATCGCCCTCTTTCATTCTCCGCTGCGCTCTGCGTTTGCTCTGTCGTTCGCTCGGTTACGCCGAGGCACGCCGCTTATCTCAGGAACAGGCGCCTAAGGGCTGTGCTGTAAAACAGGTTAAATGCAGAGCCAACTTTATAAAGAAGGGTATATCATTTATAATTGGTAGCTGTTAATGCGCCTGAGTAGCTTACATACTATTATACATAGTACGTTCTAATACCTAGGTGCCATATACTTTTTACACAATGTAAATTAATATCTTTTCAGTCTCTATTGTAATTTCATGATTTACTTAATACTTAGGCTGTTACTCCGTTGTACAGTTCAGACCCTATTTAACAAAGTGATGAGGAGGCTCCAATTATTTCGTTATATCAGGAAATTCGTAAAATAAAGAACGGCATTTTTTGGTTCTTCAAAATCTAAAAATGTATGTGACACCCAAAAGCTCCCACGGCATCTTATTTACCGCCAGCTCGCATCTGCGCGTCCGCCAGAGCAGGGCGGATCGATTGTGCGTGGCAGAGTTCTGGAGAGAACAGCGAATTCATTTTGCCGCGAAGAAAACCGTAATCTTCGGCTGCGTGCGTTTCAACAGCAGTGGGCGTATGCAGTTCTCATAGCCCCGAAGCACTTTTATTGCATCTTGGGTTCCCCTGTGGACCCCAGCTAACTGTTAAAAGGGCACGAGAGCTTCGGCGTCTTCCGCATCGTCCACATCTTCCGATTCCTCTTGTGCACTGGGAACAGGCTGGTGGATACATTCGCCAGCTAAGGCCTCTGTTGTGTCCTCGCCTGCGGCGGCATCGCCCGCCACAAGCTACCGCATTGCACTGTCTAGGATACTAAATGTCCCCCAATTTCTTGCTCTTATGCTACCGACAAGCTCCGAGACATTGTCAGCGAAATAAATATAAATCATATCTTTTTTTTTACTGACTTATTCCTGGAAAAACTTCCTTAGATCGAGTTTGGTGCCCAAGTTAGTTTCGTTATTTCGCGTTGATGAGAACATTGAACCCTATGGGTACTTGCTGGGGAAGGAAAATTTATTCGTTACTTTGTGAAGTTCTTCAAATCAAGCTTCGTTATGTCCAGTGTTAATTGTATACGTTGTTCTACTTTACGTTTTATGACCCTTAGAACACTGGGCATGGTTCCCCCCAATCGCTTCCCCCCTCCCCCTTCGCCCCCACACACACACGTTTTCCTACCTTCAGGCGCACCGCAGACTCAGCGACGTCTGGTGGACGCCAGAAGCGATTAACCAGTACAACGGGACCGCCATGTGCCTGCAGCGGCTGCTCTACCGCCTGGGCCTGCGGCGCCACCTGAGCGGCAGTGCCGAGCACCAGCAGCGCGACATGTTCCTCCGCGTCCAGGGACTGCGGCTGGCGTACGACGGCCTGGTGGCCAGCTTCGGCTCCGCGGCGGCCGCCCACGGGTTTCGGCAGCTCTGGGCCGAGGCGCAGGCCGCCTTCTTCGCCCGCTTCTGCCTGCTGTCGTGCGACGCCGACCAGACGCCCAGGCCACTGTCACCCCGCGCCAACTGCCTCTTGCCCGTGCACAACATGCCTGAGTTCGGCGCCGTGTTCGATTGCGTCACCCGGGAGGACTTCGTCGCGCACCAGTGCCTACCGTAGCAGTAGTGCTTAACGCTGCTGCACAAGACGATTCTTAAGCCGCGGTCCTAAGTGGTGATATAATCTTTTATTTTTTGCCGAAAATGTGTGCCGAATCAAAGCATTAGCGACACTTTTTTCACCGACCTCACCCTGCAGGACGACTGCGCGGAACATCATTGAACTGCGCCAAAGAATCTGAGCTCGCATTTCAGCCAACTGAGAGGTATCGGCTGAGGCCGAGCTGTTTCCAGGCAGTCTAAGACAAAATGTCTGATGGTTTTGTCTTGCTCACTTTGATACTCTGATTTTAGCTTTCCACTTTGAATTTTGATTTTACTTGTTCTTTGATATCATGATATTTTTTATCTGCCTTGCGCGACATTTGTTGGGCATGATGTATTGGAAGCAAATGTCCTAGGGGATATTCTCCTTCCTCTCATAGTCCCCTAAAGCCTAAAGCAAGTGTTAAATTTCTTCAATATTTGATGGCTTCCTGATATATGTTACCATTTTTTTCTAAATTATTTTGCCGCTATTCTTTACGCAAAACAGTTACATTCAATATTTTAAGCAAGCTGTAGAACTTTATGCGGAACAGTTCAATTCTAATTACTGGGACGCTGTTTTCGATTCTTAGCGCACCTGGGCGCAGTCCGAGCGCAATAGTGGGGCCTTGGTGTTATTTGCGTGGTTATTGGTGTTTCGTGAGTGATTTGTGATATGTGTCTGCTTGATCTTCCGAAAAACTCGTGGTTCGCGAGAAGTTTCTGACTGCGTGCTGCTGAAAGACTAAGAGGCTGCTCGGTAAAGGGACGCAAGTGCATTGCATGAGTACATGACACAAACGCCCTTTTTTTCGAGGACGACTTTGTTTTGCGCCCGATGATTTAGGATTGCAGCAGTACCCAACCATGATTGCAGGCTTCGCGCGCTCTGCAATGTGCCTTCTTTAATATGGATATCGGCTATTTATTTTGAAGCTAGACTTTAATACTCAACACTTGTCATTAGGGCGGAATTTTCGGAATGTAACAAGGCCAGAAGTTATCTTCCTGCGTTGTGACTATGAGCGCCAGAAAAGCTGTGCGCCTCTTCGCAAGAGCTCTTAGTGAAATCCAGTGGCTTTTCATGTTCTCTTCTAATACTGGACATTAAAAGAGAGGAGCTGAAGGGCACTGCCCCCAAAAACACAGGGGATGAATACTATATCGGACAAACTGGGTGGCCAGTGGTGTTGGAGGGACTTTAGCAGTGGCTTCTTATCATTTACCATGCTTCATGGCCAGGTGGCAGCCACACAACTGGCTGACGTGCATGGTCTTGTGAAGTACCTCTGCCATTTTATAGGAACTTTCATTTAAGGTGTTCAAATGTTTATTCATGGCATTAGCAACGTTACTCCAATATTAATTTATGTTTTTGACAAGCATACGAAGCATATCTGGAAAAAACGTTTTTGATTTGGAAAGCGCTCACGAACAAAATTTTGTCATATAATGTAAGATTTCACTATAAATGTCAATATATCCGCAGATCACCGGGCGGCTATCTTACATTTTGTTCTAATAACGTTCTTTCTGTCGTCAAAAACATTCTCGAATGATATTCTGTGACATTCTTGACCATCGGTATTCTATGGCAGTCTTGACTGATGCGATCGATGGAACCGCTTTAAAAGGAAGAGTTTGCTGCATATCAGCAGAATTAACCAATACTTTCAATATTTCCGCATACAATTTCCTCTAATATTTCCTCTTCCTCTAATATTTCCCGCCATTCCTCCCACTCTCGTGTGCGAGGATCATTACGGTGACAGTAGAGAGCACCGTCGTGCGTTAAACAAAGTAAATACTCTAACCGTGGCCCTACGAAAAAAAAGTCGCTGTGAGAGTCGTTGGTTTTATAACACACGGGTGATGTGCGGCGATACGCGAACAATTTTCAATTCTCAGCGGTCAGCGCCACAAAAACTCTCACCAACCCGATGGCTTCAGAGCACATTCTACACATGAATAAGCTTAGTAAAAAGGGTGCAGCAGTCCTGTACCAGCACTCCCGTTAGGGGTAGGGAATGCTGCCCAAATATCGGAATAAATCTTGGTCACCGAGTACACACAATGCTTACCCTTGGCAACAGCGGTATAATACTACTGCGAGTAATATTCAAAAGAAGATATTATAAAGAGATATTATAAAGATCAATGAGACGGATGCCACTCCAAGGTAGTGGGTATGTGCCATTTTATTTGAGCATTCCAGCGGGGATAACTCCAGCCGCCAGGCCTGTTCCGCGCTAACCATGCTGAACGTTCCGGTCCCGCTTTGTCGCGGTCGGTTCACAGCCGAGCAAGGCGTTTGACTGCGCGGATGCCTTCGGCTACGGGAACTTACAGAGAGGTACACTGTTCTTAGCCGTATTCTCCGTGGGGGCCATGCCCTCGAACACGCTCGCGTTCCCGCTCTTCGCCAGCGAGTTAGACCACTGTTGTGCGAACACGGCGGACGTCAGTCTCTCGATAGCGGCCTCGAAAGAGATTGCCATTCACGTCGAAACCAACGGACGCTAAAGCTGTCAGTAATTTAATGGCTAGTCACGAGATGGCGCCATGTATCTGTTGGTGCGCCATCACCGTGTCAGATTTTCTTTGCTCTGTGCCAATACAAAAATGGCAGCTTGACAGTGTGCGTCGTTTCGTTGGCTTCGTGCCAAATCCACCCAATCCGCGACTCCCAAAGATCTGGTCACCCTGCGTACTGTACAAACCGACAGGTTATTTGCCCAGGACGACGCATCGACCGCATTTTTGGAAGAAAGACGGATTGCCTTGATTGAGTGATGAAAAGGAGCACGTTGAAGCAGAAAACATCAAGCTACCCTTATAAAAATTTCTATAGACAGTCCATAGACTGTCTATAGACTTTAGTCTATGAAGTCTATAGACTGTCTATAGACAAATCCTTTAGACTGGTCTATAGACAGTCTATAGATTTATGGCCATACACTTTTAGTAGACTTTTGTCTATAGACAGTCTATAGACAAATGTCTACTGAAAGTCTATAGGTCTATAGGAAGTCTATAGACACAGGTCTACAGACAGTCTATAGACGATCTATAGACTTATGGTCATGCATTTCCTATAGAGCTGTCTATAGACCGTCTATAGACACTTGTCTATAGACGGACTATAGACGACCTATAGACTTATGGCCATAGACTTCCTGTAGATTACTGTCTATAGACAGTCTACAGACAAAAGTCCACTGGTCCAGTAGACATATGTCTATAGACTGTCTATAGACATTCCATAGGTGTGTGGCCTGGCAGTGCTATAGACCTTTGTCTATAGACAGTCTATAGACCTCTGTCTACTAAACTATTAGTAGACCATTATCTATAGACTGCCTATAGACTGTCCACAATCATTGAAAAAGGTCACCAGACAGAGTTCACACATGAAACAATCAATATACTTACAAATTTAGTTTATTTCCAAGCTATCCAGGCAGGGAATATGCAATACATGCACCATAAGAATGCACCACAGTAACATAAAAGTTGGAAGTAACAGTCCGGGTAGTTTCCTCAGGAGCATTCTTGTGGCCTGTTGTCTGCAGTAAATCATCCGGGCATGTTCACCTGCACAGCACGAAGGAAAAAAAATAATATAAGAGGAACTGAAAAAAAAATCCCATTCCATCTCTACACATGTGCTTTACAATGCAAGGCATATCCTGGCTATGCCATTCTAGAAAGGCAACCTTGATCTTTTGGTTTGGTTTTATGGGGTTCAAAGACCCAAGGCGACACAGGCTACGAGACGCTAAAGTGAAAGGCTGGGGAATAATTTCGGTCACCTGTGCAGAGTACACAGGCCTTTAGCATTTTGCCTCTATTAAAATGAGACCGCCTAGGCCGGAATCGAACCTGCATCTTTCAGGTCGCCATACGAACATGATAGCCACTGAGCTACCACGCCAGCTCAATCATTTCAGTAAATACACGACAGATTATAAGTGTCGTCATAAAACATTGTAACAAAGACCCCTAATCCCTGGAGCACTCTACTCTGAATCCAGTACTGATATTGATTTCTGTATGGCAATACTGTTACAGCCAATACTGATCTCTTCATGGCAATCCTTTTACACTATTTGTAACAGAAGACTTCGAACAATTGTGCCACATATCTGCATTGACTCGCAAGGGGCTGTTAAGAATGCCACCTCCATAAAACAGAGATTCAGTGCACCTTACACAGGGATCCAAAAAGGAGAATATTGCAGCATTTATTCTTATAACCGCTATAGAAGAAGCGCTTCAGAATACCCTGCGTGAATTAAGCCTGGTACACCCGGCCAAATTTTTAACTGGCTCGGGTGTTGCATAGCTAAATGCACCTTGTAAAAAAGGTGCCTTTCGGCTACACTGCTGGCATATTCATGCTGTAATTTAACGAGCGAAATGTCATTTCGTGGTTCCTTTTTGTTCATATAATGTTTGAGTGCAGTACTTGCGTGTTTAGATCAACGTTATCAGAAACATTCGTCTGCCACTACAAACAGCTGAAACAAGCGGCATACGCAGCAATGGATCTTGTCCATATGGCCTCATCCTCTGGGTAAAGTATCACTTCTTTCATGGCGGACAAGTCGTTTACCCAGATTAGTGCAAATGCGCCACCATAACCATTGCTGCGTATTCTGCTTGTTTCGGCTCTTCGTAGCGGCAGACGATGAATATTTCTGATAACTTTGGTCTAAACATGCAAGTACTCCACTGAAACATTATATTAATAAAAAGAAACTATGAAATGCCATCTCACGCATCAAATTACAACATGAATATGCCAGCAGTGTAGCCAAAAGGCACCTTTTTACAGGTGCATTTAGCGATGCAACACCTAAGCCAGTTAAAGATTTGGCCGAGTGTACGTAAGCCGATACTCAAACGGGCACAAGCTATACAAAACCAGCAGGCAGAAGCAACCAGTTCACCACAGATTTGCGCCTATAACTTGAAGCACAAAGATGGAACAGCATACTCGTACATCTGCGCGCGCTCTTAGAAACAAGCGGGTTGCAGCGCTTCCATGCCGCGCTCATTATTCAGAAAACTAATACAGCACACAGAGGCTGCAGCTGCGCCGTTTTAAAAGCAGTCGCGAGGTTGAGACAGCAAATTACTGTCACGATAAAATACCGCCTGAAATTCACTTAGTTTTTCCTTCAAGTGCAGCTCCAACAGCGCAGTAAAGAGGTGTGTTTCTTGCATGGAGGCAGCCTAACCCAACGCTGCTAGAAAAATCAGCGAAAGCATTTAACGTGCTCAAAGTAGGAAGTATTTCAATAAAACAATTAACGCCTTCAACAGGCGCAGCTATAATAACACGAGAGCTTAATTTAATTTTAGGCGCAAATAAGCGGCGAGTCACATCGGCGCTTTCGTAACGTAGCAGTCTGAAATCGTAAACACATACTTTGCCTCTCGCGCAAATGGTATTCTACAAATCTGTGCACGCGTGAGCGGGATTCATGAACGAACCACTCGGAACGAAATGTAAGCCACCTCTTGTCGAGCCGACCTTTACCCAGCTTTCAAAATGAAGCGCCCGCAAGCCAGCGGCGGCGGCCAACGGCCCTGATGACAGACACGGACGAATCCATACGTGTGCAACGAAGGGGAGATGGGATGGAGCTCGTGGGTTCTTCGCGGTGTTTGAGCACGCCGGCCATTCGCGCCGGCAACGAATTTTATTCACCCATCACACTACAAGCATTCCTCCAGCGCCGCTTGAATACAACTTTGACAAACGTCTCGCGCTCCAGTCTATAGCGTTACAAGACACTTTTGCTGAAACGTCGGCGTCCACGACGCGCACCGAGCGAGCGTCCATACGTAGCAAGCAATGCACACCTCAAAAAGAACAGCACTCCATGGTCCAGACAGGCGATAACACAAAGATAAGAAAATAAATGTAATCCACCACTGAACGAGACTGGATGTAAGTACGTTTTCGGAGGTGCAAAGTAAATTGAGCTCACAGGGCGCTAAATAACACACAGTTCCATTTCGGCCGTCATTCACAGGCTAAACGACATTTCTGGCCGCGCATCTACCTTGAAACACGAAAAATCTAGTAGACAGCTCGCGAGGAGCGGCTTATCATCAAGGGCATCGCACAGACTGCCTTTCCGCGCGTTAGTAAAGACAGCGGGACAGAGATAAGCGGCATTAGTCGAGAACCCGATGGCTTCCGCCTTATAAACGAAGATAGGACGTTTGTAACTGCGCACATAATCTGTTCTGCACACACAGCTCTGCTTAGAGTGGTTTAGGAGACCAAATGAATAAAATATAAACGTGTAGACTTACCTTAAGCGGACGATGAAGCTGGATTTTGAAGAAAACGTAATCCGCGAAAAACACGCCAACGCCATTGATGCAACCACGCACAGGGTTGTTTGCAGCCCGAATGATTTTCCGCCGTCTCGCGGTAAAATGGGTAAAACGTGAAACAGAAACCCATTTCACGGTCGTATCTTTATCGCTCGCACTCTTGCCGTGTGCAGCTTGATCTGATATCCAAGACCACAGAAGGCAATTGGTTTATAAGCTTAAATTCTTCGCTACCCTCTAAATATCTTATTGTTTTTGTGAAAACAGAACCGAAATCTAACTTCTTGTCGGTATACGCGCCGCATCTCCCACCGAATAGCATGTGGTACAATTCTCAAATAATAATTATAAGGTTGCATAGCATAACGTCTTTTTTGCGTGTGTTCGTGTTAAGAAAACTGATATGCGCCACATCAGCGTGTCATCGGCTCCGAAGCAACAGGTGCAAGGACAGGAACGAAAAAATACTGGCTTTGTGATTGTTGCGTCCCAGCACTTATTCACGTGAATACAAACTGCAAAGGTAGAAATGGCAGATGTTAATCGTACAGAGGACCAGGCTCTTTGAGATTAATCTAAAGTGTTTCTAAGGGATGGGCGCTTCCTTGAATTCTCACACCCGTATTTTCCCCTTAATTTTCACGACGTTTTAAAGAGAAATGTAGAACCTTTGATGAAATGTGTCTGATTTCAGCGCGTTCGACAGTAACGATCGAAAGATGGAATGGAATTGTGTAGAGCGATTCCTTTAAGGGACAGCGTATTCGTTCGATGTAGTACAGTTTGCGGGCGCCCTTACTTCAAGAACGGCTGCCTTTCCTCGGCTTACTTGTTAGCATTAATATCTAATTGTATTGACAATATACGTCACGGTATAACGAAAAGGAGCTTGTCAATGCTCCTGAAAACAATATACAGGAGGGTGTTGTAATGGCTTTACGCAATACTTTTTAATTTCCGTAATAGCGAAGGAGGTGGGTGACTCCCGACATAGTTGCGGTCACTAGATGCAGGTCCCCTCAACATGCAGTGCAAAAATGAATTGACATTGTTCTGGACTTAGTCGAAAGTCAGTGTATCGAACATTGTTAGATAAAATTACGATTGTTATAGACTGGTCTATAGGCAGTAGACTATCTATAGTGTACAGTCTATAGACGAAAGGAAATTGAGGTAGTTGTAGACTGTAGTCTATAGAGAGTCTATAGACCGTCTATAGAAAAAAGGAAATTGAAGCAGCTATAGACCTTAGTCTATAGCGAGTCTATAGACCGTCTATAGACAAAAGGAAATTGAAGCAATTATAGACTTTAGTCTATAGACAGTCTATAGACAAAATGAAATTGAGGCGGCTATAGACCTTAGTCTATAGCGAGTCTACAGACCGTCTATAGACGAAAGGAAATTGAAGCAATTATAGACTTTAGTCTATAGACAGTCTATAGACAAAAGGAAATTGAGGCGGCTATAGACCTTAGGCTATAGCGAGTCTATAGACCGTCTATAGACGAAAGGAAATGGAGGTAGTTATAGACTTCAGTCTATAGCGAGTCTATAGACCGTCTATAGACAAAAGGAAATTGAACCAGCTATAGACTTTAGTCTATAAAGTGTCTATAGACAGTCTATAGACAAAAGGAAATTTGAGCCAGCTATAGACTTTAGTCTATAAAGTGTCTATAGACAGTCTATAGACAAAAGGAAATTGACGCAGCTATAGACCTTAGTCTATAGAGAGTCTATAGACAGTCTATAGACGAAAGGAAATTGAGGCAGCTATAGACCTTAGTCTATAGATGGTCTATAGACAGTCTATAGACGAAAGGAAATTGAGGCGGCTATAGACCTTAGTCTATAGAGAGTCTATAGACCGTCTATAGACAAAAGGAAATTGAAGCAGCTATAGACTTTAGTCCATAGAATTTCTATAGACTGTCTATAGACAAAAGGAAAAGTCTATAGGATGGCTATAGAGTCTATAAAAAGTCTATAGAAAGTCTATAGACCACTTTTATAAGGGTACACCGCCTTCACGACGTCGTGCCGATGTCTTCGGAAGTTTAGAAAGGCGTGAGCATCATGAAACCGTCGGTAAGAAGCGACTGACAAGTGGTGTGTGCCCGTGAAGAAAAGTAAGCAGTGCGTTTTTTCGTAAGAAAGACGGACCGTCACGTGACACCGGCGTTGCTGACTGCTCCATGTTGGATGTGCACGGAAGACGCCTCGACACGTCCGGCGTGACTACGGCAAAATTGCCGGGAAGAAGTGACTGCCAATCTTTTCAGTGGATGTTAGTGGCGAAATTTTTCGGGAAGAAGTGATCGACAAATCGTTTTCGCGTACGCTGATTGTTAACCAGCTCCGAAGAAGAAGTGCGTTGTCCCTCTTGCGTTCGAGGATCAGCGATTATGTCGGCATTAGACGAGTTTAGACTGCCGAAGTTGTCATCGGATAACTATTACACATGGTCGATACGGCCAAGAGCTGCTCTCCTACAGAAGGGATGCTGGGAAGCGATCGACCCTGTTTTCTCGAATAGAGAAATAAACGAGCGAGCAGACTGACAACAGCAGACTGACAACAAGTCCCTGATCTTTCTGTTCCTTGTCGTCGAGGACAACTACCTGGATGACACCGGAACTTGCAGAACTGCAAAAGAAGCCTGGAATACGCTGCAGGAAATGCACTCAAAGTTTGGACTCTTGCATATACTCTAGCTGATGCGTGTGTTTTTCAACGTAAAAATGAAGAAAGGAGTCAATGCAAGATTACCTAGGAAGATTGATGGTGCTGCATAGGAAGTTGTCAAATGCAGGCTATGCATTTACAGATAGAGAGGTTGCATTAGTTATTCTAATGGGACTTCGTGACACATATGAACCGGTAATTCTGAACTCTGAGCAAGACGAACTAATCCTCCAGACCAAAGTAGTGAAGACAAGGCTGCTGATCGAAGTAAAGAGAAAGCTCCGTCGTGATGAAGATCGGTTAGGCGACGAAAAGAGTCAGACAAGGGCCCTGGTCACTAAAGCTCGATTAAAGACTGAGAGCAAGCAACCAAATGAGAAGGTGCATCATCAACTCACTGTCAGGAAGGGCGAGAAGGTTCGTCAATGCACCTCAAGTACGCAAAAGAAGAAGGTGCAATGCTTTCCTTGTGGAAACCTTGGTCATATAGCAAATATTGTAACCAGTTTCAAGACGAAGGGGATGACCAGAAGAGGAGAAACTCCTCACAGTCACAGATTGCAACACAGATGGCCATATGTGCCAAAAATGTGATATCAGCGCCTCCTCATGTGTGGCATATTGATAGCGGTGCTACAGATCACGTGACATCGCACAAGACAAAGGTCACTGACTTCAAGCCATGCGAGTCATGAGTGAAAACTGCAAACAAATAATCCCTGAGTGTCATGGAGAAAGGAAGAGTCTAGATTCAACTATCTGAAGAGTGTGGTGAGTCATTCATCACGGTAGACGATGTCCTTTATGTGCGCGAGTTGAACGGCAACCTACTATCAGCAGTCGGAAGAATTGAAGACCGTGGTTTGCACGTGACGTTCGCCGGGGGCAAAGCCGAAGTTCCAAAGGACAGCGGTGATCTGATTCTTACTGCAAATCGAGAAGACTGTACTCTGTTAAATAATAAATAATGTCGAAGAAGATGGCAAAGACAAAAGACACAGCTTTGTGGCACAGACGACTAGGCCACCTTCACCAGGATGCTGTTCGATGCCTCTGCGGAGCTAGTGAAGACCCTGTGAAGGACAAATGTGCCCCATGTTGTCTGGGAAAGCTAAGGTGAAGCAGTTTACCAAAGATGCGAGGGAACACGGGCTTAGATTTCACTGGAGCTGGTGCATTCAGAGGTGGTTAGAAAGATCACACCAACTACCAAAGGGGGCTCCAGTTACTTTGTTGCCTTCACAGACGACTACTCAAGATATACTGTGGTGTACACCATGAAGGCCAAAAGCGTAGTGCTTGAGAGGTTGGACCAGTATAGACGCATGGCGGAAAATGTGCACAACACGAAGGTGAAAACCTTGCGCAGTGACAATGGAGGAGAGTACACAAGCAAAGAGTTCAACGAGTACCTGGCCAAGCATGGCATAAGGCACCAGCTGACCATTCCTGGCACGCCTGAGCAGAATGCAGGCGCAGAGAGAATGAACCAAACATTGCTTGACGTGATGAGGTGCCTTCTCATCGATTCAAGTGTCACCAAGAGGCTCGGGGCTCATGCCGTTGTCACTGCAAGTCACATCAGAAATAAGTGCCCATCGAAGGCGGTTGGAGGAGAGTCACCAGATGCTCTGTGGACAGGGGGAGGAGTGAAACTGGGCCACCTAAGAGTGTTTGGATGCAGAGCATGGAGCGTTCGAAACATACGAGGCAATGGGAGCAAGTTGGACCCGAAAGCAGAAGAGTGCATATTCGTCGGCTACCCAGAATGAGTGAAAGGGTACAAGCTGTGGAACCAGAAGGAAGATCGCTTCTTTGGAAGTCGGTACGTTACCTTTGAAGAAGAGTGCTTCCCACGCAATATTACCCAAGTTGCAAGTATAAAGACTGAAGCACATAGCGACACTGATTGCACAGTCACGTTACAAGTTGAAGACAGCTTGAGCGAGCCACATGATGTTGGTAGTTCAGATCGCAATGACACTGATTACAACAATGCTGAAGACATTGGCTCATCAGCTGATGAAGACGAGGCAACTACATAGGAGGAAGGAGCTACGCAGCGACTGTCCAGCGTGGCTGTGGTACACGGGTACTAAGACGGTCGGAAAGACTAGCAAACAAGACACCACGCCACAGTGATTGTCACGGCTGCTGCATAGCAAGCAAAACAGACAAAGAAACCCAGAAACTCTACACGAAGCCATATCTGCACCAGACAAGGAGGAACGGAAAGCAGCTATACAGAATCAACTGGACAGCCTCGAAGCTTCCAATACATGGCAGCTAGTGCCACGACCGAAAGACAGACAAGTGGTAAAATGAAAGTGAGTGTTCCGCAAGAAGTACAACGAAAAGGGTGACCTAAAGTGATACAAATCATGGTTGGTTGCACGCGGATACTCACAAGTGAAAGTTACCGATTGCAAGGAAACCTTATCTCCTGTAGTGAAGCTGAAGTCCATCAGGACCTGCTGGCCATAGCAGTTGAGAGAAATTGGAAGATCCACGAGATGGACATCACGGCAGCATACTTAACTCTTTCCCTACCATGGGGAAAATGACCATTTTCTGAAGGTTTCAGTACATTTTTGTTTCTGCAAAACCTATTGCATGCAATATTGATTGCAATACCCAGAAACAGAAATCGGGGCATGAAATGATCGTTAGCGGGCTAACGTTGCTCAATGGGTGCGGTAGGGAAAGAGTTAAATGGTATTCTGAAGGTGACAGTCTACATGAAACAACCGCAGCCTTTAAATGACTGTAAGAAGGATAAAGTCTGCCTTCTGAAGAAGAGCCTTTACGGGCTACGACAGTGTGGAAGGAAACGGAGCTTTGCTTTGGACAAAATGCTCGTCACAAGGGATGACAAGATCAAAAGCAGAACCCTGTGTTTAATTCACCAAGAATAATAACTTCATCGCAGGAGTCTCCGTTGATGACTTGCTGATCATCTCAGAAGATGAGAAAGAGATTGCCGACTTCAAGAGCGGCTTGGGTCAAGTATTTGATGCACAATACTTGGGTGAGGCTAGCCACATTCTTTCCATACGAATGAAGAAAGAAAGAGATGGAAAACTAACACGGGACCAGACGGCCTACTCTAACGACATACTGGAGATGTTTGGCATGTCAGACGCAACGGCAGCATCATCTCCTTTTGATCCTGGAAGCAAGTACCAAAGAGGAGACAACAATATCCATCAAGTGAGGATCTACCTCGCAAGTACAGGCAAGTAATTGGGGCATTGCTTGACCTCGTCGGAGGAATAAGGCCGCACTTGGCTTTTGCGACTACTTACATAAGCCAGTTCAATGAACATTCCACAGAAGAACATTGGCATGGCAAAAATATATTCTTCGCTATGTGAAACACACAGTGAATAATGCGCTAGTCTAGCAGATAACTCGGAAGTGCATACAAGCCTTTTGCGGCGCAGACTGGGCTAGTGACAAGGCTGACAGGAAGTCATTCAGCGGGTCCGTGTTCACGCTAGCTGGTACTGCGATTTCCTGGAGTACCAAGAAGCAGCAGACCACTGCATTGTCAACAGTCGAAGCCGAATATTTAGCAATATGTCACGCTACAAAGGAAGTAATGTGGCTCCAAATTTCATGAGGAAACTTAATAGCACGAACCACAGATTTTAATGGCTGACAGCCAGGGTGCAATTGCGCTTGCGAAAAGCCAAATAGCTTCAGATACAAGCAAACACATAGACCTCAAGTATTATTTCCCGAGAGAAGAGACGAAGAGTTACAACTCCAATACATCGAGTCGCCGAACAACTTTGCGGACCTCTTCACTAAGGCCTAAAATGGAAGAATGACTCTCAAGCACTGTGAATGTTTGGGCATCAAAAGTTTGGGCGCAATGATAGACCATTAAGGCGGAGTGTGAGTAGTGTAATGGCCAGTAACGAGATGGCGCCATGTATTCCTTGGTGCGCCGTCGCCGTTTCACCTTTTCTGTCAGTGTCAGTGCACCTTAAAGAACCCCAGGCGGTCGAAATTTCCGGAGCTCTTCACTACGGCGTCCCTCATAGCCTAAGTTGCTTTGGGACGTTAAACCCCAATAAACCTAAACTTAAACCTTTTCTTTGCTCTGTTTTAATAAAAAATGGCAGCTTGACAGTGTGTGTCGTTCCGTTTGCTTCGTGCCAAATACACTCAATCCGCGACTCCCAAAGGTCTGGTCACCCTGCGTACTGAACAAACCAACAAAACCCTCTGCAACATCTACGGAATCCGAGCGACCCCTACAACATCGAGTTCTTCAGGTACATCCAATAGCATTACGACGAAGTGGTCGCCCACTCCACTCTCGGTGGAGGCGCCGACAGGCTGGCGCCTTGGGAATCCTGGTTGCGTCTGGATTTGCCATGGCCGTCGTCAGCAGCAGACTAATCATGGTTGAAAAACAGCGCACAAAAGACTAGATACAAGAGTACAGGCGACGACAGGACAAGCGCTGTCTAGACTAATCATACTGAGCGCGGCGTGGGTGCTGATGGTGGCGGCGCTCGGACGCTGCTTCGCAAACACACATTTCGCATACATGCGCAGCCGGAGCCTCATCTCTGGCTCCTCGAGTGCACTCACCATGGTGGCCCGCACGCTGGTGGCCGAGGTGTCGAAGAACCAGCACTGGGCCGTGCATGCCAGCCTTGTTGTATTGACGTGGAGCGCCACGCCAGAACGCGTTGGGGCACGCCTGGACGGCGGAATGAAGAAGATGCTCGCTTATCGTGTCTGCCAGATGTGTGGCGCTTCGTCTCCGTCATTTTTTGACAAACCCCACGACTCAAATCATCGAACGCCATCAATTTTGAACCCTTTAGCTGAGGCAAGTTCATCGGCATCCGTGGACACTAATTTCATGTCGATGAGCCCAGGTTTCCAAACTTTAAAGCGGGTTTTCCTTCCGGCCTCCAGCGCCGACCCGAAGCCCAACGGCTACTCCGGATTTCGGCTGCGAGGGAGCCGCTTCTGTCGGCAAGATGGCAGAAACGTTTCTCCAACGCGGCTATGACCCGGACGCTATGTCTTGGTCGACCGTTCTCGTCACTGTGCAACCCAAGTCGGCACCCGCGGACCCGATCCGCAATGAAAATCTTCTGCGTCTGCTTGAGCGCCCCTCCAGACGAGAGGCCAAGATAGCGGCTAACGCCACGCCAACTAACGACAAGCATGCTGCTACCCGCCAAGCTCCTGCCTCGCAAGCGGCGAAGGACACCGACCTAAAGGGCCGCGACCCCGTTACCAAGTTGAGGCCCAAGCCTTCCCCAAAATTTTACCGAGACCACTTTGTCATCATCATAAAGCCTCGGAAATTATTGGGCATCCGGACGCCTTTCAATGTGGTGAGCTCGGCGCCGCGTTCGGCGCTTCCCTCGGGGCGAGTGAGGCGGCCGAGTTAAGCCTCCTTTTAAGCAAAGAAAAAAATTTTAACCTTGCCCAGCACCTGGAACACTCACGTCGCAGACTGTCTTCTAGGTGACTTTTCTATCAAATCGGCCAAAGGAGATGTGCCTCTCACTGGCCATCTCAAAGAACATGAAGAGGACGTCTGCTATGGGGTCATTACGGTGGTCAACCGTGAGACGTCTGAATCTCTTCAGTCTTGCGTGCAGTGGAGGAACGGAACTCTGCTTGATATCTGCAAGTTCGGCAACTCAAACAAGGCGCTGCTGAAATGTGCTTGCACAGTGAAGGCTAGATACGTCCACTACAACCCTGAAATCGTCTCAGTGCAGCCATATTTTCGCACTATTCAGGCCTGCAGCTTGTGTGGAACTTTCGAACATCGGGCAGACACTTTCCCCAACCCAACCCAAGATAAGTGTGGCCTCTGTGGACAGCAGGCACCCATAGAAGAGGGGGTGCGGGCCCCTCACGACTGTATGCCCAAGCGTGTGGTTTTGTGGTGGTGGACATGCCACGAACTCGCGGGACTGAATTGCAAATTACCGTTCCAACAAGCCAGCCGCCCCTAAAGGCGGGAAATCCATTTTGACGGGCAGGCAGCCACGCCACCCCGGCAGCGTCGGCAAGGGAAGGTTCCAGAGCCGGCGTCGGCGCCGTCTCGTTCTGCGCGTCCGTGTCGGGGGTACTAGGGGTAGGGGAAGTTGTTCTAGCCTCTAAGGCTTCAATTTTGGAAGCAGCACCTCGTTTTGTGCCCGGAGAGAAGCCACAAGGCTGTGCAGCTCAGCGTCAGCTGCCGAGCGAGGGGGAGGGGAGAGGGGGTGGGAGGAGGAGGCAACCTCGCCTGAACTGCTCACCTGTTTGCCATTATAGACTGCGTTGGCCCAGGAACCGGCCGCGCCATTCTTGTCATGGGAGCGGGCTTGCTTCTGCTGGCCGCCGTGTGGGGGCGGTGGTGGCACTTGACAGCTCCATCAGAGGCGGATCAGGTGATTGTTCACATCCGAGACCACCTCTGAGAGCTGAATTTTAGTTTCGGAGGAGCGAAGGCTAGAGACCAATTGTTCTGACCAAGACTGGTCACCTTGCTCTTGTATGGTTGTGGCAGCATTATAATTTTGCCTGAACTTGGACCAATCTGGGAGCCGTGCTTGCGTTGTTGATCGTGCGAAAGGATGTATCCTAATCGTAGTGTTCAGGAGGCCGTGGTCGCTGCCGAGTGTTTCATCTGTGTTGACCCATTTTGTATACCGAATATTGCGGTGATGGTCAAGTCCAGACATGTATCCCTATTCGTTGAGTTGCCTATACGAGTTGGGTGGACGGGGCCAGTGAGAAGATTGAAGCCCATCATTGACGCAAGCTACGCCAACTTGCGTTTCCGCTTCTTTTCACGGCAGTAACTCCAGATGCGAGCGGGAGCGTTGAAGTCACCCACAATTAGGAAAGGTGTTCCGACCCGCAACTCTCAGCACGCGGCTAAAGATGTCCGCGAATGATACCGACATTCGGGAATTTAGGATTGTAGTATACACTGAGTATGTCCAACGGTGGGTCCTTCTTGCGGAGTGGGAGGAGGGTCACCATTACAGAGGGGTGTTCAAGTTGCACGTCTAAGTCGACCTGTGTGGCTGTATACTTTCTATGGAATCATAGATAAGAGGAGGGGTACTGCTGGCACGTCGTATAATTTGTTAGTGTGGCGTCTTTCCCTGGCTCTTGGAGGGCAACCACGGTTGGCAAATTCTCAGACGTTGAAAAGAAAAGCCAAAGGTCGGCCCGCTTGGAACGGGACCGGAGCCCCCGACAGTTCCGTTGAGTAATCGTAATGGGGGAAGCCGATTTGGAAAGGGGGGAGCGCTTACACCGAGGGTGTCCCGCCATGCTCAGATTTAGAGGTGAGAGGTGGAAGTGAGGCTGCCCCCGAGCCAGATACCAGAGGCTGAAGCTGAGCACCTAGAAGGGGCAGCTGTCCTCGTCATCGTCGAGGTCACTGACTCGGCGGGATAATCTGGAGGGCCGACCATATACGTCCTGAAGAGGCCCGGCTCTGCGAAAATGGCGGGGTTAGGCGCGACGGGTTGAGCAATTATAGAGAGGGTAGCCTCCATGACTCGAGCGATTAGGCATGCCAAATTTGGCATTAAGATGGGCTGACTGGACAAAGTTCCGGCACACCTACACTAATTCGGCCCCTATTCACGAACAAGGCTACCACGCGTGGTCACAAGATTTGGTTAAACATCTTCGTTTGGTAGAAACTCAAGTTCAACTATCAGAGGTCACGCCGGAGGTGGACAACCACCTCCTGCACCTCTGGGAGGCGCGCCACAGCCTCGTCCGCAGATGGCGCCGCTAAAAACATAATCGAAAACTCAAAATTCGCATCGCCGAGCTCACCGAGCGAGCGGCTGAGTATGCTTCCCAGCTCGCCGACTCGAATTGGGTGGACCGCTGCAATACGGCCGCTAGACAGATGTCTAGCCGATGAACTTGGTGTCTCTTTCGCGCCTTAATCGATCTGATTAAAACTAGAGCCTAAACACAAAAACATCGCCAACGGGCAGGGTTGCCGTTGGTGGCTACTTTGCGCCAAATTGGCTACTTTTGGACCCCGTCTGGCGGTGAAAATTTCACGTTGGCTCCTTGGCTACTTTCTGGCAACTTTGAACTTCTATTTTGGCGCATTTACTAGCCATTTTTTTTTTGCAATTGCATATACAATAGTAAGCAAGAACAAAGAAGAACTATTATTTCCTAGCTTTGCTGTCCTCGTGGCTGTCCCGGTCGCCTTGATGCGCGCGCGCGTCCTCGACGCGTATATTCTCTCCGCCGGCGGTGCGCACATAGAGCTATTATACCAACTCGCCGACGCGGGTGCGCAGACGCGCGGACTCTGGGTGATGGGTGCACGTCGAAGCAAAGACCGCGAGGACGTTGTGCGCCATGTGGAGAAAATAACGCTAATTCAAGTGCACGGCGAAGCAAAGGCCGCGCGGACACTGCGCTCCATCTCGAGAAAATAACGCTCATCTAGAGTACTTTCTCCGTTAGGATCATGCATCGGAAACCATGCGTTTAGGTGCAGCCGTGGGAACGGCATGACACCAGGAGAGGAACGAGCAGCACGGTACCGGTGGAATAACACTTGTGTACCGCAAGGCGACAAAACTTCTGTTTTAGTGCCTTCGGCTTGCCGACACCGGCGTCTACCATGGGATAAGACGCAAGAGCAAAGCGCACGTTTCGAGAAGAATGGAAAAAGGCCGAGCAAGAGGCCCAAAATTCCATGTTCTTTATTTACTCTGTGTTTTTGTGTTCATTCAAAATGATATTATTTATTGTTCATTAAAAAAATGGCTGAGGCTTAGCTAAGGTTAAGCCTACTCAGATGCGAAGCATATTGATGGCTAGGCTTGGTAATACATGGCTTTCCTTGGTTGAATACTTGGTAATTTTAATACAACCACTAGAAGCCTTCGTCGTGGGGAAGACAACGGCATGGCTACAGCGGAACGCCGACTAACCCCGAGACGCGCGTTGGGTGAGCGCCTGGATTGCCACGGAAGCCGCGTCCGCCTGCCCGGTGGAGCGAGCGTTTCACCTACACCGAGTGTGAACGCGCGTGCGAAATGCGCGGGAATGCCGCTCGAGGACATTCCGGCGTCTGTGCGATGACATCGTTCTCCCTCTGCCAGCATAATTTCGTGTCAGCGTAATCGTGTCACGTGGTGTGGCATCATCGTGTCGCGTAATTTGGAGGCGCACAACCACAGCGACGGCACGAGATGGGCCCCCGTTTCTCCACTGTCGTGACGTCATCGTGTCACGTGGTGTGACGTCATGTATCACGTGATTTGGAGGCGCACAACCACAGCGACGGCGCGAGGTGGGCCCCCGTTTCTCTACTGTCGTGACGTCATCGTGTCACGTGGTGTGACGTCATGTATCACGTGATTTGGAGGCGCGCATAACCACGGTGAAGGGCTGAAGTGGTAGCTAAAGTAGTATGCTTCGCATAAAAGTGGCTTATAATAATGGTTCTTTTCTACTTGGCTACAAATTTGGCGCCAAGATCAGGTGACGTGGCTACTTTTGGCTACTTTTAGCTTCAGTTCTGGCTCTTTTTGAAAAATTCCCAACGGCAACCCTGCCAACGGGCTATCCACAGCTTCAGTGGAGATACCTCTCAATTAGCATGTAAATTACGCGATCAATACCTCTGCATCCAACAGGGCCCCCGAGGGTCAGCGTACTCGTATGCAGGTTCCGAGAACGCGGAACTGGATCAACCGTTCCGGCTCCACGACCTGAAGGCGGCCTTGAGTAAAATGAAACGAGGAACGGCGCCCAGAAGGGACAAAATAACTGTGAAATTACTTGCGAACCTTCCCGACCCGGCCTATGAGGCGCTCCTCGCATACATAAACTCGATCTGGCTAGGTGAGGCACCCCTCCCAATCGAATGGAAGACCGCCCTGGTCACTTTCATTCCTAAAGCCTGCAAAGCCATAAACACGGACAACCTCCGCCCCATCTCCATCACGTCTTGTGCGGGAAAGCTGATGGAGACTATGGTGCGAGACAGGCTGTCTGAGTTGTTGGAAAACCAAAATGTATTCGCTGACACCACGTTCGGGTTCCGCCCGCACCGGTCCTTGCAGGATGTCCTGCTTCAATTAGACCGCGAAATTCTGAATCCCGTCGAATACCCCCTTAATGACAAGGTAGTACTCGCCCTCGATTTGAAGGCGGCTTTCGACAATGCAACACACGACATCATTTTCACGCCCCTCTCCAAAAACAACTGTGAACACAACACGTGTCAGTACATTAGACAATTTTCTCCGCCCGGCAATCGTATATCCGTATACAAGATGAACAACACGGCCCCTACCAATTATGTACGAGAGGAAGCCCGCAGGGCGCGGTCCTCTCACCCCTACTATTCAATTTGGCAATGATGAAACTTCCAGCTCAACTGGAAAGTGTCGAAGGCATACAGCACACGCTCTATGCCGACGACATCACCATCTGGTCTAAGCACGGATCGGTAGGAGACATTGAAGTGAACCTGCAGCAAGCGGCGGATATTGTGGACGCCTAGGCCCGCCGCTGCGGCCTTGAATGCTCCCCGGCCAAATCGGAATTTGTGCACCTTCGACCCTCGTCGAAGTGCACTACCAAACTCGAACAGTCCTTATCGAGAGGACCCATCCCAGAACACGCTGAGATCAGGGTACAGGGTCTGTTTATCAATAAACACCGCCGTGTCGACACAACACTGGCCAAACCGCTCAAGGTGGGGGACCAGGTGGGCCGCATGATCCGCCTGGTTTCCAATAACCGCGGTGGGTTACGGTGCAAAGATGCCTTGCGACTGGCGCACGCATTCGCAACCAGTCGAGTCTTGTACTCGACTCCTTACCTCCACCTTCGCAAATGTGACGAGAGAGCCCTTGAGGTGGTTTTCCGTAAGATTTACAAGCGTACCGTCCACCTCTTCGGTCACCACATCCAACCAGCGCCTCCTGGCTCTGGGGATGGTCAACACCTTCGTGGAGCTCCGAGAAGCACACTTGACAAACCACTACACAAGACTCTCAAAGACGCCATCGAGTCGCCGCCTGCTTGCCCGACTTCACATCCAACACCCAACACTGACGGAAGAGCGCGTGCGTATCCCCGAAATCTGGAGATACGCCCTGCACGTACGCCCTCTTCCGGCCAACATGACACGAGACGACCTTAGTGGCCGGCCCCTCGCGCGGGCGAGAGCCTTGGCACGCTACTATGGAAACAAACGCGGAGTATTTTAAGCGGACGCCACCGGCCTACACCATGGGGGTTGGTACACGGCCGCAGTCGTCCACCAAAACACCGCAGTGAACAGCCTTACGTTCAAAGCACAAGACATTACTCATGCGGAAGAGGTGGCAATCGCGCCCGCCGCCGCCGATCAGGACTCGCGGGTCGTCATTACCGACTCGCTAGGGGCCTGCAGGAACATCGAAATGGGCTTTATTCTCTATTTGGCATACCGAATACTTCAGAACAGCAATTATCTCTGGGCTCCCGCGTCCCGCACAATAGTATGGACTCCATCGCACACGCGTCTCGAGGGCAACGAAGCGCTCGACGCCGCTGCCCGCGTGCTCACTCTTCGGGCATCACCCTCCCCTCCCCCCGATGCGGACGCCGACCCCAATCCGGCTTTTACCTTCAAGGAAATCATCCAAAATTACCAATTCGGCCATGCAATCTATCCTAAGCCCTGCAAGGGCCTTACGAAGGCGCAGGAACGCTTACTCCTTCGCCTTTGTACTAAAACAGTGCTGTGCCCGGCAGTCATCAAACATTTCGACCCTGCGTGCACAGGGGAGTGCCCGCCCTGTAGGGAAAAGTCTTCGGACCTTTACTACATAGTGTGGGCATGCCAATAAATCCCGCACGTTCTCCCTATCCCCAACCCTACCCGGGAGGACTGGGAGCCGGCCCTGCTCGGCTGCTCTGACCTGGCGAGCCAAAAGGCCCTGGTCGTGCGCGCCCAAGCAGCAGCTACAGCCAATGGGCTCCTGTAATGAGCAGCCCACCTAGCGTTTGTTAGGGACGGCCCATTAAGGACCGATCCCCTCACTCCCTGTACATATTTTATATATTAAGTTTTTCAGTCAGTAAGTCAGTAATGAGATTATTCCGTTGTCAATTGCGGCCTGGAAATTCTCACTCTCAAGCACTTCATTAGGCAGCAGGTACCAGTCACTTATTGTGCTGGGAAAAAAGTAATACTTAAATATATTAATCGGGCAGTTATAGCGTCTAATTTTCATGGTATTGTCCCTTCTACTCGAAATGTAGTGAGGCTGCCTTAAATAGACGCTTTTATTAATTAATGGTTTATTATTGTAAATGTCGGGCAAAAACTTTAGTCTGAAATCGTTTCTTCGGTGGGATAATAACTTCCAACCAAGAGCTTCCCTAAGTTCAGAACTTCTAACCTAAAAGTTATAATTCCCAGTTACGAACCTTGCTGCCCGCTTCTCAATTCGCTCTAGCTAAGACAACTACCTCCTGCCACACATTATGTTTGAATACAGGCACACTTGTCCACCCATGATGTGCTACTCGAACTCAAACGCTAAGTCATTTATCCCGCACACAGAAACAGTAACCGAGCGCTTCTAACCCTCGACCTCATGGGAGCGTTTGACAACGTCAAGCACTCCACAATCCTCAAAAACCTCCACAGCAGGAACTGTGGCCAGTGAGCCTACTCGTACATCTGCTATTTCGTTACGGACAGAAGCGTCAACATCAGCACCGGCACAAAACAAACAACGTAAGTAAAGGTGGGCACGACAGGTATTGCGCAAGGAGCAGCGCTATTCCCACTTCTCTTCAACATTGCACTCCTAAATCTCCCGCCCGTTCTCAATCAGGTACAGGGCATACGCCACGCCCTGTATGCTGATATAACCATCTGTGGAACCATGGTCAATAAGAAAATGAATGAAGAACAACTACAAACAGCGGCAACAAGATTTAAAAATTATGCACGGGTGTGTGGACTAATGAGCTCTCCCGAAAATCTGAATCAGGACACCATCGACATCCGCGTTGACAACTCACCCATCAAGCAAGTACAGACCGTCAGGATAGCGGGTCCGTACATAAATAACAACAGCAAAACCTCCCCACACTCTAGAAACCACGGCTCGTCAGGACAACGACGCGGAAATCAGGGATGCGAGAAGATACTGTGCGACTGGTGCAGTCTCTCGTCGTAAGCCGCGTCGTCTACACAGCGCCCTACCTCCGCCTCAAGAAGCGTGACATCAAAAACCTCCACGTCATAATCACAACAGCCTACAAGAAGTCTTTGGGCCTCCCTTTTGCGACATAAACAGACCGGATTTTATGACTGGATGTGCACAACACGATAGACGAACTGATAGACGCACCCCCCCCCCCCCCCCCCCCGGCGCAGGTAGTACGGCTCTCCAATACTCGGACTCGCCGACAAGTCCTCAGTGATTCAAGCATCAATTGCCCCACGACAGCAAGACACGAAAACCGACATCCCAGCCTCATGTAGAGGACAATTCAAGGCATCTCCACTACACACAAATATGCACCCCGATTCTAATCAGTCAAGTCGACAAGAACGGGCCGAAGCCTTTAAAACGCACTACAGCAGCTGCGAGGGTGTGTTTTATGTCGATGCTACGGGTCTCGAGCAGGGAATGATGGCCGTCGCGGTAGTGCACCAAAACAAAACAACGGACGGACTAGCACTGGCTAGCCAGGACATACTGGCTGAGGAAGAAGTGGCGGTTGCTCTAGCGGCAACACACGCTTGCTCGGAATCCATTGTTAGAGATTCGCAGACAGCTTATTGCAATTAACTCAGGGGTAGGGTCGCACCACTAGCAGCTAAAATACTGCACGATAGCTACACCCGTGGCTACCAACCCACACAAAAACACTTATTATGGGAACCAGGTCACCAGGGTATACCAGGGAACGAGAGCGCACATGCTTCTCCCTGAGCATTTCTTCCCCGGTCACTCAGTACGGATGCCGTGCAACCTCCTACCCCACTACTAACTTAGACCCACATACTTCAGAACTTAAGATTATCCCGTCGGGTCTACCCTCCGCTGGCTAAGACACTAGATAAAATGGAGGAACTACAGCTCCGAAAGCTACATACCAACACATACAACAACCAGCGAAGACAATACGCAATAAACCCGTAGTCATTTGACTCACAGTACAAATTCTCCGTGGTGAAGGTGGACCTGTACCATTGGTATGAGCCTGCCAACGAATTCAGACTGTCACTCTTAATAACCAGCCAACGCAGGAGGGGTGGGAGGCAGCTCTGACCAGGTCGTACAAAACTAGTCAAAAGCAACTCATCTGTCGAGCCCCGACAGCAGCCCTACGCCAATGAATTTCTGGACTGAGGGCTCCAACCTCGGCTGAAACCTCCTAATCCTAAACTATTTCTATAAAACATTTTCACCACCACTGACGAACAAAATGAACGGCGACGGTTTATGGCTTCAGCGCCGCGTTTCTGGCACAATGTTGTCAATGCCTGCAGCCCGCATCTTTCTCTGATCACCCCACGTACCTATAAGCGCGATTCAGGCGTCTACTGACGCAGGCAGCCAGTTAGGCGCACTTCCTCTCTTTAAAATGGCACAACGTTGTCAATGTACGCGCATGCAGCGCACATCTGTCACTACCGCAACGTAGGTTAAAGCATGATTTAGGGGTCTTTTGCAAGAGGGCAGTTATGCGCCTTTGCTTTCCAAGCTACGGCTCCATTGGTTTCGCAGCCTAAAACACGACTAAAGTGTCCACTGCTGGTTGGCACGGACAACGGCGATTCCGCGAAACGCAAAAACGGGCGCCAAAGAGCTAAGCTCTAAAAAAAAAAAATGAACCACGATATAGACAGCTGAAACACGCAGAGAAAAATTGAATGTTTTTGGGAGGACGAAGCTGTACAGTAGTCCCAGTTATCATCACCTAGAAGGTGTGAAGACCGTCCTTTGTAAAAGTCAATAAAATTCACATGTAATTTCTCTCCAGAAGCTAATATTGTTGATTCTTGGATTGCAATTTCACTTCACTTGCGCGCGTTTGATTTCTAGCATTTAGTACGCATACATTGATACCCCGGTCGCACCCTCATTTTTCAGTAACCTACTAATACTTCGCTTAGTGCTCAAGACTACTGTCGCCTGCGCATACGAGCGATACAAGTTCGATTTTGATGTGAATGAACAAGGTTCATAATTAATGAACTTGTTTATTTTGTTTTAAGAAGCCATCCTTACCTTCACTCATCTTTCTGTGCTAGGACGTGCACTACCTGTTTACATTACGGAAGCCGAAACCTGACAATGATTGTCAGTATTTCTAACAACCGCCAACAGGGTGCGCGTTCGGCGCAATACATCTGTCCAAGGCACGTAGTGAACGCAGATGCGAACCACGAAAGTCATATAAATAGAAGATTAAGGGTGGAGCGCATTCGATTATTCATCATATATTTCGAATGGAAATATATATGACATACTTGAGAAAAACAGCAAATAACAGCTGTATCTTAAAATAATCACATTTTGGGTATTAATAAAGTCAAGTGAAAAGTAATTGTTCAATGTGCTGTTCATTACTTTAAAATATAGAGCAGAAGTTTCAGTAATTCAGACATCAAATTCATGCGGTCTAGCGCATAGAAACAAAACGTAAAAAGCAGAGATTAAATTATTCTATCACGTATTTCATGGGAAGATTGAAAACCTCATATATATATATATATATATATATATATATATATATGTATATATATATATATATATATATATATATATATATATATATATATATATATATATATATATATATATATATATATATATATATATATATATATTTACAACCTATAGGGAATTTGAAATCACACCTGAGCCATCTAAACTCAGTCCGGTCATACATGACCCCAATTGATGTCCTTTGCTGCTCTTTTTTTTTCGTGCTGCAATATAGCTGTGGAATACATTGGCGGCTCAAACGATTGAGTCCAGAAGTGAAGCAGAATTTTCAAAAGTAATTAATCAATATATCTAAAAATCACTTCTCTACTGATGTGCATGCACCTGAAATTTACTAATTTATTTTATATATCGTTTAGCTGAACATTGATGTTAATTCCGCTTTTTGTAAAGCAGTATTACGCATTGGCAATGTGTAATGTTTATTCGTCTGTTTTTCGTGTTTACTTCCCCGTAATGACCTTTAAATAAGGGTTCGCTGTATTATTACACAAATAAAAATAATAACGCCGGAGTTAATGAAAGGAGTGTAACTTCAGTTGAGCACAGCGCAGCGACCTGAGAAAAAGAATCTGATAAGTGCAATGTTCAGAGACATGAAGAGCACAGTGTGTCAGAGAACAAGCAAGACTTAGTGACACCCTGGTCCAAATAAACAAGTGGGCATTGGCGGCGTGTGTAATGAATATCAAGACATCAGTTGGTCATAAATGTCAAAGGAGATTCCAAGGGAAGAGAAGCGTATCAGAGGGCTGCGGGAAATTAAATGGGCGGATCAGATTAGTAAGGTTATGTATATCAGGAGGCCGCAGCTGAATCGGAATCCGGTTATTGGAGAGATATGGGAGAGGCGTTTGCCCTGCGCTGGGCGCTGTCAGGATCCTTCTTCACATGATGACGATCGTTTGCCGGTTAGAACGATCACTTCTTGATTGCAAGGCAGTTCTGATCTCAGGAAAAACTGATCTATTTCCTCCTCAATCACCCTTTTCGCTCATAACCTTTCTTTCTGTCTTTCTTTAATTTATTGTTCTACATTTAACTTATTCCCAGCACTTCGTGGAATCAATTCTGAAACATTGGGCTCCACACTCCCCCCCCGCCCCCCCATCTCGTTCTTTAGAGTTTACTCCGAACTCGGCCCTATTTTCGATTATTCTTTCATTTGCTTTTTCTGTTCGGCTGTTGTTTCATTCTCCCGTGCTCCCTAATTCTTTTCGTCCTCGTTTCTCAGGTAAATGTAGCTAGTCTTATCAAACCGCCTGTCGCAGCTGGACGCAGCCTTTCAAGCCGACGGTCGCTATCTGTCATGTTCCAGAACCGCGGGTTTCTTTCTGTAGAGCTGTCATGCTTACTTTAATGCAAGTCAACCGGATAATTGTCTTTAAATGCAATAGTACGAGGACAAGATTCACGCTTCCATTCTAACACCATTTACACTTCATGCTCTCTTCCTCCAATAAAGAAAGCTCTACCAAAACGATGACAAGCTCTCTTGTCAAAACATTGGCAGGAGCCGGAGGCTTTTTCCTCCCTTTTTCCTCTGTGTGTATTAAGAAACAAGCTGCCTACTATCTCTCGAGCAAAAAGTAGGATAAGGCTGAGGATATCTAGCGGCTAGGATATCTGGCTTTCACCCAGAAGGCCCGGGTGGTTTGATACCCGGCGTCGTTTTAGCAGCTAATCAAGTATTTCCGCCACAGTATCACCAACACAAAGTGGGACCCGTTTTCGCCCGCACAAATCTGTTTTTTCACTCACCGCTTCTCGTGGCCATTCGCAACTGGAATCAGCTCCCGGAAAACGTGGCGTCCATCACAGACCACGTCACACTTGTCAACAGTCTGAAGTGCTTCCTGGGGCTGTGAAAGTTGTATGAGCCGCATATATCTACCTGCAATGACGTACCTTGTGTGCGCTCGCCTGTTTGTGTATTTTCTCCGCGTTCTAAACTTATATGGTACCCCCCGCCCCGCTATGTAATGCCCAAAAGGTCCTTTAGGGCAACTGAATAGAACAATCATAGGTCGCAATAGGTACCTTGTGAAATTTTGTAAGTAGGCTTATAAGGCGACTTTTACCATCAAAGCAACATTCATTCACAGACATTCGCGCATCTTGCTCTGCATGCAAAAGAAGTGACGGTGAGGAGACATGCGCAAGACCCCTACATTATATTTTAATGCCCTAGCTATAGTAATTATGTCCTGAGAGAAATTGATCATCGGTGGGTGAAGGCTCGAGGCGAGGGAGTGAAAACCGAAAAGAGAAGGATCAGTCACAGTCTCAATTCTCGTAGCTAAACTTCAACATTCCCGCCTCGGTGGCTTAGTGGTCAAGGCGCTCGTCTACCGAGGAGGAGCATTCGGGTTCAAACCCGACAGCAGTGATGTGCTTCGATGGAGGCGGTATGCTAAAGACGCCTCTGTGCTGTGGGATGTCGTTGCACTTTAAAGATCCCCAAGTGGTCGAAATTATACCGGAGAAACAAGGCCAGAAAGTCGCCATTCCAAACGCGATCAGACAAACGCTAAGAGTCGACCCGATTCCACGAAACGTCCACCCGGAACACAACCGGGGAAGAAGAGTGGCCAGGGCCAGAGCTCTCCTGCACAGCCACGGAGACGATACGGGGACAAGGTTCGTTGACGCCGCGGAATACGCAGAACGCTCGCCATTCGCGGTTGCGGTCGTCGATTCGTGCGGCAAAACGCGCATAACGTCAAGTGTAGCGTGCGAACGCACAGAAGAGGCGGAGGAAGCGGCGGTGGCACTCGCCCTCACGGATCCGACGTGCACCATGGTTCTCTGCGACTCGCTTCAGAAGGTTAGAAACTTCGCCAAAGGATGGATCTCACAGAGAGCGGCCCGAGGAACCGACAAGTCCAGCAGGAGGTAGAATTCCAAACCAGAATTCAATGGTTCCCGGCGCACATGGGAGAAGTATCGAGGACGTATCGCAACCGCAACGAGACGGCACACGCCAAGGCGCGCGAGCTCGCGAACCGCGCCGGCGACCGTCGTCCGTGGAATAGCACAAAAGACTGCTTGACCAGCTACAACGAAATTGCCAAGGCCCTCTGCCTGGCCCGCCGAACCTTCCCTCCGCCCAGCGACAAGCTGGACAGGGCGCACGCAGTGACCCTCAGACAACTGCAGACGCTCACGTACCCCAACCCGGAACTGTACCACAGGCTTTACCCCGGTACATACCCGACAAATTTATGCAAGGTCTGCAACGCCAATGTAGCCACTTTAACTCACATGCTCTGGGACTGTAACAAAAGCCTTCACGGTGCTAATTCCGGAACCCTCCCGCCGCGGTTGGCCGCTGCCTTGCGCAGCCCCAGCCTCGGGGACCTACTCTGGGCCGTCCAGCAGGCCCGCGAGGCGACGGCAAGGCAGCGCCTCGACGTCCCCACGTGGGAGACCTAAGGCCCCGTCGGCGAAAGCTATGCAGGACTATGAATAAAGTTGTTACCAACCAACCAACCTCCACTTTGGCACCCCCTTTCACTCCCAGCTTCCTCCCTACCCTTACGGCCCGGTTCAGGTGTACATCGAGATGCGAGAAGATACTGTGTCATTTCCTTTTCTCAATAACCAATTATTATTATATTACTGTGATTACTTCAAACGCGCCGTGAGGGAATGGGCAGTTCAACTGCGCAGTGGGCGCTGTCAAGCGGCAAGACAGTGATCACGAACTCCTAAGCATTAGTAATTTTATTTCTCCTTCTAGGGCCCGTCATTCCTGAACTTTTCGCATTCGTCCGAGGAGACAACGTCGGTATGGCACCAACGTTGCCCCAACCTCTTAAGGAATTCGCTTCAAACACTTCGCTCTCAAAAGGTCTCGAACCGAAGGTAGCATGCGTTTTCACCACCGGCTTCACGACAATGAGTAGATTCGGCTAGTTTTCCCACAAATAAGGCAGATCAACAGTAAAACTCAGAACAAGCTCTAACATGCATTTTCATATTTTTTGAACTCAGCATTTTCTTCTATAAATTGCGCCCGGGTTCGAATCCGCAGCGAAGCCATTTAAGCGACGGATGGGCGAGGTTTCTTGGTTTCGATTACTTGCGATCATCTGACATTGAGCATATTCATTTTACTGAAAAATAAATCTGTTTATTGGCAATGTTCATAGCAGAGTAATGGAGGTATTTTACCTTATACTCAGCGCAACAGCCATCATGCTTACCATGACAACAGCCTGCGTTTCGTCACCCTATTCCGGTGGGTCATGGACTGGCTTGCTTTCGGCTCTTGAGTTCGTAATTAAAAGTTGAACGTATGGACGCAGGATTTGCGTCACGCCAGGAAATAATTTAGAAAAGCAGCACCGAATACGTAAAGAGGGTTGATGTTGGGAAGTCCCTTTCAACTTTGCTGGAAACTTCGTGGTGTACAGAGGGCAAAACGAAGGTCTAGAACGGCATAACTGTGTGTTCCACAGCTCCTAAAGCCGCTGCGAGCAGGAAAGCAAAAATAACGATATGATCCTGTGAGTTTACCTGCATATGCTTACTTCGAGGCGATCTTTATCCAAAACGTATGGCGACATGTCACGTGCTCAGCCCAATACGCGCCCAGAACGCGTTCTAGACAAGCGTTTTGCCCTCTGTACTTTCAAAACAGATGCGAAGTAACGGCATTCAAATAAAGTTATTTTTTACGCAAATTGCCAGTCAGTAAAAAAAGCAGAAAAAAAACCAGACCACTTGTTCCTTATTATAAGGCATTCATGAACATCCATTTATTTTAGCATTGGTCAGAAGCCCTCGTCCAGCATAGAACACTTGTTGCTGCCACTAGGAGCACGTGCACACAAGGAGCTTGGCATTAGGGATTCGGTTCGCAGCCAGCAAGGAGCTGCAAAGCCCAGTCAATTGCCGGTTTCAATAACTTGTGAGGTACGGAACACCAGAACTTCAGTGATTTTTCCAGACACCGGTACGTGTCAACAGGACTGAAAAATAAAAAAAAATAAATTATTTTCGTAATGATTATTATAGAGCAACAGAACCTAGTCACACGAGCGAAATCATGTTAAGCATGGTCTCCATTGTCTCAAATCAAAGGTCAACGTAAAACATCAATGTCAGGTGGCCATAGTCATATGACCGCGTGGTCATACTGCCATAGCGTGGGAGATACTAGCAGGCAGCAAAATTCTGCTTTACCTTGCGAGGCACTGAAGGTAATTGTAGATGTGCCCATTCTCTCAATTCAAGTCTCTAGGTCAAGGGTGAGGGTGAGGCATTCAGTGTTCACAGTCATATGATCACGTGGTCACACTGCCAGTACTTGGGTACTACCACCGTACAGTTAAGTTCGGTTTGACTTTGAGAGGAAGTGAAGGTCATTGTCTCATACACATCGAAATTGGAAGTTGTACTGCGAGGAGTAAAACTCTCGCTCTATAAAGGGTGGCCAAAGGATGGCCGCTCCTGCCTCGGCCAATTTCCCCTACGATATACGGAAAAGCAATGGGCAGACACATCCAATCTCTAGATATGTCTGTACTTGAACAGCTGAACTGGGACGGCTGTGATAAGCGGCAAAGAAAACGAGAGTCGGCAAGCGAGTCTGGGCTAAAATGGAACTCGAAAAAGACGTCGGTTCTTGCTTATAGAGTATAGAGGACTGAGAAGGCACTCATCGATAAAAATGTGCGGACGACATTTACGCATCACTGAACTAATCATCCCTCTATTAACTACCAGCCACCTCGGGCGGTAAAAACAGCTCTAGCAAACAACAGACGCCTAAAACAAAATATGAAACAGCCACTCACTGGCAGCGGCTACTAATCCACAGACCACAATCAAACTATTTGCAGAAAAGCCGTGCTTTTCTTAGCAGGCCTAAAACGAAGATCGTCACAGAAGGCGAAAAGGCCAAGAACATTTTAAAGGGTAAAAGACAACGGAACACCAATTTTTTTATTTCCACTTTCATCCACATGTGACACATAACTTCACAAAACTTGCATTCTGCAAGTTTGTGGTCATATAACTTCTTTTAGCATGGAAATGCAAGTATCTACCAAATATTCATTTTTTTGTGGCCGGCAATTTGACAGGCGCAAATCGGTATTAATTTAGAACACATATTTAGGGGCATATATGAAGAAAATCATCAGTGCCTGAAACGAAGGTGCTAATTGGCATCTTTCTATGTTTATTAATTGGAGGTGATGATCATAAGAAAAAGAACAGCGTAACTACTTTATCTCTTGAAATAAATTGACTAAAAATCAGAAAGAAAAAACCACATTCTACCTGGGGGATCCTAACCAAAACATTCGAATTTCACGTGCAGTGATCTACCTGCTTAGCTACGGCGGCGGCTCTGCAATAACCTGCTTTCTGCAGTATGTTGCTTACGTGCAGCCTGCCCTTGAGAATGGTCACCCGCGCCACTCTTGTCTGTAGCAGAGGTCACTACAGCAGCCGCTGGTTACTATGCACGCACATAGTCTATGCACCGTCACTTTAACAGTCCTTCAACCACATGCCTTCACATCGATTATAGGTGCACATTAAAATTACCTATTGCCGAGTAAAGGCGTGGGCGGTAGATAGCTCTTTGGTCGTGGGTCAGTTCTCGTGTCTACGTCTCTTGACTGCGTGCCTGTCTTCTTTGTAGTGTTTCAAGAAAGATGATCTTTCAAATTGGGATATTTACACCGTGTTTTCCAGCCACAACTACAGCATAGTTTTATTGGGCTTGCCCTGATAATGACTTTTCGTAGTTTTCCATAATTCAGCATACTCATATGGGCACAGTGCATTTATTTCTGTTTATAGAGCAAGAGATTTACCCACAGTTCTCGCTTCAAACACCCAAATCAAACGCAATAATTGACCCTCTTCTTATTTTCGGCACGGAGTACAATGCCACTGGGACTTAAACATATAGTGCTCACGAAAACACCAGAGCAAACAAATAATTAAGCACGCTATTGTTCATACCAAATTCGAAATGTTATTTCATATTGTGGACCAGCGCAAAACGGACAATGGACCAAGGAAAGAGAAGACGACACGGGCGCTGTGTCGTCACAGCCCCCGTGTCGTCTTCTCTTGGTTCATTGTCCGTTTTGCACTGGTCGCCAATATGATTTACTTTCAACTTGCCCAGGAAAACGTATTGTGAAATATTATCTATTGTTAAAAATGACATTTTCATCTTATGGCATCTAAATACCTCTACCACCTAGTTACCACTCCAGACCAATTATACTAACCATTCAGTTCCAAGGCATCACTGCCCATATTAAAGCACAGTTTTCAAATCCATATCAATGTCAACAACCAATACCCACGGGATACTGGCGAACATTCACGCACTGTGGAATGTCAAGTGCATGGACTATGTTCAAGTGAAATCTTGCCTGGCTACACGAACCAAGAGTGACTGCTTAGTAAAAGATGCGCTTTATACGTAATTTAGGCATGAAATCTGACAGGCAGTAAAGACATGCGTATTATTAAACGGCCGTTAAGCCTTCTTGACAGTAGATATTATTGTGAAGTTAGGAAACCAAAATTCAAGCAGGAAAAATATGTGTTGCACATGGCGTTCTCGGTGTTGTTTAGCTGAATAATTCGGATTCATTTTGACGGCGTTCTGCTGGACGTCGTGCAGATTTATCTCGTACTTGCTGAGTGGCTGTGCTCTACTATCTGAGTGCGTTCCTCATAGCCTGAGTTGTTTTGGGACGTTAAACCCCAATAAACCAATGTACTATCTGAGTGCTATTTGCGAACATGGATGTCCTCTAAACCGATCAGCAGGGAGCTGAGTTTGGCGATTGCGTAGTTTCAGAACCGCCTTTGTGTGTAACCAGTGGCCACCAGGCGAGCTCAACACTTTACTTTCTTGAAATCTGTCTTCACGGGGGTGTTCTGTAATTCTGCAATGAAGGCATCGAATACGTTGAATGCAGTGCCGTCATAGAGCAGACTGACACACGAAAAACAACCATCACAAAGCGGCCTCTCAGGTGGCGTGAAGGCGAGTCGTGTCATTTATATGCTGTTGAAATGATTCATGCTTTTGAAAGAAACTTTTCAGCGTCCCTGACCACTCTATCTCGGTAGCACATTTTGTATCCCATAGCATTTGCATAAGAAACGAACAGTTTCGTCAGAAGAACACTCACTTGAGGAAAACTGGTGCAATATAATGGCTGTCTTGTACATTTGATGAAGACACGATGAAGACATTAAGCTTATCCTTCTCTAACCTTCTTTCAGCATCCGTTTCGACCTATGTGGTCGAAACGTACAGCCCGGCCAGATGGGCCACATCGCGCATTAACGCACAGTGTTTATCGATGGGCTTCTAACAAAATACCTGCTGAAGCCAGACTGCGGGACGTCCTCGGCCGGGGACGAGTTTATGATGCCCGATCGACCCAATGCACGCCCATGCAAAGAAGAGGCTGCGCAGCAGACGCAGATAAGGAGAGTATAACTTATCACGCTCGCCTCGTCATAGTACGCGCGGTTGTAGACGGTAGAGCACAGCTCTCTCAGCTTTCCTCGATGATCAGCCCCTTCGACAATAGCAAACGTGGGAGGCGCCGAGAGAGGCAACTGTGAATATGTACTGAGAATCAATATGCTCTATCCATCCAGAAGGGAAAATCTCCTGTAATAAATATTTTTCTTATGCTAAAGCGACGTCCCCATTCAAATCTGGACTTTTGGCCTCCCTTCTCGCCGCAGAGAACTTCATATGCTCTTCTGATAAAATATAAGGCGTAGATTCAAAATTTGACCTACTGCTAATAGCTATGAAAAATTCAGCGGCAGTGAACGCGGCACATAAGAAAGCGCTAGGACTGAAGAAAGCGCTACGGCCGATGGACCTCCGTCAGCCGCGGTTTGTCAGTGGTTATGGTGCTCGGTCACCCGAAAGACGCGGGTTCGATCCCGGCCACGGCGGTCAAATTTCGATGGAGGTGAAATTCTAGACGCCCGTGTATTGTGCGATGTCACTGCAGGTGCAACAACTGCAGGTGGTCCCAATATGCGGAGCCCTTCACTACGCTGTCTCTCATAGCCTTAGTTGCTTTTGGACGTTAAACCCGATAAACCGAACCAATCCAAACCAATGGACCTCCGGTGGTCGCAGCGCCTTAGCTTTCACGTTGATCAATTGCAAAAGCGCCGAGGGCTTTACCTTTCCTAACTAGTGAACACGGTGCTAAAGTGCTTCCGTTCTCCGGAGCCTCGCACCGGACAGTGGCACATCCTTCCTTCTTCTGAAAGCTCCGTAGAAGCGGCCCTCAATCAGACGGTGACCTTGTGCTCATCTGTGACGCTTAAATGCTGCAACTTCGATCTGATTGCTTGCGGTGATATTAGAGGACGTCGGGATTCTATGCTCAATGCCAAAAACGTGATCGCTATCTACGGAGCACCTCTCAATTCTCGAGATGCCAAAAATCAATACGTTTTCAAGCAGCAAGTGACAGACACACCTTCGTAAACAAGCCATCTTGCCAAATGTAGTCATACATCGCTCCATTCCTCGAGGTCGAGTTTGCCGCGAATAGACGTACTTTATAAAAAAACACAAAAAATAAGTCGACACAGCATCCATTCCACCACTTAATATAACGCGTATGGCGGCTGCCTTTGCGGAAAATATACTGATATGCTTTTTTCTACACATATAAGGCCAGTCAGGAAATCACCACTCACTGATGACTACGCACTGATCACTACTCACTGATTGATCATTGAAATCTGCCGTGCGCAAGTGATGCACTTGGAGGACCTACGAAAATTTCGATGGCCAATTTTAGTGGACAGTGAGAGTGCCTTGTGACTTGGTATAAAAAAAATGAAAATTGGTTTTTAGGAAAGTAAATGCAGCAGTAACTGTTTCATATGTCTCGGTGGACACCCGAACCGCGCCGTAAGGGAAGGGATAAAGAAATAAAAGTAGGAGTGGAACAAGAAAGGAAGCAACAGCTGCCCTAGTGCAGGTCTCCGAAGTAATTTCGACCACTTGGGAATCTTTAACGCGCACTGACATCGCACCGCACACGGGCGCCTATTGCGTTTCGCCTTCATCGAAACGCGGCTGCCGCGGTTGGGTTCACAGCCGACCGCGACGGCCTGCTTCCCTTTCCAGAAGCTTCATTCGCCCTTATCCACCCGACTGTTCCCTCCAGAAGCGCTACTACCGCCAACCCACCTACCCCCACCTTCCACTAATGCTCCGCACATAGACGTCCGCACAGGTGCTGAACGAAAAAGCGACGGCGAAATCGAATTGAGGTATGCAGTCGGAAAGGCAACTTCTCTTCAGAAACAACGCCCACCAGAAACCCTCCCCAAAAACATCTGCCGCGTGTGTGAAGCCATGTGAGCAGTAAAAGCACGAAACCAATCATCGAGGGTAAATCGGAATGCATGCGCACAAATTTAGCATCCGACCTATGATCGTCCCTTAACTGTTTTGATATGTGACAGTGCTGATACGATTTTCCCAAATAATACGTCTCGCGCCAACGTATCAGTGACTTCGTCTAACTCATTTCTGGCGTCACAAAAGCGGGCTGAAAGTGCACGTATTATCAAATTCTACAAATATACAATGAGATACAAATGCAGGTGTCCCGCAGTAAACGAATACGCTTAAGCATAGCACAATTTCTCAATCAATCAATGTGATCAACGTATATAGAAGCGGGTTTGCGCGCATAGTTAAGCATACTGTATCAGTCTTGTGTAGAAGATTAGGTTGTGTTCACTGACGGATGCACATATTTCGCCTCGTCGGAAAAGAGATTCGGTGCTCCCTCAAATATTAAATCTTGGCGCCTTCTGCGCGCTTCGGTGAAGTTTGTTGCAATGAATTGTGCGTTGTTCCCTGCTCTTTATTTCACGAAGACTTGAGCTTTTGAAATTGATATTAGTGGTGGAGCAAGTTAGCTGGTAGCTGAGAGATGGTAGAGCAAGTGACGTTCGGTGACGTTCGTTTATTCTCTTTGGTATCGCTTTCAGGAGCTGTTTGTATTCTCAAGCAGCTAAAAGCATTTTAACTACATCAGCCGCATTTTATGCGTGCAAGGTGCAGCCGGCCAAATCTTTTAGCTCGCGTGCGCGACCGCCGCTGTTTCTGTGCTCCTGCGCTTTGGGATGAAGCAAACGTGCGGAAAGCTCAATAATAAGCACGGGCTTAGTGAGCCTGGGCTTAAATTTGATATTTTCACAAGTTTGCTCTGTGATAAGCTTCAGGAGCCCGGAAAACGCGGCCGTCACGCACGCCAGCTAAAGATTTGGCCGGCTGTACGTATGTGCACAGTGCGAGAACATCGAGATGGAAAAATAGAATATTTAATAAAGTATGTAGTTCACCCGCTTTCCTTCTTGGTTTAATTGCACTTCTTTTCCCCTTCTTGTTTCTTTCCGCGTGCGGCCGACAAGCTTAAAATACCTTGAATGACATTCAGTCTGACCGGTTCTGAAATATGGCGTCCTTTATTAAAATACACTCTGCAATACCGGCATGTACCTGTTACTGTACAAGACCACCATATATGAAAACATAGGATAGCACGCCAGTAAAACCTTACGCGCGTATTTGGGGCAGGCTGTCAAAGGAGGAATTAGCTTCAACGATGAACATGTGCATTTCGAAACGTAGGGGATGTGAACGCAGCTTTTATTCCAGGTGTTATACACGACACGGTGACAAGAATTGTCCTCGAATCACCGTTCTATGTAGAGAAAAGTTCGAGATGGAACACAGGATTTGATTACACGCATTATTTACCCCCTGAGTAAAGAAAATGGTGTCTCCGACGTCTCAGCGATGCAGATTTACAAGTTTTCTGGGCCGATTTAAAAGACAGGGAAAAAATATGCAAGCGAAACATAGCTTGTCCTCTTGATTTTTTATATAATGATGCAATACCTGAGCAATAGCATTTCTCAGCCGATAAACTATTATTAATCGCTCTGTAAGCATTTCAGGCCTGAGTGACAGCACCAGAACTGAACGTTGCACAGCAATGTGTGGCTGTTCAGAAGAATTATAGAAATAAAAGCGGCATGGCATGAAACGAAGGAGCAGAGAAGCAAAGGAGCAGAGAAAAGAGAATCACGTACAAGCCTCTTTTTCCTTTGCGTGTCTTTCCTTTCCCTGGTCCTTCGTTTTAGTTTCGCTGCTTCGTTGTTTCAAGATCCAATACCAACTCACCGGCAACTCTATCTTGTTACAATGTACTACGACACTACGGCAGGAAGGTAAAGGAAAACGCATTCACACTTACTTGCACAAAATGGCCTTTGGTAGTTCTTTCCAATTCGGAATGTTTGCCAAATATTCAAACTTGCATTTCACGAATTTTTCGATGTCCACGCACTTTGCCACTATGTCTATGGCATCACGTCTTTTCCGGTCTAGAAAACGAAAACAGGCAACAATTCTTGAAAGTCTCCCAAGGCCCCGTGGACGTGTATGAAGTCCTTAACTAGCTGGCCTTTTCGTTCATGTTAACGGGAAAGAATAGGTAACTATACGCACTGATACAAATTTTTTACCACTGAGCTTACGTTACTATAAACATGTTTTATTTCAATTAGACTTTAATCGATGTCACTGACATCAGAGTTGCCGCACTGTGCAATATGCCGTGCACTGTGTCAAGACCACTAAGCAAAAACCGGTGACCATAAAAATACTTTCAGCGTTGGTGACGGTAGTATATCAAGAAGGAATATGGTAATCAGGTCTCAAAGGAACCATTTTTATTATCGCACGCTTTATTTCACCTCACTTCTCTTCGGCTCGGGAAAACCTAATATTCACCTCTTTTTACCAAGTCACAAATTTGTGTGTTGTGCTCCCACATCGACCGTTTCAGTGCTTTGTATGCAAATACCCTAGCCGATTTGCGTTTATTTATTGTGCTAACGACTTATTTTCTATCCTCTTACGCATGTTTTGTTCTTGAACTCAGGTAAACAATTAGGGGTGCATTTTAAGCAGGAACTAGTTTCAGCCAGAGCCCTTATGGCATGTAGTGCGCCCTTTGCCAGCGTTGAAGAACCGAGAGTATGATTTTGTTCTGTAAAGCACAGTGTTGCTCGGCGCATTTATGTACTTCAGTTTGTAGTGGGGCGGAGGTGAGGTGCTGTAAATTTTTGAAATTTGTAACACTGTCCGCGCAAAAGGACGCACTCAAAATGCTCCATAAGGACACACTTTGCCACTTGAATTTTGATAAATATTCTGCAATTCTGTCAAGGTCTATAGTATATCACGAATGATGTGAATCGACTCTTTCGCTTCGAAATCGGTTAGGTAATGGTTTAGTTTATGGCGCTGATTACATCTCGCGAGGGGGCCATACCAGCATCGATAACTGTGCTCAACACAAAGTTGTTAATTGAGACCGCTGGTAGTGAAATGTAATTACGGGAGAGATGCAGCTTTAGATTATGCGACTTTTCCTGGCGATCAATTTAGCAGGCAAGAACAACTCCGTGTATGTTGTTTCTGTATGTGGTACTGTTGCGGCTCCGTACCGTTGTCTGCAGTTTGAGCAACTTTGTTTCGCTGTATTAAAGATTTTTTCGAACTGCTTTGCGGAACACAATTCCTTTTCTACTAGTTCTCCTCTCTGAGCAGTGAATTCAGAAACTCTCATGTGCTACGTCGTTTAACAAAAGGTGAGTATAGTGTATTGTGCCATCGCACTTTACTAATTTTCCACAACAAACGCCCAGGATTTATACCGGTGTACGGAAGCCTCCTTGGTCCTCCTTGACGACAATCACCAAGCTTAATTTTTTCACGAAACGGGTTATAAGTTTCAAACGCTACTTCAGTAGTCAGAGATTTGGAATGAAGTCAGCGCTCTTAAGTTAGGCTCCTGTACTCTTTTCTTATCTTGAATATAGCTTGTAAATGCATCTCACAAGCACGGGTATTTATGGACATGGTTAGCCTTTCTAAAATCTCCTAAATTACTCGACAATTTCTATAACCTTTTAGGAAGATATAACCTTCCGATGCGAGCTTACCCGGGCTCCCATTATTGCGATGTTTTCCACACGGGGAAATATTTCTACAGAGGCAATATTTTTATATTTTGAGATAGTGTGTCTAGATTGCGGAGGAAGAATTTTGTTACCATTCCCGACGCTTTCACCACATAAGGCATCTTCAATATATCTGTAGCTTTCCTCTTGCCGGGCAAATCGCTTAGTAATGTTTTTTGGGCAACGCTCGATCCTCTTGTGGCAAGGTAACTTTTCCTTCAGGCGGCTGCAAAAGAAATAGTTCGCCTGCTGCATTTATACAAACAAACGTGTGGGTCTCTTTCCCGCTTGCACACATATGACCGCAAAGAATAATAACTGCAAGACAGGACAGAGAAACATTACCTAAACACCACTTGGACCTGCATGTTGGGCTGGGCGTTGAACTTTATCGAACTTTTGGTCACCGCTTCATGCCATAATTTAATTAAGATTGGAATCCTTACTGTCCATTTCTCTCAAATTTTTCGGCGACCAGCAGCAGCTCCTCGAGAAAGCACAAGCAGCAAAAACAGCCCACGACTACCGGGCTAGGATCGCCAACCACGTCTATCCTCTTACCAATCTATCAATTGAAATTTCGTCTCCACCAGCATTTCCATTTATGCAATAAAAAAAATTAAGTTGGACTGCATTGGCCAGCGTGTGCGTGGTTGAATAAACAGGCTGGCGCAAACAGAGATGCTATAGAGTTAGTATGTCCGCAGTTGTAATTTGAGAAAAAGGACTAAAAATGCGCCTCTGCTGGTTTGTCGACACTTGCGAGGCCACTTGACGATAATTGCTGTCGCAGTTTTCAGAGCAAGTTTCACTCAGGGGTAATATCTAGTTGTAGCTCATCTTCAAATCTCTTCTGGCAAACATAGCACTGACCCCAATTTCAAGAGGTAAAAATGTGGGCGCCTTGAGTTGATTTCTGCGTTCTCGGTATAAGATTTCTCATTTTTAAAGTTTTCATGCTATCCTAGGCTAAACTTCCATAGGGTTCCATTAAGACTACTGAAGACTACACCACTCAGTTAAAGTTACTCTGTTTGAAGCTGTCGATGTTGTCCTAAAGAAACAGAGTAACGTGAATTAATTCATGTCTGGCTGAGCTCGACTACCTCTATGATAAATGAAATATTGAAATTCGCGGGCTAAACTAGCGAGGACCGCTCCACATTTCCAGCCACGCGAGGCTTATAAATTTTCAAAAAAGGGTGCTAATTATTTTCAGAAAATGGGTTAGGTTTGTGCAACCAAACATGCATGACTTTTTTTGTTTTTATACAATTTCAGTTCATCTTTTGTGATGACTTTTGCTGATTGGCTGAATATAATCTCTATCGCCTGAATTTCCAGTCTAGCTGATGTGTTCCGAAGGTTTTACAGCTCGTTAGCATTCCTTCATGATTAAAGTGACATTTTTCCTAGTGCTTTAAGCAATAACCTCCAAGAAATGCGTACTATTCTTTTTTCTTAGCTGTTGCAGCACATCTCTGGAAAAAAATAGGTGTCGCCTCGGTCATTTCATGAAATGGTGCCATTTTGTTTTAAGAAATAGCAAATATACACACCTGCACACTCTCAGCTCATCCGCACCCTCCGCTGTCTTTACGAACTTCTCGTCCGGAGGCAGAGACAATGTTGACGTGAGTACGTCAAGATAGCTTGCGTAGCACCTAGAAATTGTTTCCTCGGCGCAAGACTCTTCCTTGTCACTCTCTTCTATCGCGATAGAGAAAGAAAAAGAGGAGCTCCTGATGAAGTATTCAAGCCCGAGGACATCATTATCATCATCATCAAGAGCGCATAACCTTGCACAACTACAAAACTTCTCCAGTGCAGCCTCGGAGCTCTGTGCGTGAAGCGAGGGACGGATAAATCGGAGCAGTTAACTATTCTTTCCAATCCGCTAATGCAAACGAGTAAATATTCGACAACCTCTTGTGCACACGCCTGATTTTCGGCACTTAAGAATGTTTCGTAGTTTACTGCCCTGCAGGACAAAGTTAGTGTTCATTAGAGACGCGTATAACGGATGTAGCATGCTGAGAGGAGAAAAAGCAAATAGAGGTACTCAACCTTTTTCTTTAATGTTTTACGCTTTTATTTCTTATGCCAACTTTGTATTTGTCTCTCGCTTCCCCATTACTGCTGTTTCTTTGACAATTTAGTTCAAAACTCTTGTGCTAGTTACCTTTTGACTATCTTAAATTTAGTGGCACTCAACTAAATTGTGGCGTCTTCTGTACAGGACTGGCAGCCATTCGCGGTTCTTTGTAAAAGAGTGTGCTCTATAGACCGCGTGCTGCCAATTGAACGCTTCTTGGGTATATTTCTTTGTCCTTTTCTTTTTTGCTTACTGTGAGCGTTTTTTCCTAGTCATTTGGTGCGATTTTTTCAACACTAGAACATAAGCGTCATTTGTGGTTGCATGGGTCTTGCGTACAATACGCAGCAACTCTCAATGAGCTCTCCTCGCAAGGAGCCCTTACAAAAAGTTTTAGACAGTCTATAGAGTGTCTATAGACTCCTGTCTATGAATTCTATAGACTGTCTACAGACAAATCCTAGAGAACAGTCTATAGGCAATACAAATGCCAAAGACAGTCCATTGACAGTCTATAGATTTATGGCCATACACTTTTAGTAGACTCTTGACTATAGACAGTCTACAGACTATGATTATACATAAGCAATATCTATAGAAGTCTATAGACAGTCTATAGACTTCTTATTGACTCTATTGACTTCCTATAGATATTGCTTTTTGTCTAATCATAGTCTATAGACTGTCTATTGACGATTTTTATAAGAAAGTGAAAACAGTATTCACCAAGATTTTTCATATTCAGGGTATAATTGTCTTTAACATGCATAAGTCCAATATCTTTAAGGCATATCGGTAATGCGAGCCTCGCCGAAACGGTTGCGGCGGATTTAGAGCATTCTGTGTACCTTAAATTTGAAGTTAATAAATTTGGCTTAACTTTTTAGTGAATGACAACGAGGATTTCCTTCGGGTAACTAAATATAGAAGAGAGATATCTTAGTTTTCTTTACGCATAAAATGTCGTAGCCATTGGAGTATTCACAGAGCCGTTTTTTGGACAAGCCGCCGGTGCAGAAAGTTTTGGAGATATTACATACTTAGTACAAGTACGAGCGTATCTTATGATTTCCTCAGTTTTACATTCATGTAAAAAATATAGAAAGCAAAAATTTAAATGCTTTACTCCCTTTTTTGATAGAACAGGAGACCACTGTATTTAGCATTCGATTTCCAGTCCGTTGTCGTAAGCATGTTTTTTTTTTACTTTCATTTTTTATACCAGATATCCTGGCGTGTTATAACCAGGGGTACAATTTTTGTTACGCCTCTGTAATTAAGTGTTTCGCCATTCGGCATTCTTCGATTTGTACGAGTGGCTGACAATTGAGCTATTTAGCCTAGCGGAGAACTACTAGCGAGTCCGCTCACGCGGCTGCCCGAGCGTTTCTTCCCCAGGGTTCCACTCAATTCCCCGGTTCTGCCGCGGCAATCATACCGATTCCGCTAATCTCTTACGCGGATATCAAGAACCATTTATACCTCTGCAGGAGGGTTCTCCCGGGACCTGCCAAGGGTTTAGACAGAACCGAGGAGTGCCACCTCAGACGGCTACAAACCGGGTCTTTCCTAAATCCAGCCGTACTAAAACACGTGGAGCCGACATTCACGGGCAGGTGCAAATTCTGCGGGCAGTATGCTGACCTATACCACATGGTGTGGGCCTGCCAGTTAAATACAAATATAGCAGTTATAAGTCAGCCAACTAGGGAGGGCTGAGAGGGGGCCCTTTCCAGCTCGGAACTGGAGGCCCAGCGGGCCCTGATCCCGAGAGCACGGGCAGCGGCGGCAGCCAATGGCGTCCCGGAATAGGGACTGCCACCCAGGTCAACGACCATCCACAGCTTTCGTTCTGAATTCAATACAGTGCTACAAGAAATGTTTTCCCCTCCTAGCGGAGACGTACACCAGTTTACCATATGCCGGCACCGCACGCGCGGTTATCCAACTTGTCGCTGACCTGCCAGTGGGCGTGCGCAGTAGGTCGGCAGTATTCCGGTATATGCCCCCGTTGTTGTAAATCTGTCTACTATTCTGTTCACTTCACCGAACGCCTCATCCTTGTGTTCTTGAAAACACAATGAACATTTCAAATGCAACATTTCGGTCTTATTATAGAGCATCTCACGACAGGTATAACCAAACTTTGCGAGCTGCTGCATATGGCTCAGGGTACAAATAGCATGAGAGAGCGCTCCAAAGCGTGGGACTTTACCCTTTGCACACCACGTTTTCAAGTTGCCATACTAAATAGAATTATGTCATGGTCCGAAAAAAATATTTTCTGTAATTTAACGACGGGAGATAATTTTCTTCTTCGGCACGTATACAAAATGCATCTGCGTACATATCTTCCCTTCGATGAACAAGTCTGCTTAGAGTAGATTTCACAATGGCCAGCAATTATGGCGTGGTAGAAATACAACTGCAGAGTGTTCAATATTTTTTGCGAGAGCGCCAAGGCGCTGGTCAAAACTTTCCAGGCAGCAGGGTCTGATATACAGCTTTGTAATGAAGGCTTTACTACCTCCCGAAGCTCACGACAAAGAGATGGTGAGGAGGAATTATATTGTCACCAATCCAGACATAGTATTCATCAGTAGTTTCCTGACTATATTGCTCCAAAGGCGGGCGCCGTGGGCTCAGACCACTTGTACAACCCTGGACACATTGCACGTCTCATTCAAGGAAGCATGTTTCACCATATCGCGTTAGGCGACCAAATAGAAATTCGTTACGCGGTTGCCTTTCACTCACGTATTTCTGTGGCAGTGCGCTGCACTGTTTTTGCAAACTTGCATCTCAATTTGCTGCAGCTAGCTAGTAAGCATTCTCGGAAGGACTTTTGCAAAAAGATTGTTTTTTCTTAATCTTTTTCTTTAATTTTCTCTAGGTCGTTGACCCCTGTTGTTTTATTTTCATTTGGTTCGCCTACGGTAACCTCTTGTTTGGTGCGGGCTTTCTTTCACATTTTTTGTTTACGTTTGTACTTCTTGAGTGGTATACAATAGATAAGAAGGACAAGAACTGCCACGTTTTGTTGTTTTGCCTGGTCAATCCCCCGCCGTGGGTATGTACCATTAAGCCTGAGGATATCATCATCAACATTATCATTTGCCGCTCGGCAGACCGTACACTGAATCACGACGAAGTGACGTCTTTTGCACAATCCTGGGGCCCCAAGGATTACACATGATTGATACCGCTCCCGCAATTGGGCGGATTCTTCTCTGGAGGGCTGAATGACGGCGCTTTGTAAGAAATACCTTACCTAATTTCATGAAGAACTGTTCAACTCGCTCTTTGAGATATTTTACCTGTATTCAGTATACATTTAATAAAAAAAAATGCTAATTTTTAGCCTACCACTTGGATATTTATTGCATTCGCACCTGAGTGGAGTAACGGAAAACAAGACATCCGCCTTCTTGTCTCCGTATGCGCAAAGGCTTTTAGGCTTTTTAAAGCCACTGCTTTGCATCTGTATCGTGCAAATAATCTGTAAGGGCTTATATTAAATGAAACAAGCTAGAAAGCAACTCCATGAACGTAATCGACATTACAAATCATTTCGAACATATCCACGAATGTTTTCTTCCGCCGTAAGCAATCTCCATGACCCTTTGTGCAAGCTCACATCAAAATGACGGCTACTAATAGCATGCAAGTTCAATTTCACATGCAGGTGCATATTACCGAAGAAAATATTTGCAAATTAACTCTCATGCAAGTTAACACTGCACATTTGTAAAAGTCGAGATTATTTACCTTGCTCGGAAGAAACCCAGTTTGGGATAGTGATCAACAAAAGAACCAGCGACAACACTGCCATCTCCAATGGAGGCGTCATTCTTCAAAAGGATTCAGTGCTCTCCTGGATTCCTCTCTACTGCAGGTGAAACCAGCACACTGAAACAGTAATGAAATGAGACCCCTATGGAGAAAACCCCTGCAATAAGTTTTATATTCATTGCAGATGCGAATAATACGGGAGGCAATGAATCAATGAGAAAAATTCTTGTAAAAATTACTTAAGAAATGTTTTCTTTTAGCCAAGACCGAAGCGATCAGGTAAGCCCGGCTGCGTGTTTCTGAGAAAGCAACTTTCGTCCCAAACCACTGCACACATAATAAAATCTGTATTCAATACTTCAAGGGTGTTTGGAGGACGGACAAAAAGATTGCTGAAAGCTTGACTAGGTTCGTAGTACAATACTTATGCAAAGAGAGGCATCACATAGGAAAGAAAAGAAAAAAGACAGAAAGAAAGACACAAAAACTATCTGCAGCTACTGCTGCAGTGAGAAAAAAAGTGTGAAGCAAACTACTAAGCGAACGTGAAACATACAAAAGTCCAGGATGTGAAATCAGCAATAAGCAAGATACATAGGGAATGAAATTGTTCTCTTAACATACAAAAGTGCGCACAAATTATAGACTTTCGTCCGAGACGGTTGGTATACTCAGGTATAAAGAGCAATGCAAACGTAAATGAAAGATAAAATATAAAATCGTTCTAAAGAATAACAAAAGCAAACTGACATTCTAGTTCGATATAAATTTCGTTCGTTGGTTTTTCAATGAAATAGACTCTATATCTGTATTTTCATCCTTCGAGATATCATTTAACATTGTCAACAGCCTAAATTTTCACTTATGATTTCTATAACCAGTATGGCATTTGTTCACATTCATTCTTCGCACTTGCGCCTAGGATAGGTATGGGTGTATTTTGCTAGACCTGCAAGCAATTTCAACAAATTAATAATTGTAACTGCTTCTAATCTATGCTTTCTTGTAATCAATAAAAGCAATATTTAGCAGTCGGTTATTCTGGACATTTTTCTATCACCTGATTCACAGCGTAAAGATGATCTATTGTCGAGTATCCTTTACGAATGGCTGCCTCATCACTTCGTTGATTGAACTTTAAGGTTGTTCTCGCGCTATTACCGATTACCTTAGTAAATACCATGTAGCCAACGGGCTGTTACCTGATCAGCCTGTAATCCTTCAAGACTGTGACTTCTCCTTTGTTATGAATTAAGATAATGTTAGCGTTCTTCCAAGCACCTGGTACGAGGGCATTGCGAATACAGGATTGCTAGTCTTTCTAGCTCAATCTCTCCTCCGGCCTTGAAAAATGCTGCTGTTAGCTGATCCTCACCAGCTGCTTTTCTCCTTTTCATTACTCCTAACCTTTGCATCTATATGTTATATTACTCCTAAGGCTTTCTTTACTGCTTCGCTACTGGCGGGATGTCCTATTGCTGTCCTCTACTGCCTCTCCCAGTAACGTTCTGATTACATTGCTACTGTATAGATTTGCGTAAAACTCTTCGGCAACTTTAGCTATCCATACCATATTGCTAATGACATTGCCCTCGTTGTCTCTTAGCGCATAGATCTTGCTTTTCCTATGTCTAGCTTTCTCGTTTCTACATTTATGCTATCTTTTTTCTCTCAGTAAGTAAAGTAAAAGTGCTTTATTTTTTCGTTAGCATTATACATTTGAGAAAGGTCAGGTTTCAGGCAAAGCTGCCAAAGCTGCTTGACAGGTCCGGAAACGTGCTGAGAAAATAGGCCAACGCTGGCGTAGAGGTAGTGCATCCGCCTCGTGTGCAAGAAGACCAGGGTTTGAAATCCGGTGCCACGCATTTTTCCACCGGATTTTTAAAAAGGAAACGAAAAAAAAACTCCGCATTTCGATGGAATTGCATAACCAGTCCTGGGGTGCGGCCTAATCTAGGTGACCAGAACCGACAGCACACTTCCTCACCCGAACATGATTTGGCCACCCAGGAGTAGTACTTGGGCTCAAAGTTCTATGAACAAAACATTTAACCCCCAGCCCTCAGTCCCTAGCGACTGCGGAGCAGCTGACCAAGGCGGCGGTGCAACCCGTGACGCAGCGGAGGGTGCTGTCATGCCGGGAAACCCACCCGGATTCCAATTCTGCCGGCCGCTAACTTTCTCCTACGAGCGTCCCTTTTGAGAAGCCCTGGTGCTGCGCCGCAAGGCACGCGCCCTAACGCTCCCTTGACAAGCCACGAGGCTGCGCCGTACGGCAGCGGAGTCCTAAGGAGAAGCATCTGCAAGCAACACGCCTGGACCTGTCCCAAGAAGCCAGACAGTGAGGCGCCGGTTTCCTTCTCTCCCGGACGCTTCCGCGCGCGGCAAAATTTGAAGCGGTTGGCCCGCGCGATCGCTGATTGGTCCTTTCGGACTGCCGTCGAGTGCTGCCTTTGGATTGGCCAGTTCTGAGGGGCCACCGTTACTCAGGCTATATAAGCCCCAACGCTGCAGCTTGGAAGTGTGTGACTGAGTGACGGAGTGACCGAGAGACCGACCCACCGTGAGTCGAGTGCTGCTCACGAGTGGAGTCGGATGGTGTGACGTGCTGGTGTCTCGCTGATCGTCGCTGTGCGAGAACAGTCGCGTTGTGTAGCTCTCAGCCCCCGTGCCGATGTTGAACTATATTATGCCCTGTACATAATGTATAAAGCGTTTTCTTAGTCTCACCGACGCCTGACTCGGAGTCTTCGCTACCGCTAAGAGAGCTGGCAACGCTCAGTCACGAAACGGGTGGCGAGCGCAACGGGACCACCTCTATGGCTCAACAGTGCTAAGAATAACTGGCTCTAGACAGGCCGCCATTGGAAACAACCTGGCAACGTTTAACGCTAGAACCTTATAGAATGAGGCTAGCTTGGCAGTGCTGTTGGAGGAATTAGAGGGCATTAATTGGGATGTCAGAGTGCTTAGTGAGGTTAGGAGGACTGATGAGGCCTATACGGTACTAAAGGGCAGGCACCTACTGTGCTATCGTGGATTAACAGACAGACGAGAGCTAGGTGCGGGATTCGTCAACAATCAGTATATAGCTGGCAACATGCAGGAGTTTTACTGTTTTAACCAGAGGGTGGCATATATCGTAATTAGATTTAATAACAGGTACAACCTGAAGGTGGTGCAGGCCTACGCGCGTATGTCAAGCCATGATAACCAGATCGTTGAAAGCTTCAAAGAAGATGTACAGTCGGCAATGACCAAATTAAAATCACAGTGCAATGTACTGACGAGCGTCTTCAGTGTGAAGGTAGGCGTGATGCAAGTTGGAGACCAGGTGGTAGGAGAGTTTGGCATAGGCTCCAGGAATAGTAGGGGAGAGTTATTAGTAGACTTCGCAGATAAAAATAATTTACGGATCATGAATACCTTCTTCCGCGAACGAACAAACAAGAAGTGGACGCGGGAGAGCTCCAATTTACAGACTACAAAAGAAAACAGACTTCATACTGTGCGCTCACCCTGTGGCCGTAGAGGATGTAGAGGTACACGGAAAGGTCCGTTGTAGCGACCACATAACGGTAAGGTCTCGTATTAGCTTAGATTTGAAGAGGCAACGGAGGAAACTAGTGAAGCGGAAGGCTATTAACGAGTGAGCGTTAGGAGGGAAAGTAGAAAATTCAAAACTTCGCTGAAGAAAAGATTCTCCGCTTGAATTGAAGAAGGCAACCGTAATGGTGAAACAAGGAACGTAATCTCATAGTTTTCTTTATGGAGTGCGCCGCAGAAGTAGGCGGTAGAATGGCTCGACGGGATTCCGGAAATCTGTCTCAGGAGACTGAAGGTCTCGTTAAGAAACGCCAAAGCATGACGACGTCTAACTCCGCAGACAGAACAGAAATAGCAGAGCTATAGAGATTAATAAATAAACGCAAGTTAGTGGACATAAGCAAGTTTAGCGCGGTGATAATCGGGCAGTTCTCGCATAACCGCACCTAAATCCCGTTTAACTGTTTCGCGCGCCGCCTTTATCTCCTGCCGCAGTTGTTCCCTCAGATCACTGATTTGTTTGCTCATTTTGAACAAAATGCACAGCAAAGTATCTTTCTTACGCACTGTCTCAAGGGTACTCAATACCGACATTGGCAGGGAACAAAAAGGTAAGTGCAACGTGCTAAATATAAGGGCTGACAAATAAGGGCTGACAAACCAACCTGCAAAACAGATGGAATGAAGGCTCAGGGTGTGCAGTCCGCTGCGCTCTCAGTGCTGCTGCCAGTGAGATTTGTCTATGCCGGGCTGGCTCCTTTTATTCGCTTTGACGATCCTGGTGACGTCAGTCTCACTACGCAGAAGCGACGGTTGTTTTTACACCACCAGCCAGTAGACTGAGGACGATTCCGATAACAGCTTTTTTTTTCTTGCTTCCGCATCGACTTGTACAGGGATGATATCAAGATTCTGCAAAAAAAAAGTGGAATGAAGGCTCAGGGTGTGGAGTCCGCTGCGCTGCCACTGCTGCCAAGGAGCAGTGAGTCATGCTGCCTCATCCGGGATGTTACTTCGTAGTGGACTAGAATCTGCGTTGTTTCTTTTTTCTTCTGGAAGGTTGCAGTCGACATGAAATAACGGCCAGTGCTTCCTCCGCCTAGTCGCCGACCAGGAACGCGCGCTACAGATCCATATCGTTCAAGCTTATATGTTGAAGGCAGTAAAAAAGGTCGGCTCCGGCATCCCTTTCTTCCAGACCTTTCTGACAGCCAGTTATACCCGCCACCGCTAGGAAACCTACAAAATTCTACTTATCGTCAAATATAATCTGGCCGCCCTAAGTGGCGCACGTATCTGCGTATTGCCTCCATCGGGACACGAAATGTCCTATTAATAATCAGATATATCTCATTTTTGTCAAAAATGGTATCTCTGTCCCTCTTAAACTTCTTATTCTGGTATGAGGACTTGCGAAGGCATCTCGTGATGAATTTATTATTGGAAAACAGAAGCTAGGTTTGCAACATTATTTATGCAAAGAATTAACACGCTTCAAGCAATGATCGGGCTTTACCCTGTCCTTATATGCATTTCCATGTGACCAAAACAAAATTGACCAATAAAATTGATTTTCTTGCCTTGTCGAACTGCTACTGGGATCTCTTAAAAGATTTTCAAGGAAATTCATCCCTCTAACCGATGCATATCAGGTGTATAGGTTTTGAAGTGTTAACATCCCAGTTCACTGAATCCCGGGAGAGACCGCAGTTGCTATTACTTCCTGCAAAGATGCTTCAATATGGACATTTAGAAATGAATATGAACGGGAAGAGAACGTTCTTCCCGTTCTCTTGCCTTGTGTGGGTGTGTGCATGCGTGTGTGTGTGTGGGTGTGTGTGTGTGTGCGCCTGTGCGTCCGTGTGTGTGCGAGCGTGTGGATGCGTGCGTGTGTGTGTTTGCGTGTGCGTGTATTCGTGTGCATGTGGATGTGCGTGTGTGTGTGCGCGCGTGTGTGCGCGCGTGTGTGCGCGTGTGTTTGTATGGATTTGTGCGTGCGTGTTTCCGTGCGTGTGTGCGTGTGTGTGTTTGTTTGCGCGCACGTGCGTGCGTGCTTGTCTCTGTGTGTGTGCGCGTGTGCGTGCGTCTGTGTGCACGCGTGAGCGTGCGTGTGTGCGTGCGTGTGGACGTGTGTGTGCGTGTGCCTGTGTGCTTGCGTGTGCGTGCGTGCGGGCCTGCGCGGCTGTGTGTTTAAGGCTGTGTGTTTAATTTTGTTTAAGGGAGGCATCGCAGGCATCAGCATTATGTTAGATAAGGAAATTGAGAGGGTCAAACTTTTGGGAGTAGAATGAACATGTTACTGAAACCTGAACCATGTCCGGTGATTTGTATGTTTTTTCATTGAGAGTTCGATATAAGACAGCCTTAAACTATTGTTGACACGACGCTGTAGAATAAGTAAAATTCAGTGCCATTTCGGGCGTCAAAGGGTGACAAAGGTGCTGAAAACCTCCCTGATTTGTTTTCAACTTTTATGACACTTTTCAGCGTGCTCACGGTGACTCCAGATGCCTTGACCAGTAAGTAGTGCCTTCTGAAAAAATGCTGACGTCACAATTAATCTGTAAACCCTAGATCAGTACAGGAGCGAGTACAAAAAGTTAGCACAAGTGACCGATGAACAACGAACAGGGAGGCGGATTCGCACTGCACAGGACGTATCCAAATACACGCTGATATAGCGACAGCGTGGCGCCATTTACATGTAAGCTGCCCAAGGTACGAGGGCTGGAAAGAGGGTTTTTATTGTTATTAACATGGACACAAAAAGAGAAACTGGTGCCCAAGGACGGCTCTAGCAACTCCTTTCCGCAATAAGGGCAGACACTGCGCTGAAAATACAGACATAAAAGCTCAAAAAAGCCACAACAATGTTACTACCAGACAATTCCCAATACATGTCATATAATGAGCACGCCAGACATCCTGAGATAAAAAAAGAACAAGTATATGCGATAAGGAATGTTTTGTCATAATCAACGTGGGCAATAAATAATAAATACCAAAAACAAATGGAGGAGGACCAACAGAGGACGACGACTACGTTGTTCTAATATCCTTAACACAAGGCACTAAGATGCACTACTACTTCTTTGGGAACTCGTGATCATGTAGCATGCAGCAAGCGCTGCTAAACTATGATTGGTTCTTTCTCTAAGGCATGCGTCTGCCCTGTATGCTATATCTATCGGAGAAAAAGAACAGCTTTTAACCGAGGTAGTCAAACCGCTGTTCAATCAGCCTTAAAAGTATTATGCTCTGGGAATCTTATTACAGATAAGTTATGGGCCACCGCGGTGGCTCAGTGGTTATATTGTTCGGCTGCTGACCCGTTCAATCCCGGCCGTGGCGGTTGAATTTGTTTGGAGGAGAAATCCTTGAGGCCCGTGCACTGTGCGATGTCAGTGCACGTTAAAGAACCCCAGGTGGCCGAAATTTCCGGAGCCTTTCACTACGGCGTCCCTCATAGCCTTAGTCGCTTTGGGACGTTAAACCCCATAAACCAAATCAACCACAGATCAGTTACATTCCCGTCCTTTTGACTGCACATCTATCGTGCAGGTGTGGTAGCCGATTTCATTGTAGAAATTGTGTCCTGTGTGCTGCTTCCTGGTCGCAAGCGGTGATTGCGAATTTCTAGACTTCTGTTCAACCTTAGGGGGACTGCAAACCGACTCAGGGGTCAGTTCGATAACATGTGCAAGCAGCATTATTTCTCTCCAACCAACATCGAAAGAGCGCTGTGCCGACTGCGAAGATTCGCGCACCGTGCCTCACGGTGAGCCTGCGTGCCTGTGATCGATGAGCAGCTCGTGACATTAGGAAGCGTTATACCTTTTTCTAATGTTGGTTCCATCCTAAGGCACCGTCGGAAATTCGAATTCAGATAGCGCGAGCAGAAGACGCAAAAGTAGAGCAGATACAAATTCTCGGCATAGTTCTCCAGTATCACGCTCACAAAGCCGATTTTCTAAAGCGACTGGAGAAGCACGCGATGTAGACACTGAGCATCATCAGGCGGGTTCGGAGCAAAGGGTGGGGATTAAAAGAAAAAATATTTACTGAAGCTCCTGCACGCACGCTTTCATATTTGCAGAGTTAGCTACTCTTCGCCTTATCTCGATTTTAAAGTCGGCTAAAAACATTAAAATTGACGGTTTAATAGGTAAGTGCGTCATGCGCGCGCTGGACCTGCCCAAGTGTACATCCACGCAGCAACTCCTGTCGCTGTGGATGCAAAACATGTGAGTGGAACAGCCGCAACCGGTGAGCGCATCTCAGATTGCGAGAGTGCGTGCAACAAAAACGGGCAGGGCTATCGTAGCTACAGTAGGAATCAATCCGGACAGGGGCCCCACCAGAAAGGCATAAGTTAAGGAGGGAATCAGCAGGTGCCTAACCGTCCCCCCTTTACCTAAGAATATGCACTCCGGGCACAAGAAGAGCAGAGGAGCAAAAGAGCGGAGTTCGTTAATCTCCGGTGTAGTGAGATGCCCTCGGGGCAGGTAGCGTGTGTGAACACCGCGGGTGGCCACGACGGGCGAGCGGTAGCAGCGGTAGTAGATGGCCGCGGAATTTTCATTACGGCTGCCTCCCTAAGGGCGCGCTCCGATGCAGCGGCGGAGGAAGTTGTGGTAGCATTGCTTTGCAACGACAAATAGGTAAATTTCTACATAAGCGACTGTAAAACTGCCATCAAAAATTGTAGTGCATCGTTTGCGGCGCCGAAGATTCTCGACCAGGGATAAACTGCGAGGAAAATTGCGTTGATCTAGACCCTGGCGCTTGAAGCCGTCTCCGCCGAGGAGACGGCTCACGAGCTAGATCGAGGTTTATACCAGAGGGCTAGTGAAGACTCCTTCGGGCAAGGGAGCGGGGAACGCATGGAAAAATATGGGGAAATAACTCAACATAACAGATTGGAACGTTGGCTGCCACACCCGCCAGACCTGTTGTTAATACGCAGGCAGTCGCGTGGATACGACTCAAGACATATATGTGCCCACACCCGATCCTGGCGAACCACATGTTTCCGGAGGTAAGATCGGACGATTGTTAACACTGCGGGTTAAGGGCGTCCTTCTATTATATAATCTCGGAATGCCCAAATTCTCCTAGCAGGGCGCTAAATATGAATTTTAATGAATGCTGGGACACCCTGCTGCGTAGTTCGGACTCACAGCTCCAGCTCCGCTTCGTCCGACCGGTGGAATATGCCGCCGGGACTCAAGACCTCCCGACCAGCGTCTAGACATAAGCCTGCCGGCCTACTGCCGATTGGGGTGGAGGAATGCATTTGTTGGATGATAAATATGTTTTCGACCTCCTCACAGAGAGTGCTGTTGTAGTCTGGGATCTTAAATTCATTGCGGCCGTAAAAAAGACGAAATCTATTTAAAACAGGGTCGCTCATTTCGTTACTAACACTTTCAGGTATGATGCCAGTGTGACTGCAGTGAAGAAAGCATTTTTTTAATGAGCACTTTACACACGCCGCTCCTTAAGCAGGCTCGCATTGCTGCAGCAAACGCCGGGGGGAAGGGGGGGGGGTTGTTGACCGCAATCTTTATATAAAGCGGCCTGAGTTTATCTCGAACAGAAAAGGGAGCAGTCGCAATATACATGAAATAGCTTGCCACAGCACTGCGTACCTATCGTCGTTTTTCGGCGTACAATAAACCATTGCAACCGGCTACCAGTATGTGTCGGTCCAGCCGCTGACGACACTTTTCCAGTTCTGCTGATGAGCACGTACAATATGCGGGAGCAAATTGTATTCTCAAATTTATTTTTTTCTTCTTTAATTTTTATACGCACCTACTATAGCATTCACCAGATAACGGGCCCAGTTGAGTACGCATTGATAAACATTCTGACCTCGCTGCAAAGTATAAAGGTACTGCGTGCTCGTTTTCGCTTTTCATTCTGGCATGACTGTACATGAACAAATGAGTGACCATGTTTCAGTGCTAAAAAAATAGACCTAATTCCGAACGTACAATATGCGGGAGCAAATTGTATTCTCAAATTTTTTTTTTTCTTCTTTAATTTTTATACGCACCTACTATAGCATTCACCAGATAACGGGCCCAGTTGAGTACGCATTGATAAACATTCTGACCTCGCTGCAAAGTACAAAGGTACTGCGTGCTCGTTTTCGCTTTTCATTCTGGCATGACTGTACATGAACAAATGAGTGACCATGTTTCAGTGCTAAAAAAATAGACCTAATTCCGAAAACCATATGTTCTTGAACATAGTCGTCACTAAAAAAGCTTTGCCGCATGGCTGAAGTAGTTTTCGTCTTCTCAAGGTGGGATCAAAGACCCATTTCCTAGCATTTAAACCTAAGGGAGCCGAACAGCATATCAGAGAAAAGCTGATACCCATTGTTTCACTGGTGAGAACCGGATTGCACTGGTAATCGAGCGCTGCACGTAACGCGTCCGAGTCGGACAGAGTCTGAAAAGCAGTGCGCCATAGCAGCGCACTGACGTCATTACGCAGAACAATACTGTGCAGTAAGGAAGAGTAGTAGCACGCTAAGACAAAACTAAGAATATGCAATAATGTGATAGAAATAAAATAAGAACAAACGGCAAATGTTTCAGAGAATGCTACAGGATATTATAACGGCCGCTTCCGACTGGGGTAGAGCAGTTCAACTGCCTATAACATTTTTTTCTCACTAAGTAACAATCACATGGCGTATGCTTGATGAGTGCATTATATCTGGTCGCTCTGTGTTTTTTGATGTAGGCTTCTGAATATTTTTCTAAACGCTAGGAAAAATCGGTCTCTCTTCCGGAGGGATGAGCCTGATAACATTATTAAAACACTGTTTGTGGGTAACGTCCAGTCGATTCGAGTTCATGTGAGAGTGTATTAGTCGCGTTGCGCGGTATTGTTGATTTAAATCGGCCTGTAGATTTTCGCAGCTTTCACATACCCAGGCCTCTCTGCGAATGTAAAGGCCTGCCGTAGGCCCAGTTATCTGTTTCCGTCCGCAAAGAGCCGGTTTCGTTAGATGGACCGCAATTTCACAAGGGCGCGCAATCCTGTAGCAATGTTCCCTGCAGATATGCATCTGGAGAAAATCGGAGAAACGTCAGTCACAAAGAAAAGTGTTACAGCTTGTCTTTCATGCCGTTTCCGTCTAGTATATTCGGTTGCAGTTTCGTGAGGATGTGCAATGCTGTAGCAATGTTCTGTGCAGGCAGATAACTGGGAAAACCACAGAAAACGTAAATCGCAAAGAAAAGTTTGAGTTTGAGTTTGAGTTTATTAACATTTTAGTTCTCAGTACAGAAAACTAAGGGCCGGGGACAAAAGGTACAATACCTGTACCTGGCTGGGTCCCCTGACCCCACAACAAAGTTGGTAGCGATGCACTCCGAATAAATGCACTCCGAATAAGTGTACCGGCTTGTGTTCCACACCGCTTCCGTCTAGAATATTCGGTTGCGTTCTGCAGCATGTGGCTTCGCCCCTGCTGCGCACAGGTTTTTGGCATTTTGCTGAAGAGTTCCTCCTTCATAATCCGTTTTCATTCTGATTTGCTTGGTCAGAGCACCGTGCACTTAGCTCTGCTCGCTACGTTGTCACTTCCTATCCTTCTGTTCATTTCTTTCTTTTATTTATTTATTTATTTTTAGTGTGAGGCGTCCACTTACAGCCGTAGACCGTATACACTGGTGCAGTAAGAGCAGTGAATGAGAAAGCGTACTGAAGGGAATGAGAAAAGAATAAAGTGGGTGCGCTGATATTTCGGAAAACTTAATGAACTATATGGCAGCCATAAAACATGAAATCACATGAATTATGGACTGCGTTGTTAAGGAAACTACTGAATTATTTATTTTTTTTAGTTTAGAGATACTCCAGTCTTGGAAGACCAAGCAGGTAGTAGCATAGAGATACAAATTTTTACATAACACTGCTTTCAGGAGCACATTTCAAACTTGTACTTGGTTGTAGAGAAGCAGCCACACGCACACAAAAAGGGAATTAAATTTTGATAAGAATATACATTCATGTATGTAACAAAGGCTTACACGAAAAAAAGACAGAGTAAAAAAGTTTAATACGGAACTGCGCTTGGGCAAAAAATAAAAATTATATAAAAAAGAAACCTCAAGCGTGCATCAAGATCGAAGTGCAGTGGTTAAAGCACACTAAAGATTTTGCGAAGAAAACCTGCAGGAGGCAGATCATTTCAGTCTGTTCTAGTTCGCGGAAAGAATAAAGGCTCGAACTAGTTGGCCAAAAACCCACATCAAGGTTAGGTCGGACATGAACACACTACTGAAGCGGGTTGACGCTCAAGACGCTAGAATTGATGCCCTTACCGCTAGGGTAGACAAAATAGCCGAACGTGCTGACAATCTGACGGCGGAATTCGTCATGTTCAGGGAACGAACCATGGGTTGCTTCCAGCAAATTCTGGAACAACTAGCAAACATAGAAGCCAGGCTTCCCCCTGTTGCCGGCAACACCCTCCCCTCGCTGCAACCGCAGCAGCAGCCTCTATAGGACATCATGGCCCCTCCCCAACAAATTAGAATCTGGCAGTGGAACTGCAGAGGCTTCCAGTCCAAAAGATGGAACCTGCAGGCATACATTAAAAAAAAACAAAACCACACCGGACGTAATCACGCTGCAGGAGGCAAGCGGCATGGTCAAATTAAATGGCTACGCCGCGTACACCCCGCTAGAAGTGCAAAAAGAGCACAAACCCAAGTCGTTCACGGCCACGCTAGTGCAAAGAAATCTAACGGCAACACAACACGCACTCGAAAACACAAGCGAGGACTACGTGATGTTAGAAATAATCCCAAACAGAAAAGGGGACAACAGTCTCTTTATTCTGTATATATATAACTCACCGAAAAACCGGGGCACAGGGCTGGCGGACCTATTGCGTAAAGCCATTAGACTATCTTATAAGAAGGGATTAGTAATCACGGGGGACTTCAAGGCCCCACATCCGGCATGGGGATATCGGACGGCCTCCCCTAAGGGAAACAAACTATGGACAGAAATCCAAAACTTAAGGCTCACGCTACTAAACAACCCGCAAGACCCCACGAGGATAGGCAATAGCGTCAGCGTAGACACGTCCCCAGACTTGACGCTAGGCAAAGACCTCGAGGGTGAAAGATGGTCAAACACAGGACACACCTTGGGTAGCGATCACTACATCATAGAGATTGAAACACAAACCAGGCCGATGAAGGGGAAGCAGCGCGAAACGAAGCTGACAGACTGGAACACCCTCCGAAAAGTCCAGACAGAACCGCTCCGAGGGAGATATCGGATCTAAATCAATGGGTTGAGACACTCAAAAGAGACGTAAACAGTCACACTAGACAGACCCCAACCACCGAACATGACATCACAGACTCGAGGCTGGCCCACATGTGGGAAGCCCACGAGAGCCTCTTGAAGAGGTGGAAAAAAACAGAAACACAATAGAAGGCTAAAGAAGAGAATATCGACACTCGAAAAACAGATAGAAGACTACACAGACGAGCTTCAGCGTCAACACTGGGGACAAATTTGCGAAGAAATGAATGGAAAGCTAGGGTGCAAGAACACGTGGCATCTTCTTCGCCACTTACTAGACCCAGGACAAAGTCAGCGGCACAAGGGCAGCTTAAACGATTGATTCACAAATACCAGGGAACAGCCGCGGACCTAATAGAGGAACTGAAGAGCAGGTACCTTAACACAGACAAAGGGGGTTCATCTCCAGCTTAAACGATTGATTCACAAATACCAGGGAACAGCCGCGGACCTAATAGAGGAACTGAAGAGCAGGTACCTTAACACAGACAAAGGGGGTTCATCTCCAGCTTACCAAGGAGCAGAGAACACACAGCTAGATGAGGACATCTCGATAGCGGAGGTATGGAGAGCAATGAGTCAACTAAGAACCACGTCGGCAGCGGGGGCAGATGGGGTAACCAACAAAATGCTAAGGAACCTAGATCTAGTCTCGGTCACGGCAGTCACAAATTACCTAAATGAGATATGGAAACGAGGTAGTCTACCTTCACAATGGAAACATTCCAAAGTAATCTTTATTCCAAAACCTGGGAAGAAACTTGAATTGGGCAACCTCAGGCCGATATCGCTAACGTCCTGTCTGGGGAAGCTGATGGAACATGTCATATTAAACAGACTCCAGGAATACGCAGAGGAAAAGGAGGTATTTCCTGAAAAGATGCTAGGCTTCAGGAGCAAGTTGTCCACGCAGGACGTCATGCTCCAGCTCAAAGCAGACATCATAGACCCGCCCAACAAAGGAAGCGCCAAAACTATACTGGCTCTAGACCTACATAAAGCCTTCGATAACGTCAAACACGAGGTCATACTAACTAATCTCGCGGAGATTGCCCCTGGAAAGCGGACCTACGATTACGTAAGGGACTTTCTAACCGGCAGAACCGCAGAAATAAATCTAGGAGACATCCAGTCAGAAACTATTAAGCTGGGAGACAAGGGAACTCCGCAGGGATCAGTGCTCTCTCCTTTCTTATTCAACCTGGCGTTGAAGAACCTACCGCCGCTATTGAAGACTGTCGAGGGTATAAACCATACGCTATATGCGGATGACATAACAATATGGACGCATACAGGAAACTATGGGGAAATAGAACAAAATCTCCAACACGCGATCGATATTGTCCAGGATTACGCAGAATGGGCAGGACTAAAATGCTCGCCAAGCAAATCCGAACTTCTGGTGATCCGGGGGGCTAGCAAACGCGATACCAACGCAGGAGACATTCGCGTACTGGTAAATGAGACTCCGGTAGCCAGAGTTGACAAAATCAGGGTCCTAGGACTTATAATACAGGACAATAGAAAGAACACAGAGACAATAAACAGGCTTAAGTCCACAATTAACATGACAACCAGGCTCATAAGGCGAATAGCTAACAAAAGACGGGGAGTCAAAGAGAAAGATCTCTGCCGAATGGTTCAGGCTTTCGTGATAAGCAGAATAGTTTACGCCGTTCCCTACCTCAGGCTAGGGCTGGCGGAACAGAACAAAATAGATGGGATCATAAGGCAGGCATATAAAGCAGCATTGGGGTTGCCCAATGGAGTGCTCCACTGCACTCCTACGGAAAGACTTCTTAAACTGGGGATCTACAACACCACCACGGAACTATGCGAGGCACATATATTTGCGCAATTAAGGAGGCTTGCGACCTCACCCCCGGGGAGAAAGATCCTGAGCAACCTCGGATTACATGATAGAATTCCAGAAAGAAATGCGCAGGCAAAATTACAGACCAAAGTTAGAAAATCACTCACTATTAAACCACTTCCAAAAAACATGCACCCTGCTTTTCACGAAGGCAGGAGGAGAGCCAGAGCAAAGGCCCTTGAAGCCAAGCTCGAAGGCTCGGAATACACAACCTATGTAGACGCGGCGGAATACGAAGGAGGCGACTCCTTTGTGGTCGCGGCCGTGAACGACTCGGGTGAAACATTAACGGCCGGTTCGGTCAAAACAAAAAACTCAGGGACAGCGGAGGAGGCGGCTGTCGCCATGGCAATGGCCAGCACCAAAGCAGTCACCATAATTAGCGACTCCAAGGTGGCTATCAACAATTTTTCGCGGGGTATGATCTCCCAGGAGGCAGTACGAATATTAAGACATAAAGACTGGGGCCAAAGAGAGGTGGAACTAATATGGGTGCCGGCACACTCGGGGAACAGGGGAAACGAGTTGGCTCACAGTATAGCTCGAGGTTATGTCAGCCGAGCAGTGAGCCGGGTTGAGTCCCCAAATTTCACGAGAGATGCATTCATATCATTTCACGAATACACCAATCAGTTTAAACTGGAAAGGAGGATCTATCCGCCACCAGACAATAAGCTCGACAAAAGCCAGGAGGTAACGTGGCGTCGGCTCCAGACGCGAGCCTTCTTTAGCCCGTCGAGACTAGCACACATGTATCCAACACAATACAACGCTACTTGCAAACAATGCGGCGACATAGCCGGATATGACCACATTTCATGGAGCTGCAAAAAGGCGCCGCCACCGGCCGACCTACTACCAGTCCCTTCTCTAGAGCGGTGGGAGGCTATACTGGCCAGCTCAGACCCGTTGACGCAAGTCCGGGCCACTGAGTGGGCTCACAAGGTCGCCAAGGGCCATGGGCTCGAAGCCACCTAGTATAATGCCCACTAGGGCTCAATGCTGACAATAAACGTTTTCCAATCCAATCCAAATGTGCGCGCGGCATGAGAGAGCGAACTGTGGACGTGGCGATGCGTGGATGAACGCGATGAAAGCGGCATAATATTGTTACGAAGATGAAGAGGGCAGTGGCGCGGGACGGAGCGCTCGCGCTAGGCCCGTAGCCATTAAAACCATATTATCACCTGTCATCATGTCGTCCTTTTCCTAGGCTTGCCACCACGTATCATTTGGTGTGAGGTGCGGGTTCCTCCTCGTCATCCCGGACCCTGGAGCATCGCCGCCTTCTGCTCGCCTTCGTCGTTGGCCGAGGGGACCTGGGCTCCGCCGCCGGCTCAACCCGAGCCCGAACTGACCAGAACCGACCAGCCGCTTTCCCCCGCCCCGTCCCCAGCCCCGACCACGAGACACGACGACCAGGACCAGACGATGCATGACCCGACGACGACCCGAATCAAGACGGCACCCCCACCCAAGCTGTCGGGCGAGTCCTTAAACCCTGACCTTCGGCTGTGGGCGACCGACCGCTGGACCTGAAGCTCCGGGGACAACCGTGCACCAGATCATCTCGTTCATCTTGGTGGCAAGCCTTTCATCTCCTTCTATCCTTTGTGATCATAGTCATTCGAGAATTTACGCAATCGATCGGGACGATCGCTCGGAGGACCGGGTCATGTTACGAAGATGAAAAAGAGGGCAGTGGCGCGGGACGGAGCGCTCGCGCTAGGCCCGTAGCTATCAAAACCATATTATCATCTGTCATCATGTCCTCCTTTTCCTAGGCTTGCCACCACGTATCAATATAAGTGTAAGATTTTGGCGCTTTGTGTATATGGCAAATAAAACCTTAAAGGGACTATGAAACAAATTAATTGAGATTATGTAAAGATAGGCAATCCATCACTCGTCACTCCAGCGCAAGAATTTTTAGCTAGCATCAATAACAACGAAGTTATAGGCGATTAAAAATCACCCTCCTCCTCTCCCCCCTCAACTCGTACGCGCGGGGCACCAAGAAAAAATAAAGAAAACAGCTCCGGGACTGGGCTCCGCCCATGAATACGTCTTTCGCTGACGTTCGGTTTACAACTTCCAGTTGTCGCACTCCCGAGGAGCAGCGTGCGTCGGCAGCGTCTCTCCAGTCTCGGCGCTTTCTTGGATTGCGGCGCGCGTCGGGTTTCTTTGCTAGTTGGTACAATGGACCCGGACCTGTTCCCGGCTCACACAATGTTTTATTTTTTTTGTGCGCTAGTTCGGCCGTCACACCGATGCTGCCAAGTCTTGGCGTGAAACACCGTGCATATACTGAGCCTAGCTGTCGAATGATGTTGGACACCCGGCTGCGGAATCGCAAAATCGCGCTGCCCGACTTAGAACACAAGGAACATACGGTATTACGGTCGTAAAACGGACGGGAGAGTGAAAGAAGGTCGGGACCGAGTCTGCATGTCGAACCAGCAGCCGAATGTGAACCGCAGCAGTACGTAGCCGTCAGGCCAAGGCCCTCCGCAACAGCTAACGCTTCGAATTCGTCCTGTGCCCTAAGTAAATGCGGCACCTTTTTTTAAGTTCTCGTAGATAAAATTATCTTCCATCGCAGATCATATCGTGTAAACGTTCATACCGATCGCTGTAAGCTGGAAACTCGCCTTCCCGGCGGGAAGAAACAGTGTCGGCAGCGACTTCGGTCGAAGCTTCAGGTGCTTGACATTCATGCCTGACTGTCGAACGAGCGCTGGGTTATAGTAGTAAGCGTCAGGTGCGAAGTGTCGACCGCAAACGCGGAGTCTTCGGCGGGCGTGCGACGCTGGCAGTCCGATGCGCTTCATCCAGGCTGCTCGCTCACGCACGTCTCTAGGAATAACATGCCTGAGTTCAACACCTCGCCAGTCACTGGGTTTGCAGCCGACGACACAGCAAGGCGTATTCATCTTGGGCGGTCGAAAAAGGCACTGCGAGTGGCTCCCGAACTCGCGACAGAAAGAGGCGGCAGAGGTAAATTAAAACCATATGCGCGAAGGCAATGCCCTCGCTCGCACTTGCCCGAGGGGGTCGCGCGGCAGCTCGAGCAGACGATTTTCACCGCTACCGGAAGTGTGCCCGTGACGTCGAAGCTGCCGCGGCTCTAGCGAATGACAGCGTGTGGTGACCTGCCGACGTCATGGGACTAGTGACGTCTGTTTTCCCGATTTTGGTTTCAGAATTGCTCCCTACGAAGACACGAAGCGGCCCGCGAATTTTAAAAAACACGATTTTTAAAAATTCATAATAAATTGCCGGCTCAGTTCCGAAGACTCATACTTGGTGTCAATGCTTCTGAGCATCACTTCTAACATTTACAAGCGGCTTTTAATTCTTTTCATGGTCCCTTTAAGCGCGCAATTCTCATCCTGCTTCTGGTGTTCTGATGTTAATGTTTGCGAGTACCTTTGAAATAGAAAGCATTGCCTCATATTTATTCAATTTAAAACCTACGGCGGGTCTTTGAGCCATTTCCAACTTTTGCTTGTCTTTTATGTAGTAGGATCCCATACCACTCAAACGTACCCGAGTTTTCACAAAATAAATGCTTTATAGGGTGGAAGGTTTAATTCCGAGGATGCCTGTTTTAACTTATGTTGTAGAAAGTCAAGTTTGCATGTAGCAGAAGCGCAAGCGTATTTAATATATATAGACCACGAAAGGATGTTAGTAAGTGCACTTTCTAGGTATTTATATTGCTTAACTTCATTCACAGTATTCCCATTAACTTGGTATGAAAAGGACTTTTTTTTATTATTTGTAACACGAAGCATCAATGTTTACTCGCCGTTTAAAGTCATACCCGACCTCGTACACCAATAATTGATTGTTGTCAAACTGTTCAATAGGTTTTTTTATCATTCTCACAAGTTATATTTTTATAGAGAAGGCGGTCATATCCAAATAGGTGGATGTTAACATAAGGATCAATTTCAGTAGTTATGTCATTAACACATCTTAAGGGATGTCGCCACCTTTGAAAAATCGTTTTTTTTCTGTAAAAAAGGACATTTTTTCTTTTTTATGTTTAGGGAATCCCCAGACATTCAAAAATGTTTTGAAGAAAGAATAATGTTCGTATCTTAGTTTGTTCAAAAGTTATAGCCAACTTTTGAACAGGTGGTGAACAGTTCTGAAACCGAAACTGATGTGCTTTGGTAACAGAAAATGATAACCCAGCGATAATCAGCGGCGTATATTGAAAATTTTCTGTTTTGTTTATGTCTGATATGTAAAAGAATATTCAAAGGCAATTGGTAAGGTTTCTTTTTTTTTAAACATTGCTTTAAATTTCCGCAAGGGGGATGCAAGACGCTACAAGCGTCTCAGTTGTTTATTTTGTGCGCACTTCACGCTTTCGCTTTGAATGCTACCGGATTCGTCCTTCAATGATGGCAGCAGAAGTACAGCAGATATTTTCAGGGAAGCAGGCATCGAATCTGGCCACCACACTCTCATAGCATGTTGCACCAGTGACCATTGCCGTGTGATGAAGGCCCAGCGTCAATCAACGGGGAGGAGAAACATCTCTGCAAGAAAAGACGGGCAGCAACAAATGCCAAAAGAGAGCTCGCGTCAGCTAAGGAGGGCCCTAGCTATGAACCTGGACGATTTTAACTTCCAGGGCATGATGACCTTGTTTCTACAGGGATTGAAAAACTTTAATCTTGTTTTTCTCAAAACTCTATTTCTCGCACTTTCGTGTTGCGCAAACAGTGATAACTTCCAAATGCATAAATATTCTTCAAGGAAACTTTGCACGCTCGTTCCTTTGTTACTATCCTGTGCAATGAACTAGGATAAATGAAATCTAACGGTGAGTTTTGATATAATCGTGTTTTATGTCACGGAATGTAGGCAAAAATGACACATTTTTTTGTTTTCTTTAGCATTTTTGCTATAACTTTTTTCTCAATTATCGGATGGCAAAGATCCTAGTTGGTTGTACAGTATGGTTAGGGGCTAACTCTGTGCCAAAAAGTTTGCAATTCCTGCACTTCGTTTACCAGTTATGAATGTTTGCATAACAGCCATGTTTGGGCAATTTTTTGTGAATAATAAATGCCAGCATGGCTTTTTTGAATTTTTTGTTGCTTTTGAATATCATATAAAATGGTGCTTTATAAGGTAAATGTGAAATAAAAATTTAACGGTCAAAATTTAAAAAAAAAATTGAAAAAGGTGGCGACATACCTTAAGAAAGAATGGGCCCTAAAATGCCTTCCTGGGAAACTCTAACAACATGATCCCATATCGCAGAAACAAGAACGGCGCACTTTCTAACCTTTAACATAAGATTTAAGCTGCTGTGCCAGTTCTCTAGAGAACACAAATATTGTGACGAAGACGATGAAGCTCGCAGTGGCGCGGGACGGAGCGCTCGCGCTAGGCCAGCGGCCATTAAATCATCTCTTCTTCATGGTTCATCACGCCTCCTTCTTCGGCTGGCCGCCACGTTACAACATGATCGAAAGAGAACATAGAGAAGAGTGTATATCAGGCGCAGCAGCAAAAGACACAAAGTCGTCCGCGTAGGCGCAAGTGCAAACATGGCTTTGGAAAGGAAGGCAGCTCAGTGGTACATTAACTAGCAGAGGAGAGAGGACAGCTCTTTGCGGCACACCTCTCGTTTGTGTTGACTAGCGCATTACCGCTCGTCCTGTCTTCTTCTATGTGGGTGTCCTAATTACATGCGCTAGTCTTTAAAATTAATGACGTGAGCCATGCCCTCCATAAGTGCGCTTGATTTAAATTACCTGTTCGTTCCATATCGAACATCATGGCCGGAAATCGAGTTTAGAGGGAGTGAGAATTTTCATGCGGTGCAAAAATTCTGAAAGAGGAATTAGTAGGATATTTTCATTAATTGTACCGTATGTGATGATAAAGAAATCGCCCTAAAACTTTCAAAGCGGAGTTTACACCTAGATTTTTAAACTTAGGAATCACCTTTGCCAACTTCCACTCGGAAGCAATCCAAGCCGGTTCTGATAGTTAACCAGGTATAACCAAGGGTCAGGATATTAACCAAATAGAATCTTGAGCATATTCGAAATGACGCAATAGGTACCGGGAGCAGCAGATGGCCCCCTCAGTAAAACCTAAGAAAGCTCCCATAGATGAACTTCATGGTCATAATTTAATTGGCCTCACTGGCGCGAACAACATTGGTCTTAATTGTAGCAGAGACGAGAGCTGCTTTTCCATTACCTTGGCAAGTGATTCAGCCTCTTTGATAGCTTCTCTTGGTGCCAAACTAGGGAGTACAAATTTAGGAAGGCCGTCACCAATCTCATGTCTTTCATTCGCGCGTGAAATTGTGCGTTTAAAATGGCTGCGATAAACATATCGTAAATCTAGTTTTTTTTTTTGCTTTCCTTGTGGAGAAAACTTTTCCGTACCGCCTTCCTCCCCCTGCAAATCCTCGTACGGTCCGCATTCTGCAAACAATTAGAAGTATTCCTTATTGATGGCCGCACCACCAAGTGCGACTTTTTACGGCATATAACTTTATAGAAAGGTTGATTGGTGCTCCTCAATGATGGTTGATATTTACGCAAGGGCAGGGCTCAAAGCCTTCTGAAATCGGTCATAATTCTCATGTGACCGCAACAAGGAAGTCGTTGGAATTAAGCAACAGATGGTAGCAAATCGTTATAGCTGTATATTCACTAGAGGTGCCGCAATTAACACTCAACCAATATTTTACGCCAATGCCAGGGCTGGCGAAAGTTTGATGCGACACAGACTGAGTGTGGTAAATTTTTGGTACAAGTCCGGACACCTACTGTGTGTAACTTTTTTAATGCACAGAGGACAGAACAGGTACAAAACAAACAATAGTAAAGGCGTTTTTATTAATGAACCATATCACTGCCCCTGTTCATGTCAGCCTCTAGTTTTGTATTTAGGCTCAGCCAGCGGCACTCGAAAATGAGGCATCAGAATTACGTCCCGGTACGGACATTTAAGGCGCGAGCCCGGCGCGGGCCCACAGTTTCAAGAACGAGTCGACCGAGCACCGGCCCTACCCAGCAAAAACGCGTATATTCCGGAGCAGTTTGGCCTGACAGGAGAGGCAGTCCGGGTTTTTAATTAGGACTGCGCTTTCTCCAAGAAGAGAGTGCGAAGCAGCCAGCATCACATACTTTTGCTCAGCTTGATCCGGAAACTTGTTTTTCGTTTTTATTTCGTTCGAAAACTACTGAATTTGAAGCTATCTGATTTATCACGTTTGATGTCCTGCCACTGCTGGCTTTCGGTGCCTTTTCTGGAGCATGTCAGGGTAGTTGCAACGGAAGTCTGCTCTGATGCAAAAAAAAAAGCCTGTGCTAACCGAATGGGGGTTTTTGGGTGAATGTGAGCGATAAAACTCTCATCGGAGGCCTTGAGCGGCAAAGTGAGGAGCATCATTTGCTCTCTCTCAATACTACATAGTGTTGTGATTGTGTGACCAAACCATGTACCCATATTCGGTAATTTTTCCAGAGTTATCTCATGTCGCGCAGATAAAGGAATATTGTACGCATTGTATCCTCATCACGGATTGCGAATAACGCGAATGGGCGAAAACATTCACCAGCACGCTATCACAGTACTGTCCAGACCCCTGTGGTATAAACAAATCTTTACCCATATTTGATATATAATACTTTAAAGTAAGCCGCATACACGGTTGATATTTTTTTTTCCAGCAAGAAGCATTGTAGACATCCGCATATTGTCAGAAAGATAAATTGAGAGGCTCGGCATTTCGGTAATAAAAAGAACGGGTTAGTCAAAGGTCAACAATGTACGGAGATTCTTATGTTTATTCCACAAATGCGTAGAATATCAGTTTTTCTATTTTTCCAAACGGAGTTATCTTCGACGCTGTAGCCCAACAAATTCTCCACACATCGTGCCGAAATGTATGCGCATAGGAGGAGCTTGCAGGCAAAGCAACCTCCCCAGTGCATGTAGCTCGTCAAAGTAGCGAAAGGTTCTCGGGCCACAGCGTCGAGGGTGACTGCATTTTCGAAATTCTAAGAACTGACATTCTTCTTCTTCCTACTACTACTACTACTATTATTATTATTATTATTATTATTATTATTATTATTATTATTATTATTATTATTATTATTATAAAAATAACAATCGAAGCAAAAGATGTTCCTAACCGCGGCAACTGCCATCGAAACCTGAATCCCATGCGCTACGGCTAGAGTGAGAAAAGGGCACGGAGAGGGAAAGAAAGGGGGAGAGATAGGAAGAAAGGATAGGGGTAGGGCGGCAATGTACACTGTATACAAATAAAGGTGTACGGCTATCACTTACGGGGTGCCACACGCTCCTCGATAAAGAAGGAGACTAACAGTAACAGTGAAATATTTATTAGTTAACCAGAACGCTCATTAATGAGCACGTCTTGAATGCATTCTGATGCGCTACACAGCTGGCAATACTATACCGGAAAAATAAAGCGCTAGCTCAAAACGCCCATTTCTAAAGAGTGCGGAACATCTTAGTTGAAACGTCCGCTTTATCGGAAATTTCAGATGCGCTGGAAGAGCGAGCTCGTGAAGAGATAGAGAGAGCCACAAAAGACGACAAATAAAGAGACGAAAAAAAAATGGGCGACAACTACGTGACTGGATCTTTACGTAACTCGATTACACGCTGAACCTTTGCGTGCTGAGCACCCCTGCGCGGACGTTCAACTTGCCTTCTTTATCTCGCGGACACCGTCCGTCGCCTCGGTTTGATATCTGACCGCCGCCGGAGTAGTGGCGATAGCCTGGAGAGGAAGTGGCGGCCGGATGGAGCGGGACTTCACTGGAGATTTTTTTTTTGTGGTCGTATCAGCCGTGTCGTCTATGTATTGCCTCTCTGTGTAAATACCATGCGTGGAATCGCGACGAACATTTTATTCACAATTTGTTCGAAAAAAAAGCAGCGATGACGAGGAGGTAGAGCATCCACCTCCCATGCAAGGGGACCGGGATTGGAATTACGGTACCACGCAATTCTCCACCCAGTTTTAAAAAAGAATCCGCCTGTCGATGGAATTGCATAACCAGGCATGGAATGCGGCCTGATCTCGGTGGCCAGAGCCAACAAAACACTTCCTCACCAGAATAGGATATGGCCACCCTGGTGTTGTACTTGGACGCAACCATCTATGAACAAACCTATTAGCCCTCGGCCCTCGGTCCTCAGCGGCTGCGGAGCAACTGACCAAGGCAGCGGCCAGATACATGTCGCAGCAGAGGGTGCTAAGAGTCTCTGGCTCCGGACATTCTGCAATTGAAAGCTGATCCTGGCAACGTTTAACGCTACAACCGTATCCAGTGAGGCTAGCTTGGCAGTGGTCTTGGAGGAATTAGCTGGTATTAATTGAGATGCCACAGGGCTTAGTGTGGTTAAGAGGACTGATGAGACCTATACGGTACTAAAGGACGGGCACCAACTGTGCTATCGTAGATTAGCAGTCAGACGAGAACTAGGTGTGGGATTCGTCATCAATCACGATATAGCTTGCAATATAGAGGAGTTTTATTGCATTAACGAGAGGGTGGCATCGATTCTAATTAGGCTTAATAAGAGGCACAAGCTGAAGGCGGTGCAGGCTTACGCGCCAACATCAAGCCATGATTAGCAGGTTGCTGAACACTTCTATGAAGATATCGAATCGGCAATGCCCAAGTAAAATCCCAGTACACTGTAAATGGGCGACATCAATGCGAAGTTAGGCAAGAAGCAAGCTGGAGACCAGGCGGTAGGCGAGTATGATTAGGTTCTAGAAGTAGCAGGGCAGAGTTGTTAGTAGAGTTCGCAGATAAAAATTATTTACGGATCATGAATACCTTCTTCCGCAAACGTGCAAACAGGAAGTGGACGTGGAAGAGCCCCAATGGTGAGACTAGAAAGGCAAAGGCCTCCCCCGTGTCTCTCAAATCAACCCTCAACTCATCCAGTTGCGGCCAGCGTATCCCCGCAAACTTGTTGATCTCATCGGCCCACCTAACTTTCTACCGTTCCCCGCTACGTTTGCCTTCTCTTGGAATCCACTCCGTTACCCCTAAGCAGCACCGGTTATCTTGCCTTCGCATTACATACCACGGCCAAGCACATTTCTCCTTTTTGATTTCGACTAGGATGTCATTAACCCGCGTTTGTTGCCTCACCGACTCCGCCCGTTTCAGGTCTCTTAACGTTAGGCCTATCATTTTTCTTTCTATACCTCGCTGCATAGTCCTTACCTTAAGCTGAACCCTATTTGTTAGCCTCCATGTTTCTCCCCCATAGGTGAGTGCCGGTAAAGTATAGCTGTTGTAGACTTCTCTCTTGAGGGATATTGGCAAACTGCTATTCATGATCCGAGAGAACCTGCCATATGCGCTCCAAGCCATTCTTATTATTTTAGTGTTGGTTTGGTTGGTTTATGGGGTTTAACGTCCCAAAGCGACTAAGGCTATGAGAGACGCCGTAGTGGAGGGCTCCGGAAATTTCGACCACCTGGGGTTCTTTAACGTGCACTGACATCGCACAGTACACGGGCCTCGAATTTCTCCTCCAAAGAAATTCAGCCGCCGCGGCCGGGATCGAACCCGCGTCTTTCGGGCCAGCAGCCGAGCACCATAGCCACTGAACCACCGCGGCGGCAATTCTTTTAGTGTAACAAAATTAAGCGCATTTTTGAAGCAAAAAGAAACAAACAGCGCTGCGCGGACGCATCTCGCCAGCGAGGGTCGTAAAACGGTGAAGAAAGAAACCGCGGTGAGCGATTAGCCTTGTGTGTGTGGCGTCCCCATCCACCACCGCTCGCCGACACGGCGTGCGGGGAGGGAATGTCAGCCATGCCGTCGATTTTTCTAGAATCCCGGAGTCGCTTCTACGCGATGTTGACGGAGAGGACATAAGCTTGCGTGCGCTAAGATATGTCCCCCTCGTCTTCACTCGCACGTCGGCGGTGGCGCCACGCCAGAAATTACGAGATGCTCCTCGAGCGACTCCCGACTTTTTACCAATGAGGACGCGCTGCCGGCGCGAGAAGGAAAAGGACACTGCACGGCCGACGCTGTGTGTATGTGGGCGCCCACTTTGGCGCGTACAACAAACAGACGCGGACTAAGCCTATATGAGAAGAACGTTGACCGCTGTCAGTTTAGCCCGAGCCGCCGTTTAAGGTTCAGGGAAGCGCAGCCGTTCGACTCCCCGGAAAACACCACTCGCACAGTCACGGTCCAGCGAGGCAGCGTGGGCCAGTCTGCGGACGGCATCGTCGAGAACCTCTGGTCGTCCGAATGTCGCAGTGCCCAGAGAACAAATTGGGTTTTGTTTGTTTGCCTCTCTCGTGTTAGTGCACTTTAGGTGCAATATCCCTTTTGTGCTGTAGTCTCTCTCGAGTTTAACTTTGCACGAGTTGCATTGTCTTCTGACCCACTTTGTGCCTGTTTGTACTACTGATTGTAAAATCCTCTGTACCGTCTCATTGCTGTATAAACTTTGTTTGTTTTGTTTGGGAACCTTTAGCTCCGACCCATTCTCTGGCTTGCGACCGGTGAACATTGCGCACCAAACGACCAAAAACCTGTTGTCACTTGGTAGCTGGTCTCCGCTGAGCTTACCACGCTGAGTCGAGGGCATCTCCTTTGAGTCCCAGACCACTACCCCGACACGCTCTAAGGGTGCCTGGGAACGCCACGCTAAATATGCGTGAAGTTGGGTGATAATTAGTAATTTCCCTCTCAATATCCGCACCAGCGGTTCTACATGCCTAAGTAGACATATTCGCTTACTACTTCCAGCACCTCGCTACAAATTGGGACCTGCTGTTGTCTTGCTATACTGTTGAACATTACTTTGGTTTTGTGCGTGTTAATTTTTAACCCCACCTTTCTGCTCTGCTCGTCTAACTCATTGATTATGCTTTGCAGTTGATGTCCTGAGTGACTTACCAAAACAATGTCATTAGCGAATCGCAAACTACTTAGATATTCACCACTAATTCTTATCCCCAATTGTTCCCATTTCAAGGCCCGGCATACCTCCTGTAAAGAGGCGGTGAATAGCAATGGCGAGTTCGTGTCTCCCAGCCTGACACCTTGACTTATCGGAATTTTATTGCTGACTTTATGGAGGGCTGTCAGCTGTGCAATCGTTACAAATATCTTCCAGTATTTTCACATAACACTCTTTTACACCCTTATTCCGCAATGCCTGCATGACATATGAGGTTTCCACTAAGTCAAATGCGTTCTCGTAATCAAATAAGGCTTTATATACGGGTTGGTTATATTCTGCGCCTTTCTCTATCACCTGATTCATAGCGTGAATACCATCTATTGTCCAATATCCTTTACCAAAGCCTGCCTGATCACTTGGTTGATTGAAGCCTAGGGTTGTCCTGACTCTATTCGCGATTACCTTTGTAAATACCTTATAGGCAACTGAGAGTAAGCTAATCGGTCTGTAATTCTTCAAGTCCTTGACGTCTCCTTTCTTGTGAATTAAGATAATGTTACCGCTCTTCCAGGCTCCTGGTACGCTCTAGGTCACAAGGGATTCCGTATACAGCGTGGATAGTTTTTCTGACAGAATCTCTCCTGCGTCCTTCAACAAATCTGCTGTTATCTAATCCTAACCAACTGCTTTCCCCCTTTGCATTGCTCCTAAGGCTTTCTTTACTTCCTCCTTAGGTATTAGCGGGATGTCCCATTGCTGTGCTCGACTGCCTCTCTCAGTAATGCTCTGATTATATTCGCTACTCTATGGCTTTTTGTGAAACGCCTCAGCTACTTTAACTATCTTACACAGATTGCTAATGACATTGCCCTCTTTGTCTCGTAGGGCTTTAATCTGGTTTTTTCCTATACCTACTTTTTTCTTCAGTGCTTTTAGGCAACCTACGTTCTTTATAGCCTGCTCGATTTTGTCCACGTTGAACTTCCTTATGAGGGCTACCTTGTGCTGATTTATTAACTTCGATAGCTCTGCTAGTTCTATTCTGTCTGTGGAGTTAGACGTGATCATGCTTTGGCGTTTCATAATTAGATATGTAGTCTCCTGAGAAATCTTACCGGTATCCTGTCGAATCACCCTACCAACTACTTCTGCGGCACACTCCGTAATGATAGCTCTGAGATTATCGTTCATTGATTCAACATTACTGTCGCCTTTTTCAGTTAAAGTGGAAAATCAGTTCTGCAGCGAAATCCTGAACTCCTCTACATTCCTTCTTAACACTAACTAGTTAATAGCCTTCCGCTTCACTAGTTTCCTCAGTTCGCTCTTCAAATGTATGCGAATACGAGACATTACCAATCTGTGGTCTCTACAACGGACCTTTCCGAGGACTTTCACATCCTCTACGGTGCCAGGTGAGCGCACAGTATGCAGTCTATTTCATTTTTAGTCTTACCTTTGGGGCTCTTCCACATCCCCTTCCTGTTTGCACGTTTGCGGAAGAAGGCATTGATGACACGTAGATTATTTTTATCTTCGAACTCTACTAACAAATCTCCCCTGCTACTTCTAGAACCTGCCGCGTAGTCGCCTACCGCCTGGTCTCCAGCCTACTTCTTGCCTACCTTTGCATTGATGCCGCCCATGTACAGTGTACTGGGATTTTACGTTGCACATTGCCGATTCCACATCTTCATAGAAGCGTTCAGCAACCTGGTAATCACGGCTTGATGTAGGCGCGTAGGCCTGCACCCCCCTCAGCTTGTACCTCTCATTAGGCCTAATTACGATAGATGCTACCCTCTCGTTCAACAATAAAACTCCTCTATGTTGCGAGCTATATCGTGATTGATGAGGAATCCCTGACCTGGTTCTCCTCTGTCTGCTGGTCCCTGATGGCACAGTACGTGCCCGCCCTTTAACCGTATAGGCCTCATCTCTGCTCCTAACCTCACTAAGTACTATGACGTCCCATTTAATACCAGCTAATTCACCAACAGCACTGCCAAGCTAGCCTCACTGGATATGGTTGCAGCGTTAAACGTTGCCAGGTTCCGTTTTCAATGGCGGGCTGTCCGGAGCAAAACATTATTAGCACCCTCCATTGCGTCACATATCCCAGCACCGCTCTGGTCAGCCGCTCCGCAGCCGCTGTGGACTGAGGGCAGAGGGCTAATTGGTTTGTTCATAGATGGTTGCGGTCATATACAACACCACGGTGGCCAAGTCTTATTCTGGTGAGGAAGTGCGTTGTCGGTTCTGGCCACCTAGATCAGGCTACTCTCCATTCCTGCTAATGCAATTCCATCGACAGGCGGATTTTTGTTAAACCGGGTGAAGAATTGCGAGGCTCCGGGATTCGAACCCCGGTCCTCTTGCACGTGAGGTGGATGCTCTACCTGCTTTTTTTTATTTTTTGCCAATGCTTTCAATGATTTTGTTTCGACCAAATTGCGACCATATCACGGTCGCAATTTGAAGCATGGTCTTTACGCAGTGAGCCAATACGTAGTCAACAAGACGACGCGGGCACTGCGACGAATCTGCAAAGAAAAAAAGACGGGTGGAGGTTGGGGGGGGGGGGGGAGGGGCGGTTACGATACCTAATTTTGTGGAAAGCTGATACGACCACACACAAAAAAAAGAAAAAAATCTCCAGTAATGTCCCGCTTTATCCGGCCGCCACTTCCTGTCCCTGCTTTCGCCACTCCGCCGGCGGCGCTCAGATGTCAAGGCCAGGCGATAGATCGCGTCCGCGCGATAAAGAAAGCAAGGTGAACATCCGCGCGGGAGGCCCCGCACAGATCTGATTATGAAACGCCAAAGCATGATCACGTCTAACTCCACCGAGAGAATAGAAGTAGCAGGGCTATCGAAGTTAGTAAATTAGCACAAGGTAGCCCTCATAAGGAAGTTTAACGTGGAGAAAATCGTGCATGCTCTAAAGAACTGAGGTTGCCTAAACCAGACACCGTGTTCCCAGGTGATGAAAGAAGCCCTGTTTTTTATCGCACTCAGGTTTATACACTGGCGTCACACGACCACAGATCCACTATCGCAGTCGCAGCTGACGATGCCTGCTGACATCACGCAAGCATTACAAACGATTCCAGCACAGGTCCAGAGCGTAATCCAGTAACGCAAAGATCTAGTAACGTAATTGTCGCCATTTTTTTTTCGTCGCTTTTCGGATCTCTCTTTGTGCCCATGTCTTCACGTGCGCGCTATTCCAGCGCATCTGAAATTTCCGCTAAAGCCGGCGTTTCAACTAATCTGTTCCGCACTTTTTAGAAATAGGCGTTTTCAGTTAGCGCTTTCTTTTTTCGGTATAGGATTGTCAGCTGTGTAGCGCATCAGAATACATCCAGGATGTGCTCATTAATAAGAATTCCAGTTAACTAATAACTATTTCACTGTTACTGTTAGTCTCCTTATCTATCGAGGGGCGTGTGGCCCACCATAATGATATCCGCATATTTTTATTTGTATATACGAGGGGGTATCTAAAAGAAACCGGACTTATTTTTGTTTGAACTTATTTGTTCACATTTTCAGCACAGACCTTCAATATCCTTCAAAGTACTCTCCACTTAGAATGATACGTTTGTCGAATGTTTAATTCCATTCTTCAAAACATTGTTTAAATTCATCTATTGTTATGCTTGACAGTCCCTCCGTCGTTTTTTTCTTCACCTCAGCAACATCAGCCAAACGTTTTCCATTCACCTGTCTTTTCATTCTAGGAAACAAAGAAGGTAGCACGGGGCAAGGTCGGGTGAGTATGAGGGTTGAGGAACAGAGGTCATGCCATTTTTGATCCAAATTTGTCGTAGAGACAGGGCTGTGTGAGCAGGGGCATTGTCATGGTGGAAAAACCAGTCACCCGTCTGCCACAAATCAGGCCGCTTCCACCGAACACTGTTGCCCAATCTTTTCAAAACATCCAAGCAGAAAGCCTGGTTAACTGTCTGACCCTGCGGAACAAATTCTGAATGGACGATTCCTCTCGCGTCGAAAAAAACAAATCAGCATTGTTTTGAGGTTTGGTTTCACCTGACGAGCTTTCTTGAGGCGAGGTGAATTTGAAGTTTTCCATTGGCATGGCTGTTGCTTTGATTCAGGATTTAATTCAGGAACACTTGAGTTGTCCCCATAACATCGTCCTTGAACGTCTTTCTGAGTATTTCAAGAGTTTCCGTTCCACTTTTTCCGAGAACGAATCAGAATTTCACCGGCGCACGCTGTTCACGAAAATCAGCCATTGCGAAAACGACACTAACACAAGACAGTCGTCACTCTAAAATTCTGTCTAAATTAGTCTGACCTCCTTCAGCGACGGCACTCGGCTTACTGACTCTGAAATGTTCGTTCTATGCGCTCCTAGCGGCAAAACGCGGTACCCTAGAAGCTGTGCCGATTCAAAAAATTAGTCCGGTGTCTTTTGGGTACCCCCTCGTAGTGTACATTGCCGCCCTACCTCTATCCTTTCAATCGCTCCCAGTTTCTTTCCCTCTCCGTACTCTTTTCTAGCTAGCTCTAGCCGAAGCGCATGTGCTTCAGGTTTCGATGGCAGTAATAATAATAATAATAATAATAATAATAATAATAATAATAATAATAATAATAATAATAATAATAATAATAATAATAATAATAATAATAATAATAATAATGTGAGTTGTTAGAATTTCGAAAATGCAGTCACCCTCGACAGTGTGGGCCGAGAAGCTTTCGCTACTTTGACGAGCTACATGCACTGGAGGGGTTGCTTTGCCTGCAAGCCGCTCCTATGCTCATACAGTTTGGCGCGATATGTGGAGAATTTGTTGGTCTGCAGCGCCGAGGATACCTGCGTTTTTGAAACTAGAAGAACTGATATGCTAGCCATTGTTGAATAAACATACGAATGTCCATAAATGGTTCAGCTTTGAATAGCCCGTTCATTCTACTCTCGATATGCCGAGCCTCTCAATTTATCTTTCTGACATAATGCTGATGTGTACAACGTATTTTGCCGGGAAAAAAATTATTAACCTTGTACGCGGCTTCCATTAAGGTATTATAGATGAAACATAGGGAAAGGTTTGTTTATACCATAGGGCTCTGGACAGTACTGTGATAACGTGCTGGTGAATTTTTTCGCCGATTTGCTTTATGAGAGTTTTATCGCTTAGTTTCACCCAAAAACACCCCATTAAGTTAGCACAGGTTTTTTTGTTTTTTTTTTTTTGCGTCAGAGCAGACTTGCGTTGCAACTACCCTGACATTCCCAAAAAAAGGCACCGGTAGGCAGAAGTGGCAGGATATCATGAGATCAATCAGATAGCTTCCAAACTCAGTTGTTTTCGAATGAAATAAAAAAGAAAAACAAGTTTCCAGATCAAGCTGAGAAAAATCTTTGATGCTGGCTGCTTCGCGCTCTGTTTTGTGAGAAAGCTCAGTCCTAATTAAAAACCCGTACTGCCTCACCCCTCTGGCCAAACTGGGCCAGAATATACGCATTTTTGCTGGGTAGGACCGGTCCTCGGTTGACTCGTTCTTTGAAACGGAGGACCCGAGCCGGGCTCTCGCCTTACATGGCAGTGCCTGGGCGGGATTCTGATGCCTCATTTTCAAATGCCGCTGGCGCAGGCTAACTACAAAACTAGCGGCTGACATCAAAAAGGGCATTGATATGGTGCATTAATAAAAAAACGCCCTTACAATTGTTTGTTTTGTAGTTGTTCTGTGCTCTCTATGCATGAAAAAAAAGAACAAACAATAGGTGTCCAGACTTGTACCCAACATTTACCAGACTCAAGCTTGTGGCATCAAACATTCGCCAGTCCTGGCATTGACGCAATGAATTGGTTGCCTAATAATTGCGGCACCTCTACTGACTATATAGCTATAATTTGTTGATACGATCTGTTGCATAATTCCTGCGACTTCTTATTTGCGGTCAGATGAAAATTATGACCGATTTCAGAAGACTTTGAGCTCTGTCCTCGGGTCAATTTTAGCCATAACCGAGGAGCACCAATCAACCTGCCTATAGAGCAATATGCCGTAAGAAGTCGGACTTTCTGGTGCTGCGTTCAAAACGGAATACTTCTAATTGTTGGCAGAATCCGGACTGCACAAGGGTTTACAGGGGGAGGAAGGCGGCACGGAAAAATTTTTTCTCCACATGCAAAACGCCAAAGAAAATACTGGATTGATTATATGTTTATGGCAGCCACTTTAAACGAACAATTTCCCGCGAGAAAAAACAATATCAGACTGGGCATTTCGATTACCTTTCAAATTCGGAAACTCGACGTGTACTATTAGGTTTTCTACGCCCTGGAAGATAGCTGACGGCCTTGCGAAATTTATACTCTTTAGTGTTGGCACCAAGAGAAGCTCTGAAGGAGGCTGATAGCTTCCAAGGATAGCTGACAGTTGATAGCTCTTTCAGAATTTTTGCACCTCAAGAAAGTCCTCAATCCCACCAAACTCGATTTCTGGCCACGATGTTCGATATGGAAAAACAGGCAATTTAAATGAAGCGCATTTATTGAACGGATGGTTCATATCAATAATTAAAAAGCTAGCGCATGTAATTAGGACACACGCATAGAAGAAGACAGGACGAACGCTAATGCGCTAGCCTACATGCTTCAGTCTTTTAATTAATGATGACACACCAACTTTCCCAGCTTACAGCCTTGATGGCTCATATGTCTGCCTTGAGAGTTGAATTCTCTTTGCTCGGCGCCAGCAACTGTACAACTGCTCTGGCTAGACGTATCCAAACATTACAACAGTAATGGGCACTCGTTGCTTTTACACAGGTTACAGCCTCTTCATTTGCCCGTTTATTTAGCTGATGGGATATAGGCATTTCTGTATAGCAGTCTTTTTACGTCCATAATAGCGTATGACTCGGGCGGTAAACACAAAAGAGAGGTATGCCGGAAGCAGCTGTTGTCTTTCCTGTGCGGATTAATATATTACTGACCTCCCTTCCTCTCCAAAGCCATGTTCACACTTACGCCTATGCGGAAGACTTTGTGTCTTTTGCTGCTGCGCTTCATATACACTCTCTCTATGTTCTCTGTCGATCATAATTGAGTATCTTACAGAACTGGCAGAGCTTAAACCTTATATTAAACGTTATAAAGTGCGCCGGTCTTGTTTCTGCGGTATAGGATCATGTAGTTGGAGTTCCCTAGGGAGGTGTATTTGGGCCCATTATTTTCTTAATATGGGTAATGACATAACTACTAAAATTCATCCTTATGTTAACATCCGCTTATTTTCAGAGGACCGCCTTCTCTACAAGCATATGATCAAAAAATGATCAAAAACCTATTGAGCAGATTAATAAAAATTAATGAATTGTGTATGAGGTCGGGTATGACATTGAACTAGAAGAAGACATTGATGCTTAGTGTCACAAATAAAAAAAAAACGTCGTTATCCCTTTTCAAACCAATTAATCGGAACACTGTAAAGGAAGTAAAGGAATATAAATGCCTAGAAATTGCACTTGGTAATACTCTTTCGTGGTCTATATATATAAATTACACTGGCCCTTTTGCAACATGCAAACATGACTTTCTACAACATAAGTTAAAACAGGTACCTTCGGAATTACATTTTCCACCATATAAAGCATTTATTTTGCCAAAACTCGAGTACGTTTCAGTGGTATGTGTTCCTACTACATAAAAGATAAGCAAAAGTTCGAAATCGCTCAAAGGCGCGCCGTTCGATTTAAATTGAATAAATATGAGGCAGCGCTTTTTATTTCAAACGTCTTCGCAAACAATAACATCGGAACACCAGAAAGCAGGAGGAATATTGCGTGCCTAAGGATTTTTTTCGCCATACACACAAAGCGCCAAAATTTTAAACACTTATATTATGCCGCTTCTATCGCGTTCATCCAGGGATCGCCCCGTCCACAGTTCGCTCTCCCATGCTGCGCGCACAAACTTGTTCGAGCCTTCATTCTTGTCGCGAACTATAACGGACTGCAATGATCTGCCTCCTGCTGTTTTTCATCGGAAAATCCATACTGTGCTTTAACCGCTGCACTTCGATTGTGATTCACGGTTCAGGTTTCTTTATGATATAAGTTTGATTTTTTTGCGCAAGAGCAGCTCCGTATTCAACTTTCTTTCTCTAGCTTTTTTTCGCGTAAGGCTTTGTTACCAATGTACAATCCTGTCAAAATTTAGTTCCCTTTTTGAGTGCGTGTGCGTGTGTGCTTGCGCGCGCGTGTGAGTGAATGTCTATGTGTGCGTGTGTTTGTGTGTGTGTGTGTTTGTTTGTTGGTTGTGTGTGTGTGTGTGAGAGAGAGAGAGAGTATGTGTGTGTGTTTATGTGCGCATGCGCGCGCGTGCGCGCTCTTGATAAGCCTTTGTGGATGCCATTTTTAGTGCCTTCTCTTCAACCAAGCTCACGTTTGAAATGTGCTCCTGAAGCAGTGCTATGAAAAATTTGTGAATGTATGCTCCTACCTGCTTGGTCTTCCAAGACAGGAGTATCTCGCAACTAAAAAAATAAATAAATCAGAAGTTTTCTTCACGACGTAATTCATTTTTCATGTGATTGCGTGTCCTAGGGCTGCCCTATAGTTCATCAAGTTTTCCGAAATATCAGCGCAGCTGCTGCTCCGCTTATTCTTTTCTCATTCCCTTGATTACTCCTTTCTCAATCATAGCTCTTACTGCACCAATGTATAAGGTCTACGGCTGTAAGTGGACACCTTACACTAAAACTAAAGAAATAAATAAATCAAACAAATGCAGACCAGCATACGCAGTGACAAAGTAGTGAGCAGAGCTAAGTGCACGGTGCTCTGAACAAGCAAGGAAGAAAGAAAATGGATTAGGCAGGAGGAAGTTTTGGGCACAATATACTGCACAGCGCCACATACTGCACAGCGCAGCAGAATATTACAGAGGGAAACTGTGTGGAACACAAACCGGAACACTTTTCTTTGCGATTTCCTTTTTGAGTGATTTTCCCAGATATCTGTCGGCACGGAACATTGCAACAGCATTGCACGTCCTCGCGAAAATACAACCGAATATACTAGACGGAAACGGTACGAAAGACAAGCTGTAACAGTTTTGTTTGCTACTGACGCTGTCTCTAATTTCCTCTGGATGTCTTTCTGCAGGGAACATTGCTACAGGATTGCACGACCTTGTGAAATTGCTGTCCAGCTAATGAAACCGGCTCCTTTGCGGACGGAGACAGATAACAGGGCCTCCGGTAGACCTCTAATTTCGCAGAGATGTCTGGGTATGTGAAAGCTGCAAAAATCTACAGGCGGATATGAAACAACAGTTCCGCGCAACGCGACATAATACACCCTCACATGCACACGAATCGACTGGACGTGGCCCACAAACAGTATTTTAATAATTCTTTATTTTATCAGGCTTCGTAAGGGGGAACAGTTTATCCTGGGTTCCGAAGCCTATGGCAAAAAACACACAGCGACGAAATATAATGCACTCATCAAGCATACGCCACGTGATTGTTACTTAGTGAGAAAAAAAAAAGTTATGGGCAGTTAAGCTGCTCTACTCCAGTCGGGAGCGGCCGTTATAATATCCTGTAGCATTCTCTGACAGCTTTACCGCTTGTTTTTATTTTCTTTCCATCACATTACTCCATATTCTCAGTTTTGATTAGCGAGCTGCTACTCTTCTTCACTGTGCAGTGTTGTTCTGAGTTGTGACGTCAGTGTGCTGCTACGGCGCACCGCTTTTCGAGCTCTGGTGGACTCGCACGTGTTATGTGCAGCGCTGGATTTGCAATGTAACACGGTTCTCACCACTGAAACAATGGGGATCAGCTTTTCTCTGTTCTGATGTTCTGCTTCGTTAGGATGAAATGCTCGGAAATGTGTTTTTGACCCGTCCTTGAGAAGGTGGAAACAACTTGTGCCATTGCCCTTTTTGGCCCCAGACGCCCTTGCCCGTTAAAATACACAATCTTTTTTGAACTCTATGAATCTCTACCTTTCATCGTTTTGACCTGTGCGCTTTCGTACCATGCTGTTTCACAGCGACGGCGGAAATATCGTCTTTTTCTTGAGGACAGTCTAGAGGTTAACGAGTGATGACGGCTACTTGTTGTTGCTGTATCAGCAGAAAGCCAGTTCGCATGTCTTCGAGAAATGCGGTTGCAGGTGGCTTACAGTGCAAAGAACCAGCAGACTTGCTGACTCACGGTGCACAATTTGTCAAAGAAAGCTCTTCAATAACAGCGTCGTAGGAAAAGGGAGCGGGAAAAAAACGCAACATACATAGTCCCTGTATATGCGGACACCGTTTAGAGTTTACACTTGCTATATTTCAAGGACAGGAACATAAGTTAGTTGTCTCTAATTAGGAAACTACGGTCTCTTTTACTTTCTCTTCAGGAAAACCTCCGCTTCCATCCTTTGTACAACTCCTATTGGTTGCTTCTTCATCGCCCAGGAGTCGCATTGCTCCATTGTTATAAGCTTATAGTCCGCTGGATATACTAACAAATATTTCAACTTGTGTGGACTGCTGTTCACCGTGATTTATATATCCCTAGCAGGACTAAGAGTGGCACGCAGCAAAGCTTTTTGAGTGACGACTATGTTTAATAACACATGGCTTCAGAATTAGGTGAATTTTTTTGTATTGAAATATGATCATTCATTTTTTCATGTACATTCATGCCAAAATGAAACGCGAAAACGCGCATCCAGTACTTTTCTACTTTGAAACGAGGTGTTATTTTACAGCCGGTTTATGAATATGTACTTGAGTGGGTCATTACTCAGCAAAATATATCCGGTGAGTGGTATAGTAGGTGCGTATCAAAATTAAAGAAGAATAAAACAAATTTGAGAATACCATTTTCCTACCGGTTATTTTAAGTGCTCATCAGCAGAACTGGAAAAGTGTCGTCAACGTCTGAAAGGACGCATATTGTTAGCCGGTTGGATTGGTTTATTGTACGCCAAGAAATGGCGATCGGTACACCCGGCCAAATATTTATCTGGCTCGTGTGTTGCATCACGAAATGAACCTTGTAAAAGGTTCTTTTGGCTACACCGCTGGCATATTCATGGTTTAATTTGACGTGTCAGATGGCAATTCGTGGTTCCTTTTTGTTCATACAATGTTTGAGCGGAGTACATGCGTGTTTTGATCAAAGTCATCAGAAATATTCCTTTTCTGCCACTACGAAGAGCCGAACCAAGCGGAATACTCAGCAATGGTTCTGGTGACACATTTGCGCTTACTCTAGGTAAACGGCTTGACTGCTATGAAAGGAGTGGTAGTTTACCCAGACGAGGAGACCACATGGACCAGAACCACATCTGCGCATGCCGCTTGTTTTGGCGCTTCATAGTGGCAGACGATCAATATTTCTGATACCTTTGATCTAAACACTCAGGTACTGCACTGAAAGATTTTACGGACAAAAAGAAGCGACGCAATGGCATCTCACGCGTCAAATTACAACCTGAATATGCCAGCGGTGTAGCCGGAAAGAACCTTTTACAAGGTGCATTTAGCGATGCAACACCCACCCGAGACAGTTAAAAGATTTGGTCGGGTGTACGCAGAGGTGCGGCAAGATATTTCACGTGTTTTGAAACTGCGCTCCTTCCTGTTCGAGATAAACTCAGGCGGCTTTGTATAAAGATTGCGGTGAACACCCCCCCCCCCCCCGGCGCTTGCTACAGCAATGCGATCCAGCATAGGGAGAGGCGTGTGTCAAGTGCTTGTTATGAAAGTGCTTTCTTCACTGCGGTCACACTGGCATCAAACATGCAATTGTTAGTAACGAAATGAGCAACCCTATTTTAAACAGATTCTGTTTTTTTTAGCACTGCAATGGAGTTAAGATCCCAGACTGCGACAGCACTCTCAAGGAGGAGGAGGAGGAAAGCACATTTATCATCCAACAAATGCATTCCCCCCCGCCTCTCGGCACAAGGCCGGGAGGTAGGGGGCATAGATCTAGATGCAGGCCGGGGGGATTTGTTTCCTATTGGCCTATTCCGCCTGTCGGTCGAAGGGGAGCTGGAGCTCTGGCTCAAACCTGCGCAGGATGGTCTCCCAGGATTCTAATTACCATCTTCTAAGGAGAATTTTGGCATCCAAGATTATATGATCGAAGGATCCTCTCAACCCGCCGTGTGAGCACTCGTCTAATCTTACTTCCGGAAACATGTGATTCGCCAGGATCGGTTGTGGGTACATGTATGTCTTGAGTCGTCTCCACGCGACTTCCAGCGTATTATTTAACAACCGGTCTGGTGGGGGCGCCAGCCGACGCTGCAATCTGTTATGTTCAGTTATTTCCCCATATTTTGTCATGCGTTCACCGCTGCCTTGCCCGAAAGGTTCCTCACTAGCCCGTGGGTATAAATCTCGATCTAACTCGTGAGCCGCCTCCGCGGCGGGGACGGCGGCACGCGCCATTGTCTAGACCAACGTAATTTTCCTGGCAGTTTGTCGCTGGTCGAGAATCTTCGCCGCCGCGAACGATGCACTAAAATTTTTGAGGGCAGTTTTGCAGTCGCTTATGTAGAAATTTACCTCCGTGCCGACGCATACTAATGCCACCGCAACTTCCTCCGCTACTATTAGAATGTAAAATTAGGTCACTGACCGCGTCAAAAAGAGGGTTAGTTCACGTTTTCGAACCACTCGAACCACGTTTTCGAACCTTGTTCCTTGTTCCTTGTGAACAAGGAACGAGTAGTGGTTCCGAAACGTCAACTAACTCCATTTTGACGTGGTCAGTGACCCAAGTTTAGATTCCACTATGTCACTACCTAACCAGACGGAATTCCGTCAAACCCTGGATTACATCCTCCGCCACTGCATCGGAGCGCGCCCATAGGGAGTCAGCCGTAATGACATTTCCGCGGCTTTCTACTACCGCTGCTACCGCTCGTCCGTCGTGGCCACCCGCGGCGTTCGCATACGGTACATGCTCCGAGGGCATCTCACTATACCGGAGACTGACGGACTCCGCTCTTTTGCTCCTCAGCTCTTGTTGTGCTCGAGTGCATATTCTTAGGTAAAGGGGGGACGGTTAGGCACCTGCTGATTCCCTCCTTAACCTATGCCTTCGTGGTGGGGCCCCTGTCCGGATTGATTCTTACTTTAGGTACGATAGTCCTGCCCGTTTTGGTTGCGCGCACTCTCGCAATCTGAGAGGCGCTCACTGGTTCCGGGAGTTCCACGCAAGTGTTTTGCATCCACAGCGAAAGGAGTTGCTGCGTGGATGTACACTTGGGCAGGCCCAGCGCGCATGACGCATCTACGTATTATACCGTCAATTTTCATGTTTTCCGCCGACTTCAAGTCGACATTCTTTTAATCCCCACCGTTTTTTCACAACCCGCCAGATGAGGCTAAGTGTCTACCTCGCGTGCTTCTTCAGTCGCTTTAGAATATCGGCTTTGTGAGCATGAGACTGGAGAACTAGGTCGATAATTCGTATCTGCTCTACTTTTGCGACTTCTGCTCGCGCTATCTGAATTCGAATTTCCGACGGTGCCTTCGGATGGAACCAACATTAGAAAAAGGTATAACGCTTCCTAATGTCCCGAGCTGCTCATCGATCACAAGCAGGCTTGCTCACCGTAACGCACGGTGCGCCAATCTTCGCAGTCGGCGCAGCGGCCCTTCGATGTTGGTTGGAGACAAATAATGCAGCTTGTACACTTTACCGAACTGACCCCTGCGATGGTTGGCAGTCCCCCTAAGGTTGAACACAAGAATGAAAGTTCGCATTCGCCACTTGCGGTCAAGAAAGAGCCCTCACGACACAATGCAGGGTAGGCATGCCATCAAAAAGACGGCGATGTAACTCATCTGTAATAAGATTCTCAGAGCATAATACCTTAAAGGCTGATTGAACAGCGGTTTGACTACCTCGGATAAAAGCTGTCCTTTTTCTCCGGTAGATATAGCATTGAGGGCAGATATATCCCTTAGAGAAAGAACCAATCATAGCTTAGCAACGCTGGCTTGCATGTTACATGATCAGGAGTTCCCCAAGAATTAATTTTGCATCTTATTGTCTTGTGTTAAGGATATTAGAACAACGTTGTCGTCGTCCTCTGTTGGTCCTCCTTCATTTGTTTTTAGTATTCATTATTTATCGCTCACGTTGATTATGACAAATCATTCCATATAGCATATTGTTCTTTTTATCTCAGGATACCTGGCGTGCCCATTATAAGATATGTATTGGGAATTGTGTGTGTTGTAACATTGTTCAAACTTTTTTTAGCTTTTACTAATCTAGTTTAAGCGCAGTGTACGCCTTTATTCCGAAAAGGAGTTGCTGGTGCCATCCTCAGGCACCAGCTTCTCTTTTTGTGTCCATGTTAAAATCAATAAAACCCTCTTTCCGGCCCGCGTTCCTTCAAATACGGAAAGGTGTCAGGCAGGGAGACACAATCTCGCCAATGCTCTTCACTGCCTGCTTACAGGAGGTATTCCGGGGACTGGAATGGAAACAGTTGGCGTAAGAGTTAAAGGAGAATACCTGTGTAATTTGCGATTCGCTGATGACATTGCCTTGCTAAGCCACTCAGGACAAGAACTGCAAAGCATGATCAATCAGTTAGACAGGCAGAGCAGAACGGTGGGGCTAAGAATTAACATGCAGAAAACCAAAGTAATGTTCAACAGCCTAGCAAGCAAACAGCAGTTCGCAATTGGTAGCGAGGTGCTGGAAGTAGTAAGAGAATATGTCTACTTAGGGCAGGTAATGACAGCAGATCCGGATCATGAGAGGGAAATAACTAGAAGAATAAGAATGGGGTGGAGCGCATATGGCAGGTTCTCTCAGATCATGAATGGTAGCTTACCAATATCCCTGAAGAGAAAAGTATACAACAGCTGTATCCTGCCGGTACTCACCTATGAGGCACAAACGTGGAGGCTAACAAAGAGGGTTCAGCTTAAGTTAAGAACAACGCAGCGAGCTATAGAAAGGAAAATGATAGGTGTAACGTTAAGAGATCGCACGAGGGCGGAGTGGGTGAGGGAACAAACGCGGGTTAATGACATCTTAGTTGAAATCAAGAGGAAGAAATGGGCTTGCGCAGGGCATGTAATGCGAAGGCAAGATAACCGCTGGTCCTTAAGGGTAACGGAGTGGATTCCAAGAGAAAGCAAACGTAGCAGGGGACGGCAGAAAGTTATGTGGGCGGATGAGATTATGAAGTTTGCGGGGGTACCAGTAGCGGCAACTGACAAAGGACAGGGTTAATTGGAGAGACATGGTAGAGGCCTTTGCCCTGCAGTGGGTGTAGTCAGGCTGATGATGATGATGATGATGAGAAGGCTTCGAGCGGAGGCCATCTTACGGGCTGGATCTGAACATCGGATGGGTTCGAAAAGCACGTCCGCTGTGATCGTACTCTCAAGATTGGCATACACCCACGTTGCCGCACCCCGTGGCAGAGTCACGGCGTACGCTAGTCACGGTAGTGACGTCGATCGGCTTCACTCGACGTGGCCATTTCGTTGCGAGGTACCGCACAGATTCTGAGGCACGCTTGGTCGCCGACACCAGGGACTGCCACAGGGCGACACCGAGACTGGAAATTCGACTAAGCCGACCCGGCCCACATAGAGTTCGGCTCGCCCGTGGTTCTGTTGTGGCAAAATTAAGGACGACTCCGGCTTGGTGTCACCACCCGCTCCCAAGGACTACTGCCTGTGATAACACACTCTGTAGATATGGTCTTTCCGAGTGCTGTCAGGTTGACGATGACACGTCCGACTTGCTCCACCGGGGCGCCGTTAAAAGCTAAGAGCCGGGTTTTGGCGGCTGGAAGAAGCAGGTGGGGCGCGTTAACAACAAACGATTTGTCCAGTGCATTGACAGCCGCCCCGGTGTCGACCAAGGCCCTTACGTACCGGTCAAGCAGGGCGGCGTCGACGAGCACGTAGGGAGCTTCAGTTTTCATCGAAGTCGACGAAAGAAGGGAAAGCGGCGAACGAAGGAGTGTGGGTGGTGGTGAAAATATTTTAATGAAATTGTTTAGAAGGTTGTAGCGGCGGGTGCAGCTCTCAGTCCGGAACCCCATTGGAGTAGGCTGCTGTCCGCGCTCTTTCGATGAGTTCTTTTTGACTCGTTTCGTCCGAGCTGGTCAGAGCTGCCTCCCACCCCTCCTGCGTTGGCTGGTTTTTTACAGTGACCGCCTGATTTCGTTGGCAGGCGCATACCATATCGTACAGGTCCGCCTTCTCCCCGCAGAATTTGTAGTGTGAGTGAAATGACTCCGGGTCTATTGCGTGTAGTCTTCGTGTGTTATTGTAAGTGTTGGTCTGTAGCTTTCGGAGGTGTAGTTCATCCCCTTTGTCCAGTGTCTTAGCCGGCGGAGGGTATACCCGACGGGATAATCTAAAGTGCTGAAGTATGTCGTTGTAGGTCAGTAGTGGGGTAGGAGGTTCCACGGCATCCGCAATGGGTTCCCGGGGGAGAAATGCTCGGGCTGAGGCATGTGCGCTCTCGTTCCCTGGGATGCCCTGGTGACCTGGTACCCATATTAAGTGCTTGTGTGTGGGTTGGTAGCCACGGGTGTAGCTATCTTGCAGGATTTTAGCTGCTAGCGGTGCGATCCTGCCCGTGAGGTAATTGCGATACGCTGTTTGTGAATCTGTGAGAATGTATTCTGAGCTGGAGTGTGTTGCAGCTAGAGCAATCGCCACTTCTTCCGCAGCCAGTATGTCCTGGCTAGCGAGTACTAGTCCGTCCATTGTTTTGTTTTGGTGCACTGCCGCGACGGCCGTCATTCCCTGCTCGGGACCCGCAGCATCAACATTGAACACGCCCTCGCGCCCCCCGTAGTGCCTTTCCATAGCTTCGGCTCGTGCTTGTCGTCTTGACTGGTGAAAATCGGGGTGCATATTTCTGGGTAGTGGAGCTGCCTTGAATTGTCCTCTCCATGAGGCTGGAATGTCGTTTTTAGAGTCTAGCTGACGGGGGCAATTGATGTTTAAATCAGCGAGAAAATGTCGGCCAGTCCGACTAGTGGAGGGCCGTACTACCTGCGCCGTAAGGTGTGCCTCTATCAGCTCATCTATCATGTTGTGCACTCCCAGTCGTAAGAGCCGGTCTGTCGATGTCGCATGAGGGAGGCCCAGTGCCTTCTTGTAGGCTGTTCTGATTATGACGTCTAGGTTCCAGATGTCACGCCTCTTGAGGCAGAGGTAGGGTGCTGCGTAGACGACGCGGCTTACGACGAAAGCCTGCGCCAGTCGCAGGGTATCTTCTTCTCGCATCCCTGATTTCCGCGTTGTTATCCTGGCGATCATACTGGCGACTTGCTCGCTCACGAGCCGTAGTTTCTGGAGGGTGAGGAGGTTGTTGCCGTTGTTATTTATGTACAGACCTAATATCTTGAGGGTCTGAACTTCCTTGATGGATGAGTTGTCAATGCTGATGTTAATGGTGTCCTGATTATTGCGTTGACGGAAGACTATGAGTTCAGATTTTTCGGGAGAGCAGGTTAGTCCACACGCCCGTGCATAATTTTGAATTATTGTTGCCGCTGTTTGTAGTGGTTCTTCAATCGTTGCCATACTTCCCGTGGTTGTCCAGATGGTTATATCATGAGCGTACAGGGCGTGGCGTATGCCCTGTACCTGATTGAGAAGGGGTGGTAGATTTAGGAGTGAAATGTGAAAGAGAACTGGGGATAGTACTGCCCCTTGCGGAGTGCCTCTCATACCCATCTTCACTTGAGTTGTTTGTTTTGTGCCGGTGCTGATGTTTACGGTTCTGTCCGTAACGAAATCGCAGATGTATGAGTAAACTCGCTGCCCAAAGTTCGTGCTGTGGAGGTTATTTAGGATGGTAGAGTGCTCGACGTTGCCAAACGCTCCGTTGAGGTCGAGAGTTAGAAGCGCTCGGTCACTGTTTCTGCGTGCGGGATCAATGACTTCGCGTTTAAGTTGCAGAAGCACATCATGGGTGGACAAGTGTGCCCTGAATCCAAACATCGTGTGTGGCAGTAGCTCATTGTCCTCAAGATAATTGGAGAGCCGCGCGTGGAATGCCTTTTCCATGAGTTTGCCTGCGCACGACGTGAGGGAAATGGGGCGCAAGTTTTCGATGCTGATTTTCTTGCCAGGTTGGGGATAAAGTGTTTATTGGCTGTTTTGCATGCTGGTGGAATGGTGACAGTACGCCAACATTCGTTTATGTAATCCGTGAGTTCCTGCAGAGCTTCCGTGCCGTAGTTGGCCAGAAGTCCGACCGTAATTTTGTGTTGTCCCGGGGCTGTGCCTCGGCGCATATCTGCTAGTGCTGCAATGATTTCCTCTAAAGTGAAGTCTCTATCTAGGTCTTCGTTCGGTTCCCCACGGCACTCCTTATTGTAAGGTTGTGGGTCTCTCGCGGTGCAGATATAGCGACGCGTGAGTTCATCCACGAGTTCGTGATCCGTGCCTTGAAAGCTGTGTAGGGCTCGATGCAAATTTCTGTGCTGTTCACTCTTCGCTTTTGGAGGGTCAATTAGGCATCGCAGAAGGTTCCATGTAGACTTGGTGTCTAGGCGGCCTTTGAGGGATTCGCCCTTCGTTAGCCAATTGGTGCGAGCGAGGTCCCATGCGTATTGGTCTGCTTGAATAGTAAGCTTGGCTATTCGAAGTCGTAGTTTCCGATTGTCTCTTCGTTTTTTCCACCGTTTTTTAAGACTACGTCTTGCTTCCCAGAAGTGTAGGAGGTGGTTGTGTAGGTTGTGTAGACGTATAGGCTGGGTTGTCCTCTGTGGTGGCGAGGGACATTGTGAGCTTTTCTTTAAGGTCGAAAATGAAAGCCGCCCAATCTTCGTAGCTGGTTTTTTGCTCCGATGTAGCTAGTTTGGTGTCCTTCCTGATTGTCTCCCAGTCTGTAATTCTGGCTTGCCCTCGTGGTTTGCTGTGCTTGTTGCTTACGAAGGTGGTCTGCAGCACGTAGTGATCGATGCTTAGGGTCTCTCCCGTATTGAGCCACTCATAGTTGCGGGCATTGCGGACGAGCGTGAGGTCGGGGGAAGTATCCCGTGTTATGCTGGTGCCGACTCGCGTCGGGTGCTGCGGCTCCGTGAGTAGAGTCAGGGCCATGTCAGCGATGGCGGATGCTAGTTTTCTGCCTTTCGCGTCTTCCCTGGGGAAACCCCATAGGGGGCTAGAAGCATCAGTCACCAACTACAGCTAGGGGAGCTTTTGGGCTTCTCTTAGGGCTTTAAGAAAGATCCCGTCGAAGGCTACGCGGGGCTGTTTGGGGCGACTATATATATTGAGTATATAGGTGCCCTTGCTGTTTCTGTGCTGTGGCAGTAGTTTTATGAAGGTATATTGAATGTCGCTGTTTAGATTAAGGTCCACAGTGGTTGCCGTGCATGATTTGTGGACCAAGATGCATATTGAGGGATTTGTTTGGTGTGTTGAGTATCCTCTGATCTTAGCCTCCATATTCACTTCTTGCAGGGCTATTATTTGCAACGCATGCAGATGAGAGTCTGTGTATTGTTGTACATTATTCGGCGGAGCTGTGCCCCCGGACTTCCGCCAAAATTGTTTTCCGACGTCGGTGGGTATGATGTGCACACCACACTGTCGAGGGACTTTTGGAACGCGGCAGTGGTGCGTCGGACATCGGAGCACCGTGCGTACCAGCCCCGCGTTGCGCGTGTGCGCGTGCGAGTGGTGTGCGCGAGGCAGGCACGAGGAGGCTACGTGTCAGGAAACCGATGTGTAAAGGAAGACACCGCACCACAAGTCTGGTCGTTCAAGCGTGGAGGTGGCAGCGGTCGGACATTGGGTTCGAGCTGCCAGTGACTTCTCTTGGATCTTGACGCAAGACCATTGAACCTCATTCAAGCGTGGAGGTGGCAGCCGTCAGACTTCGGGTCTGTGCTGCCAAGCCTTCCTTGGATGGGCTGCACAAGCCTGCGGTGTTTGCGGAACGCCGTTGACAGGACCTGGCTACAGTTTTCCTCCTGCAACTTCCCAGTTCTTGGGGGCGACTGACAGGAGTTCGTCAGCGTCTCCCGTATCCATCTCCGTTCCTCATCTCCTGGCTCTCTAAAATCGCCTCCCTAAACGCAACGCCAGCGACGCATCGCAACTTGCCAACCCGCGTCTGTGCTACCTGCAAGGCATTCCCGCATCACCTGGGACGCTTTGTAGCCGGTGAACTCTCTCCTTTTTATCTGTTGTGTTTTACGCGTGCCTAGTGTGTGTTTTCCTTAGTGTTTTCGCTTCTATTAATTGGCTCCTTTCCTTTAAAATATAAACACGGCTTCGTTTTGTTTTGTTTGATTTCTTTGTTCGTTTCTTCGAACCTGCACGCGAAAGCGTGCCCCTTCAGCAGTCGGGGACGCGTCCACCCCGATTCGCGACCATTTGGCGTCCGCACGACAGGACGAAGCCGCGTTTTTTTTTCCTTTCGTGAGTCTGTAAAGAGAGACGATGGCAACGCTAAAGGAGTTGGTTGAATTAGGCGAAAAGATGGGGTTGAGAGATTCCGAGCTGCGTTCGTGGGTTGCCGCTGAGCAGGAGAATGAACGCGCTGCACGTGCAGCCGAACGCGAGCATGCGAAGGCTCAAGCTGAAGCCGAACGCGAGCATGCAAAGTCGCTTGCAGAGGCTGAAGAGCGGCGATTGCAGCTCCAATTAAGGCTCGCAGAAGCTGGTGGGGGTAATCGAGAGCCGCACCGGGGCCCTCAGCAGCGGTTAGCCCCTATAAGTTGATCCCGCCTTTCAACGATCGCAGGGATGACTTGGATTCATACCTGAAACGCTTTGAGCGTATCACGGAAGGGCACAGCTGGCCTAAGCGAAAATGGGCTACAGCACTCAGTTTGTGTTTGACTGGGGAGGCTATCCATGTGTTCGGTCGACTATCTCCAGCAGATTCAATGTATTACGATAAAGCAAAGCTAGCCCTGCTCCAACATTTTCGGTTCACAGCAGAGGGTTATCGCGAAAGGTTTCGCGAAAGTAAGCCGCTAGATAAAGAAACAGGGAAGCAATACGCAGCGCGCTTGCTCAGTCTTTTCAATCGATGGGAAGAGATGTCGGGAACGGCCACAACGTACAACGATTTATGTGATTTTGTGGTGGCCGAACAGTTCATGAGGAACTGTCATACTCGTCTGGCGATTTTAAGGAAAGCCTTTAATGTCTCATCGTTGTAAGCAGCAGTTGTCGACATAGAATGTCACGCTTTTCAGTTGGTCGAAATGGTCGTGACGTCACAGTGCGCCAATTTCAAACGGGGCCAATTGTACTTTGGCTAGTAACCATGCAACCAATTGAAGGGACCATATAGTGATGCTCCAAATAAGTGGGGCTGAGCTTAGTTAATTGCTTAATTATCCAATTAGCCTAATTAACTTCTCTAGTGAGGCCATATAAATAAATAAAACCTAGTAAAAAATTGGTCGAGCTCGGGAATCGACCCCCGGTCTTCGGAGCGCGAGACGAGCATGCTATCCACTCCGCCATGCCAGCTCGATGGTTTGGAATGAACAAAGGCACGTCTAGTGAATACGGTGTCTTCGCTCACTGCCATCCTCCTCCCTTCTCTTCCGGCGAGGTTTAGGTGTCCACCGAGATATGAGAGAGAAATACATTTCCTTTCCTCACAAAACAATTTACCGACGACCGAGGCGTAGAACCGAATGGGCGATGGCGTTCTATGGACTCCCTGGCAGCGTTGCAAGACGCTCTCGCGTTCCACTCTTAGAGGCGAAGCTTAACATCTTAACCACACATCAGTGACCACACTTTAGGTCAAAAAAGTGCACCCCCCCCCCTGAATTTTGACGGGTGTCCACTGAGATATGTGAGACAGTTACTGCGTAATTTTCTTTCCTCAAATACAATTTTCATTTTCTTCATTACGGGCCATCTTCGTCTTTCTTCTTTCACTCCCACTTCCTCCGTTCCTCTACGGTGCGGTTCAGGTGTCAACCGAGATGAAAGAGATTTACTGTGGCATTTCCTTTCCTCAAAAACCGTTGCGTTGAAACGGCAAGGCATCGCGCCGAACGGGTGGTGGCGTTCCGTGGACTCCCTGGCAGCGCTAGAACACGCTTTCGCGTTCCACTCCTAAAGGCGAAGCGTAAGCTTAAGCTTAATTAGCAGTTAATTAGTATTCAGGCATTAGTCAGTAATTAACCATTAATTAGTGATTTGTCATCACTTAGTAATTAGTACTCAATTACATGTGACGCCACCAGTGCCACAGAAGCACTGAAAGTGGTGCGGAAAACGCTTTCGCCTCTACGCACTTTAGACAGTCAAAGTGCCCCCTGAATTTTTCCTTCGGGAAAGGGAATGCAAGACGCTGAACAAAATGGCTAAGGCAGCAGACAACTTTCCACAGGCCCAGCGGTAAACAAAACCTCTCTTTGTTCAAAGATCTTTTCGAGATTGGCGTTCCGAAAGAGAAGGATGCTTCATCAAATAGACAGTCAGTAAGCTGCCTCCTTTGTAATCGTTTAGGACATAAGGCTGCCGACTGTCGCTCAAAGCCAAAACAGCTCTATTGCGTTTATTGCCGGAAAACAGGACATGAATTAAGTTCTTGCTCAAGAAGCAAGAAAATCAAAACCAGTTCTCCTGTTGCGTTCAGCCAGAGTGTGTTGCGCCTTAAGCGATGTACACAATAGCAGGTATGCCTGAACCAGCTGAGGATAAGGTGGTGGTCGGGCTTGTCCGGGAAAATCTTTCAGACGCACAACACATGCCTGTCTTAGAGGGAGAGCTCCGTGGCCTATGCGTACGTGTTTTACGGGACACGGGGAGCAATACGGTGGTTGTACGGAGGGCTCTAGTTCCTGACTCCGCTCTCACCGGCTCGAGATCTACGGTGTTCTTCATTGATGGTAGTAGTTTGGAAGTTCCTGAGGCAGAAGTCTCTATCGCTTCCCCTTATTTCACTGGGACGGCCCTGATGAAGTGCATGGAGACACCCTTATACGATGTCATAATTGGAAATATACCAGAGGCCCGTGAGCCGTGAAATCCAGATACTAATTGGAAGAAATCAATGCCCGTAGCTAAATTACGTCCTGGTATAGCCAATGACGAGGAATCCTGCGAAAATAGCGAGAGCGAGGGCCCAAAAGTGGTATTGGCTGGAAAGGAAAGTAGGGAAGATAATGCTTTAAGCGTCGGTCCCATGCAGTTCACCAAGGAGGAGTTAGAAAAAGAGCAAAGAGAGGATGGTTCATTGAAGGCGTGTTGGCTGAAAATAGGAAAGGTATTTCATGACAAACACGGCAGCTCGCACTCGTATTCTCTCGAAAAGGGTTTGCTGCACCGCCTCTATCATCTCGCCTCTGGCAGAGAGGTTCGACAGGTTGCACTCCCTAAGTCTCGCAGACCGCAGGTGTTAAGGCTTGCCCACGATAGCCCTTTGGCGAGACATCAGGGCATTAAGAAGAGCACAGACCGAGTTCTGGAAGAATTCTATTGGCCGGGAGTGCAGGAGGAGATTAAAAGGTACGTAAGGTCGTGCGACACCTGCCAAAGGACGTGCCCGCAGGGCAAAGTAGAGAAGGCCCCGTTTGGACGCATGCCACTTATCGACACTCCTTTTGATAGGGTCGCTGTCGATATTATGCGAAGCATACTAAAATAGCCCAACCCAGCTCCTCGAGCGCGGCGGTGTCGTTACCATTGACCTTTCGTGACCTCCATGACATACCACGTGATGCGCAACGTCACTTCTAGGTGGTGTTGGCCCAACTCGCGCCGTCGCGCGAGGCGTCGTGACCAAGGAAGACCACGTGGTGCGTGACGTCACAGCAGATGAGAAACAGGGGCCAGCTCGCGCCGTCGCGCGAGGCGTCGCGACCAAGGAGGACCACGTGATGCGTGACGTAATGACATAGGAGAAACGGGGCCCCAGCTCGCGCCGTCGCGCGAGGCGTCGCGACCAATGTGTTTCCTGCTTCTGCCGCTAGGTGCGCTGTAGTGAACACGTGATGCTGGAGCGGCGGTATACAAGGGGCTGCGCCTGCCTCTGCTAGGCGTACACGGGATAGAGATGCCTCCTGGACACAGGGCTGCTCGTTGGAATGAGAAGCAAAAGTTGCGGCGTGCTACAGAGACTGATGAAGAGCGTGAAGAACGTCTAGCCAAGCGGCGTGTTCGATATGCAACTCGGCGACAATATGCTTCGCATCTGACTAGGCTTAACCTAAGCTAAGCCTCAGCCATTTTATCGGTCCGCTGTCTCCCACATCGATGAAAGGGAATAGGTATATTCTCACTCTCGTCGATTTCGCCACGCGGTATCCCGATGCCGTGGCTCTGCCATAGGTAGATTCAGCAATCGCGGCAGAAGGGTTGATGGAGATGTTTGCTAGAATAGGTTTTCCGAGAGAGATCCTCTGTGACCAGGGCTCCTGTTTCACTTCAGAAATGATGAGCGAGCTCAATGATCTCGTGGCGGTGAAACATCTCAGCGCGACCCCTTACCATCCAATGTACAATGGGATGGTGGAGAAATTTAATGGCACACTCAAGCAGATGCTGCGGAAGCTCAGTCAAGAGCAGCCCAAAACATGGGATCGTTATATCGCTCCGCTTCTGTTTGCACACAGAGAGGTGGCACAGGAAAGTCTAGGGTTTTCTCCTTTTGATTTCATATTTGGCCGACATGTGCGAGGACCGCTCGCAGTTCTCAGAGAGCTTTGGACAAGGGAACAGCTGGGGGAAGAGACAAAGACGACATATGGGTATATCCTTGATTTAAAAGAGCGTATCGAGCAAACTGTGAGTGCGCCCAAAAATATCAGAAGGGATATTATGACAGGACTAGCAAAAAACGGCATTTAAAGGTTGGAGATCGTGCCCTCATTGTTTTGCCGAGTAGCCACAATAAACTCTTGATGCAGTGGCAAGGTCCATTCGTAGTTTCCGGCAAAAAGAATGACGTGGAGTATTGGATCGACTTGGGGCACAGTAAGAAGCTGTTCCATATCAATATGCTCAAACGGTATGAAGAGCGTTTGTCCTAAGAGCCCATTTTCTAAGAGATCGTTTGTGAGTTGCCGGAGGATGATGCCCAATGTACATACAGTGCTACAATCCGGTGTTTGTAAATCTGTGCAAATGCATTCTAGTAGAGCATATGGTTTGTTTTTCTTCTGCCTTCGTTCTCCGGTTATGGATTGTTCGGTGTGTGTGTACATATTAATCTGTATGGTATAGACGTGTTTAAAGTTTGTGCCTTATGTTTCGTATGGTTTTTATATTGTCTTTCGAGAGATGTATAATGTTTGACCCCATGTTCCCTGTGTGCGCGTTTCCATGTGCCTCCATATGTGACTGTGTACAGTGCCTTCGTGGACTTCAACGAAACTTAACTTCTATCTTTACTACATGAACACAAGCGTTGTGTGCACCAACGGCAGTGTTTTCTGCGAAAAAACTTTTCCGAAGGGGGGGGGGGGCATATGTGATGTCCACACCACACTGTCGAGGGACTTTTGGAACGCGGCAGTGGTGCGTCGGACATCGGAGCACCGTGCGTACCAGCCCCGCGTTGCGCGTGTGCGCGTGCGAGTGGTGTGCGCGAGGCAGGCACGAGGAGGCTACGTGTCAGGAAACCGATGTGTAAAGGAAGAAACCGCACCACAAGTCTGGTCGTTCAAGCGTGGAAGTGGCAGCGGTCGGACGTTGGGTTCGAGCTGCCAGTGACTTCCCTTGGATCATGACGCAAGACCATTGAACCTCATTGAAGCGTGGAGGTGGCAGCCGTCAGACTTCGGGTCTGTGCTGCCAAGGCTTCCTTGGATGGGCTGCACAAGCCTACGGTGTTTGCGGAACGCCGTCGACAGGACCTGGCTACAGTTTTCCTGCTGCAACTTCCCAGTTCTTGGGGGCGACTGACAGGAGTTCGTCAGCGCCTCCCGTATCCATCTCCGTTCCTCATCTCTTGGCTCTCTACCATCGCCTCCCTGAACGCAACGCCAGCGACGCATCGCAACTCGCCAACCCGCGTCTTTGCTACCTGCAAGGCATTCCCGCACCACCTGGGACGCTTTGTAGCCGGTGAACTCTCTCCTTTTTATCTGTTGTTTTACGAGTGTCTAGTGTGTGTTTTCCTAAGTGTTTTCGCTTCTTTTATTGGCTCCTTTCCTTAAAAATATATACACGGCTTCGTTTTGTTTTCTTAGATTTTTTTGTTCCTTTCTTCGAATCTGCACGCGAAAGTGTTCCCCTTCAGCAGTCGGGGACGCGTCCACCCCGATTCGCGACAGTGTGCCAGCACAATCCCTCGCGTAGGGTGCCCTCAGGCCGCATCGGAAGCAGGTCATGCGGGTGCCGCTACGCACGCGTCGGGTAGAGGCCGCTGTAGGGACTGCGAATCGAGGAGCCTCCACCGGTATGCTGCGCTCGGCAGACGATGGCGGCCCCCGCGTGATCAGCAAAGTCAATTCCGCCTCGATGGCGAGCGCCATGGCGGCGCGGATGAACTCAGGACGTCCAGAGCGGACCAAGCGCTGCACATCAGGGAGTCGGATGGCGTTGGCAAACGCCTCGGTGCCGACCAAGGCCACTGCGTTCTGAGGCGCCCCCGGTAGCGACTGCAGACCCAGGCGCTCAGTGGCAGCGGTGAGGGACTGGCATGATTCCCCGGGCTCTTGACGACGGCATCGCAAGCGGTGGTGCTGTTCACGGGGGTGACCTGAGGACTGTAGTGGTCGGCGAGGAGGCCCACCAGGACAGTGTAAGAGCCCAGCAGGTCGGGCGGCACGCTCTGCAGCAGGTCAGTCCGGCGGCTACCCACATTGGCGACGAGCATCCATGCCTTTATTTGCACTCCCCAGTCTCTCGCCGCAGCTGTACCGTCCAGCTAGATGTGGTGCATCCCACGAGATAGTGCCGTCAAACGTGGATAATTCCACAGCGTCCAATGATGTACCCGCGCCGAGCACGTTATTGGCGGCTGCAACCACAAGCCCAGTGACGGCAGAGCCGGAGACAGCGTTGTCGGGGACGCCCAAAGACACCTGACTCGTGTTCGGTACGGCTGGCACAAGGTGACGGAAGTCGCGCCGCAGAGCTTACATCTCCCTAGCCTGGGCAGTCAGACGGGCCTCCCATGCGTCCATCCGCTGGGTAACTATATACAGGAGGGGCTCAATACCGGTGTCCAGCTGATGCGAAGGACCAAGCCCCTCCGAGCGCCTCGGTCTACCTGCGCCGGCTGCTGCGTCGTCGGCGCCATCGGCTGGTGGCAGAGTCCTGTCGTCTGGCACGTCGGGTACGTTACTCTGGAAGCGGGTGAGCGGCATGACCCCACCGCTGCCACCAAATGTTACGGGATGGCGGGCACGCGCAAAGCCGCACAGGAACGCAGGAGACCCGGGAAAACACGACCGGCCGCGGCGATTCTCTTTCGTTCCATACCCCTCTAGCTAGCACCGCGCGCTCTCGCCCCGCGCACGCCCCGCGCCTCTTCTTTTATTCGTGTAGCGTAGCGCGCTCTTGGTCAGCGTAAGTGTAGCGCAGCGCGCTCTTGGTCGGCGTAGGTCGTATGCCGTAGCAATATCTCTTATAAAGTCACGAGAAAATCAAAAACACAACAGGATTTAACTCACGACGTTTCGGCTGGACGGCCAGCCTTTTTCATACTCGAAAAAACCTGGCCCTCCATCTGAAAAGTCGTGAAATAAAAATCTTCTTGCGTCTTTCAATTTCTGGTGACTATGTGATATTAATCAATCAGCTGCCAAGAAATCACTAATATATATATATATATATATATATATATATATATATATATATATATATATATATATATAGTGTTACCGATGGAACGTGAACGAAGAAGTGGCGGTGCGCTGAACGACGACGACGTTGTCAGTTGGTAGCTGGGCCCTCGGTGTCTGAGCTGAGTGCTGGCCATCTCAGAGCAGCCGCCAACACAGACTTACCGCCGTAACATCCCCGTAACATCTTTTGGTGGAGGTCGCGGGTTCGAGCCGACATGCCGACGACCCGACGAGCCGACGAGACGACGGGCCGAACGAGCGAGATGACTACCGACCCGGCCCCTCCGTCTGCGCCTGCCACGCCAACTGTCGTCGTAGCCCACCCTCGCGACCCGGGCACATTCTGCGGTACAGATGGCGTGGATGTCGAGGACTGGCTCTCGCTCTATGAGCGTGTTAGCCAGCACAACAGGTGGGACGCCACGCTGATGCTGGCCAATGTGATATTTTATCTTGCCGGCACCGCACGCGTGTGGTTCGAAACCCACGAAGAAGAGATTGCCACGTGGGATGCCTGCAAGCAGAAGCTCCGCGACCTGTTTGGGAAACCAGTTGGCCGTCAGCTTGCTGCCAAAAAAGAACTTTCAGCTCGCGCCCAAACGGCCACCGAATCATATATTACATACATTCAAGACGTCTTGGCACTGTGCCGAAAGGTCGATCCCAACATGACCGAGGACCATAAGGTAGGCCACATTCTTAAAGGCATTGCCGACGATGCCTTCCACCTTCTTCTATGCCGGGACTGCTCTACGGTTGACTCCGTTCTGCAGGTGTGTCGACGCTTCGAGCAGGCCAAGCACCGGCGCATTGCACACCGCTTTGATCGCCTGCCTAACACCGCTGCCAGTTCCACGTGCGAGGATCTGCCGACACTGAGGCAGCCTTCAAACCCCGACAACGTGACTCGCATCGTGCGCCGTGAACTGGAGGCCCTGGCTCCTGTTACGACCAACGCGCCCTTGTCGGACAACACCCTGGCCACAATATCCCTTATTCAAGCTGTCGTCCGCCAGGAGGTCGCCAACTTGGGCATGCCCTCCAGCCATCGTCCCGTCGAACCACGGAGTGCGAGCCCCATCTCTCCCGTGGTCGCTACTGCTACGGCCCGCAACACCTTCGTCCCAAGTTACACAAGGTATCGCAATCCCGATGAGTGGCGTACTCCTGACGACCGGCCGATCTGCTTTACGTGCTCGCGCGTAGGCCACATCTCTCGCCACTGCCGCAGCCGTTGGTCCGCACCTCCCCGACCTTTGCCCTACGTCGACCGCCGTTATGACTATGGACCCCGTCGCTTCACGCCTTGGAATGACCCACCCAGCGCCGAGTCCACACCGCCTCCTCGCAGAACCAGCCGCTCTCCCTCTCCGACAGCCCACCGTTCCCGCTCACCTCTTCCGCACCGCAGTTACTCACCGTCCTCTGCAGGCCGCTTCGCGGGAAACTAGCCAGTGCAGCTCCCGGAGGTGATGCTGCATTGGTGCCCCGACCTGAAAATCCTCTACTGACCCAGCCTTCGCCCTGTAATCTGCTCGACGTTTTTGTGGACGGTGTTCCTGTTTCTGCCCTCATTGACACTGGTGCCCAAGTCTCGGTTCTTAGCTCATCCTTTTGCCGTCGCCTCAAAAAAGTTCAGACCCCTGCCGCTTCGCCCACCGTTCGCGTTGCCGATGGCAGCACTGCTGCCGTCACCTTCGTAGCGGGTATTGGCAAATCTCTGTTGACGCAAGAGACCGCGAGAAAACAGCTTTCGTCACCCCTGATGGCCTTTACCAATTTAAGGTCATGCCCTTCGGCCTTTGTAACGCCCCTGCCACATTTGAACGGAAGATGGATTCGTTACTCCGGGGCTTCAAATGGACGACCTGTCTTTGTTACTTAGATGATGTAATTGTTTTCTCGCCCTCTTTTGAAACCCACCTGCTTCGCCTTTCGTCCATCTTGGCACTTTTCCGCCGCGCAGGTCTTGAACTCAACTAAAAAAAATGTACTTTCGGCCGCCGCGAACTCAAAGTCCTCGGCCATTTGGTGAATGCGAGTGGCATACAACCTGACCCTGATAAAGTTCGTGCCGTCAGTGCTTTTCCCTGTCCCCGCTCGCCCAGCGATGTCCGCAGCTTCATCGGTCTCTGTTCCTACTTTCGCCGGTTCGTCCCGAACTTCGCAGCCGTCGCTCGCCCTCTCACCAATCTGTTGCAGAAAGGCGTTCCTTTTTCCTGGGGCCCAGATCAGGCTACTGCATTCTCCAGCCTTATCGCCGTCCTCACTAACCCTCCTGTATTGGCCCATTTCAACCCGTCTGCCCCGACTGAACTTCGCACTGATGCCAGTGGTCACGGAATTGGCGCCATCCTTGCTCAGCGACAACGCGGCCAGCACTGCGTGATTGCGTACGCCAGCCGTCTTCTTTCTTCCGCCGAGAAGAATTACTCTATCACAGAACGCGAGTGCCTGGCTCTTGTTTGGGCCGTTGGAAAATTCCGCACATACTTGTTTGGCCGCCCATTCACTGTTATCACCGACCACCACGCCCTGTGCTGGCTCTCCTCTCTCAAGGACCCTACTGGCCGCCTTGGCCGGTGGACATTGCGATTGCAAGAATACACCTTTTTCGTGGTTCACAAGTCCGGTCGCCTTCATCAAGATGCAGACTGCCTGTCACGCTATCCCGTCGATCCTCCTTCTACAGACTGTGAGTCGGATGCCTGTGTCCTCTCCATCTCCGACCTCTCCCACATTGCCGACGAACAGCGCTTGGATCCCGCCCTCACCTCTCTCATCGACCGCGTCAGCACCGACCGGCGCGACACTTCTCTGGCCCGGTTTTTGCTCGACGGAAACACGCTGTACCGCCGCAACATGCGACCTGATGGCGCTGAGCACTTGCTCGTTGTTCCCCGACACCTACGTTCCACTATCCTCAAACAACTGCATGACGCACCTACGGCTGGTCATCTTGGTGTCTCCCGTACGTACGACCGCGTGCGCCGGCGTTTCTTCTGGCCTGGTCTGTACCGCTCCGTCCAACGCTACGTTGCCGCTTGCGACGTCTGTCAGCGCCGAAAGAAGCCCGCTGTCCTGCCGTCTGGACACCTGCAGCCGATTCCCTTCCCGACCGACCCGTTTTCTCGTGTTGGGCTAGATTTACTTGGGCCCATCCCGGAGTCCTCCTCGGGGAACAAGTGGATTGCCGTCGCCACCGATTATGCCACGCGGTACGTGATCACTCGCGCCATACCAACCAGCTGCGCCACTGACGTCGCTGACTTCCTTCTGCACGACGTCATATTACACCATGGCGCTCCCCGTCAACTCCTTACCGACCGTGGCCGCTGCTTCCTCTCCCGAGTTGTTGACGAAATCCTTCGTTCGTGCTCCGTTCGTCACAAGTTCACCACTGCTTATCATCCTCAGACGAACGGCCTAACGGAGCGTCTCAACCGCACGCTTACAGACATGCTCGCCATGTACGTATCCGACGACCACCGGGACTGGGACATAAGCTTGCCTTTTGTCACCTTCGCCTACAACTCGTCGCGCCATGATACCGCTGGTTACTCGCCCTTCTATCTTCTCTTTGGACGAGACCCCTTACTGCCCTTCGACACTCTGCTGCCCACAGCCGGCCCTGTCACTACATATGCGCATGACGCTATCGCCCGAGCAGACGCCGCCCGCCAGGTTGCTCTTCACAAGCTCTCCGCCTCCCAAGAGGCTCAAAAACACCGCTACGATGGCCTGCACCGTGATGTGCGCTACCCTGCCGGATCCCTCGTCTTGCTGTGGCTCCCATCCCGTCGTGTGGGGTTCAGTGAAAAACTTCTGCCGCGCTACACAGGTCCTTATCGTGTATTACGGGCAGTGACCGACGTCACGTATGAAATCACGCCGCTGCACCCAAAGTCGACGTCCGCTCCACTGAAGTCCGACGTCGTTCATGTAGCTCGCCTCAAGCCCTATCACCCACGATCGACATCGCACGCCTAACACGCACCGGGACGTTGCCTTCAGCCGAGGGGGATAGTGTTACCGATGGAACGTGAACGAAGAAGTGGCGGTGCGCTGAACGACGACGACGTTGTCAGTTGGTAGCTGGGCCCTCGGTGTCTGAGCTGAGTGCTGGCCATCTCAGAGCAGCCGCCAACACAGACTTACCGCCGTAACATCCCCGTAACAATATATATATATATATATATATATATATATATATATATATATATATATATATATATATATATATATATGACAGAAGCCAACAGCCACAGAAACCAAGGGACACAAGGGATTTTTTTATTTTTCATTTTGTGGTGTTGATCAATTTACAATATTACTGAATATGTTATCGATTAAAGCTAATTGGTTAGAAAAGCAGAAGAAAAAACAGCCACATTCCGCCGGTGGGATGTGGTTGTTTTTTCTTCTGCTTTTCTAACCAATTAGCTTTAAGCGATAACATATTCAGTAATATTGTAAATTGATCAACACCACAAAATAAAAAAAATAAAAAATCCCTTGTGTCCCTTGGTTTCTGTGGCTGTTGGCTTCTGTCATATTTATAACGAGCCCCTCATTTCCCTTCCCTTGTTTGCTATATATATATATATATATATATATATATATATATATATATATATATATATATATATATATATATAGGATGCGAAATTGAGAAACGCTTCGTTTATTGGGAGTCGATGTTTCGGACAGAGCCTATATATATATGCGAAATTGAGGACCGCTTCATTTAGGTAACCATTTACTCCGAGTCCACGTTTCGGACAGAGCCTCTCCTCTTTCAAGACTGAAGTTACACGGTTATTGCTTTTGTACTCAAAGGGTTGGCATCTCAACACATCAAGCAAAACAACAAGCAATTCATGTGGCAGAGGAGGACGACTTAAAAAAAATGAAAAAAAAACGAAAGAAGAAGGGGGAGAATAAGTGTCTGCGCCCGCAACTCACTGCTGTGACCGCAGGGAGAAAAAAAAAGGTGGGTTTGAGATGCACTCACTTGTTGCCGATGTACGAGGTCTGTTAGAAAAGTATCCGGCATTATTTTTTTTGCGAACACTTGATGGATATGAGAAAAGCGCGCTTGCATCAGGCGACCTTGAACCTTCATGCGCATGCATGAATTTTTTCCCGCCTGCAGATAGCGTCAGTCGCTGGGAAGCAGCGTTTGAGTGAGGCAGTGTGCAGTGCTCTCGTCAGTTTTTTATTGCAAGGAAAATGGCGGAGTGAAAGGAGCAGCGCTACTGCAACAAATTTTGCCATACTTGGCGACAGCCGAGTGGAAACCATTCGAAATATTCAGGCGGCTTTCGGTGAAGATGCTGTGAGCAGCACACAGTTTAAGCAGTGTTACAATTGTTTTAAAGATGGCCGCACATCGGTGGAGAACGAGCCACGCTCCAATCGGCCATCAACATGCCAAAATGACCAGGTCATTGCCGAACTAAACGCTATGGTGATGCGGGACTGTCGAGTGACTATCCGAGAAATTGAGGAAGAGGTGGACATGAGCAATTTCTCCGCACATTCCATTATCACCGAAGATTTGGCCATTGAAAGAGTTGCGGCGAAATTCGTGCCGAAGCTGCTCACAGTGGAGCAAAAGCAGCTTCGTGTTGAAGTCTCACAGGACATTCTGGATTCCGCAAACAGTGACCCCGACTTCATCAACATCATAATCACTAGTGACGAGTCTTGGGTGTAAAGGTACGACCCGGAAACCAGATCCCAGTCGTCAGAGTGAAAGCATTCCACGTCACCAAGACTTAAGTAGGCCCGCCAATTGCGCAGCAATGTGAAAATGATGCTGACTGCTTTCTTTGACACCCTCTGTGGGGCAGACCACGAGTACGCACTCTACAGGGTCAAACAATGACCAAAGAGTACTACAGGGATGTCCTCCGTTGCCTACGTGATGCTGTGCGGCGCAAGAACCCGGAGCTGAGGTCAACAGGAAATTGGCGCACCCATTGCGCCAATGCTCCTGCACATTCCTCGCACTCGAATCAGATTTTTTGGTGAAAAACCAGGCTCCTGTAGTTCAACAGACTCCTTACTGTCCTATATGACCCCTGCGATTTCTGGCTGGTTCCCAAATCAAAAAACCCTTGAAAGGAGCGCGATTTCAGACAAGGAAGAACATTATGGCTGCAACGACAGCTGAGCTAAACTCAATTACGAAAAGGGCCTTTTCGGAATACTTCCCACAATGGCAGCACCGCTGGAAGAAGTGTGTGGAGTCCCAAGTAGACTACTTTAAAGGTGCACTGAAGAGGATTCTGAACTTGTCTTTTTGCCGCGGGAACTCGATCTACACGTTCCTAGCATTCTTAGAAACTGCAACTTATTGCCCTGTATGGCCGATTTCCCTATTAAATCGAATTAACGTCCAGCTCCCGCCCTTTTTTTTGAATTCTGCCTCGTACGATGGGCGGAGTCGACCAACGCGTGAAGTTCCTTTCAGCCAGCTCCGTGGAGGCTTTGCTTTCGCTTTATTTTGTTTTTTAGGTTTCCATGAATAAATAGTTTCATTCGCAGATAATATAACCCCAAAATAAGCCCGCAGAAATAAAAATACGGGCGGACTATTTGCTACTACGGACTACTACGTATTACTCCGCCGATGGCAGAGCGGCAAGCCGCCACGGGACTGGGTGAAAGGCACTCCACGCGTTGGTCGACTCCGCCCACCGTACGAGGCAGAATTCAAAAAAAAGGGTGGGAGCCGGCCGTTAATTCGATTTAATTTGAGAAATCGGCCATACAGGGCATTAAGTCGCAGTTTCTAAGAATGCTGGGAACGTGTAGATCGAGTTCCCGCGGCAAAAAGACAAGTTCAGATTCCTCTTCAGTGCACCTAAAGATGACTAGGTTTGCAACGCTCCAGTTATGCAAGTTTTTTTTCAACGGCCAAAGGTCGGATACTTTTCTAATATACCTCGTAAACGAGTAAACAAAATACAACGACACAAATGTGGAAAAGGCGGGGTACTTCAGCCATATGGAACTCCTTCAGCACGATCAGTCAAACGGGCACAGCGAAATTTAACTAGACACATGTGGGCTCTAGATGCGCACACATGCGCGCACCCACACAAAAAAAATCGGAAACATACGTGTCTTTAGGAAGAAAAGTCGCATAGGGCCACTATGAATAGAGGGCGTGCTTAAGCGAGGGTTCTTTGAGTGCGCCGCGCTCGTCAATATGGGCTAAATGGGAAAGGGAAGATTGCGGTCTGGGATGAAGGCATCTGTGTAAGCGAATGGTGGGAAGCTTGAAAAGGATTCGAAAGGTGAGGAACGGCCGAGGCATGTCAGGTCGGTACTCAGGAGGCCAGCACTGGTTTTGAAATAGGTGGATGGCAGACAAAACGCTCAGGCTTTCGCTAATGCTGGTCCAACTGTTCCAAACTTATAAAGTAAGAATAGCGCTGCTCCCGTTCCCGGCTTGTGTTGAACCCACCCTGTAAGACTTAATTTGAATGTGTCAAAGGGTGTTTTTTTCATTAATGTGTTTTGACAAGGGGAGGTTGGGTAGAAATATGGCATGAGTGCGGTGGTCATTAACGCAAGAGCGTTAAGAGCCTCGTGTTGCAGAAAAGCCGGTGTTATTGCCGGCGCCATTAGTTGTGGCTAGGGATAACGGGTATGTTACAAATTTCCTGACTAATCGTCAGTCCTTTCTTCGGATTGAGGACGAGGGTTATAGCCCTGACATGACCGGAACACCGGATACCCGATAGGGAGTGGCGTTATAACCGCTCCTATTCAACATAGCTATGATGCGCCTCCCAAGCCAACTGGCCTGGGTGAAAGGCATTCAGCACGCGTTGTATGCAGATGGCAGTACAGTCTGTGCCACCGAGGGGAGCCTTGGAGACATGGAGGACCATCTTCAGCAGGCCGCTTCCATAGTCGATGCGTGTGCTCTTGACTGTGGGCTCCAATGTGTTCGAGCAAAAACAGAGCTTCTGCAGGTCAGAGCGAACCCAAAGGATAAGACAGCAATACACCTCTCTGTCAGGAGGTTCTATTGGAGAGGTGGATTAGCTCCGGGTTCGGGGCCTGTTCATTCACCACAGACTCATACCGGACTCCACTAATGCGAACATGTAGTGCGCATGACTCACCGCGTTTCCAACAAGCGGGACGGTCTCCGGGGCAGGGACGCGCTTCGGCTCGTCTATTCCTTAGTGACTAGCCGGATTCTCAACGCCGTGTCATACCTTTGCACTACTAAGCAAGAAGACGCCCGAATAGGCGCCACCATCCGCTAGGAAACTAAGCGAGCCCTGGATCTCCCGGTGGCTACCTCTAATTCCAAACTCAAAGCATTGGAGGTGCTAAACTCTTAGCAGGAGCTGCGGGAGGCCCACCTCGCCAACCAATACACGCTGCTCATGCAGACTAGCCACGGACGCTTCCTGCTAAACCGCTTACACGTCCAACACGATTGCACTACAGAGGAGGCGGAGCGTATCCCAGAACTGTGGCGTCATCTCCACAGTTCTGTGTCTTCACGCTCTCCCGTTACATGGACACCAAAATGCAAGAAAACAGAAAAGCGCGGGCTCGGGCTCTTGACAGACGACGCGGCTTCAGACCTGGTGTATACTATGTAGACGCAGCAGGCCATCGCCCACGGGATTTTACACGGCCGATGTCGTTCACCAGGAAATGCACATTGATGGACTCTTCTTCCGAGCCCAGAATTCAATGCGAGCCGAGGAAGAAGCGATAGCGCTTGATGCCGCCAACGCAAATTCAAGAATGATTACGGACACCCGAAAAGCACGTGATCATTACTTGGCAGGGGAGATGTCGCCCTTAGCCGCTTGTATTATAAGACGGACTGTCACTGATCCAACACCGAAAAAAGTCATTTGGGCTCCTGGCCACCAGGGCTTAGGAGGTAATGAGGCCCTGACACGGCTGCCCGAGCGCTCACTTACCTCGCTACTCATCCCTGCTCTTCTGGCTCGGAGACAAACGAGCCGCTGCTGTGATTCAGGGAAATCACACATTATAACGGCAACCACCGCCTTTTCCCGGCCCTTCCAAAGGGGCTGAGTAAGCCGGAGAAGCGAACTTTAAAGCGCCTTCAGACAGGTACTTTACTCGGTTCTACGATCAGCAAGCATTACGATCCTAACACGGATGGGCGGTGCCCACATTGTGGGGAGACCTGTGATATCTTCCACATAGTGTGGTCATGTACTCAAGATCCCCACCTCCCCTCTTCCCCTACCCCTTCCCGAGAAGCATGGGAGACTGCCCTCCTCAACTGCTGCTCGCTTGAGTCCCAAAGGGCTCTGGTGAAACGGGCTCGAGACGGGGCCTCGTGATGCTGTTTCCCGGACTACGGACGCCGACCCAGTGGCGGGGCCACTCTGTGGCTCCCAAACTATATTCCACCAAATAAAAGTTTTCACCACCACCACCACGGCGGCTTTAAGCAGAAAATTTGCCCGTCTACTGGGCTTTGCCACTATACGTTAAAGATCCCCAGGGAGGGGGGAGTTATACTGGAGACCGCCACTACATCTCTTTGACTTCCTCTTTTCTCCCTTCCCTTACAGCGCAGTAAGGGTGCCAGCCGAGAAATGAGTGACAGTTACTGCGTCAATTCCTTTACTCAAATCAAATTTTCAGAAAACGGCACCATCTCACGTCACAACTCAACGTATGTCATCTGACAACGATGTTACATGACGCCATAACAAGTAACGTGAAAAAAGCGTTATATGGAGTCATATCTAATATCTAGTCACTTGTCAACAATGAAATGTGACGTGATACTAAGTCAGGTAACAACAATCGAATATTTTCAAATGACAGATGATTGAAATGGCTTCAGTGCCGCGTTTCTGCCACAACGTTCTCCATGTCAATGCACGCAGAACAAATCTGTCGCTACCGCCACGTGGCTTAAAGCATGACTAAGGAGTCCACTGTCCAATCGAGCCAGTTATGCGCCTTTCCTTTTCTTTCAAAGCTCCCGCTCATCAGCTCCCCCCCCCCCCCCCGCCCTTTTCCATGAACCCTTTCGCTGTTTTTATGTGGGCAGGAGTAGAGGTTAGTTTCCTGGATTATTTTGTATTTTAACGTCGCAAGCTTTCCCAGTAAGAAACAGCAGTACATTGGGGTAAAGTCGCGCTACGCCCGGCACCCTTCATGTGGAAATATGTACGTTATAGCTATCATAGTTTTACCTCAGCTGAAGAGGTTTAAAGCTATTGTTATACCTTCTTATTTCGAGCGACTGCATTTCCTGAAAAGAAGTTGTATGAGGAGTGACAAAAGTAGGAGGACGCCACTGGTTTACGGTACAAAAAGTGACATGAATAGAAACTACCGACCAGTAAGTGCTACAACACCTTTTATTGCACAGCATATTTCGAGTGTAGCGGCACTTAAGTATGCAGTACTAAAAACAATTACAGCGAAGGACAGGACCCACAAGGCAACAAAATAAAAATGCGTCGTCGCTAAAATAGCAGCAAGGAACGCGATAAATTCTTATATGCACTCCTGCTAACCAGCCGAGAACCTTCAGAGCATACCATGTATAAAACTATCAACAACGACATGATTAAAATCCGAGAGGCTCGGCTCCGTGTACAAAGTTTGTTGAAAAGCTTCACTTCAGTGCAACTCCACCAGTACTTCGAACTGCTTATGAAAATCTGACACTGCCTCCTTATCATACACTGTTTAAGTTATGGTGCTTGCTTCATTATTATAAACTGCAATAAACGCCCAGTTTGTGATGGAAGACTCTAAAGTACAGCGCGAAATTTGGTCTAGGTGAAAATGCCGTATGAGCTATATGAGTGAAATATACTGCAACGAAAAAGACACCAATATACCGATATGTTGCTCAGGAAGGAGAAAAAACGCACTTTGATGGCGATACCGATTTCAGCTTCAAAGCAGTAACGAAAAGCAAATTAGTACATAGGCCTATATAATGAAAGATCTCGATCTTCTTGTGAATTTACGAAGCGCTATTGCGCCTAGGTACACCTCAAGAAATACGAAATGGTAAGGAACTTGATATCATTAAAAACACAAAAAATGGAAGCTAAACACGTGAGGCTGATATCAACAATCGAAAGCAAAAGTCCCCTCCAGCATCTCCACAAGACAAATATGCCGAGTATTGTTCGTTTACAAAAACACAATAAATGCCGCATTCTTCACAAACACCAAATGAAGGAGAATGGCGTCGGCTTTGTTCCCGGCAGCAGTCCATTTTGAACGTCTTCATCAGTGCTTCAACCAGGCTGACACTGTTGTCTGATAACTGCACGTGGTTTTGACAAAGGCACGCAAGGCAATCGAGTACTCGGCCGAGGCAGCAAAGAAAATACAAGCGCATTAAGAAAACATTAACGAGTATAAAGTTGTCCTGATAACCTCTCGAATCACATCACGTGTATATCGAAGTCTTAGATGCAGGCACATCGCCGGACCATAATGTTTCTCTCGAGAGCAGCAATATCGGTCATAAATGTGGGACTCAGCGGAAGCTAGGATGGCCCAATGGTAGAAGCTCCCGGGGTCTCAGGCCAGGTGAAGTTTGTGATGAGGCGATGTGCCGGCCCGCACTTGAAAGTCTGCTGAAAACGGGTGACAGCCGGTAGAGCGACATTGCCGATGGCGATCTGCATTGAAGTAGAAAACATGTTCGGATGCGAGGACCTTAAAACCGAAGGAAGCCTAAACGTAGATTGAAGTTGCTTACAAACTTGTGTAGCGGTCCTCTTTCTAGGGCACGTTAAATCCAGTGGCGTAAACTATATAGAATTTTGCCCTACTAAACTACTTTTTACTTTTGTGAAGCTTTGGGAAGTAATTTCAAGTTTTCTTTTTGCACTCTGGAAATCTTTAGCAAGCACGTTGCTGGTTTGCTGTGCCAAAAAATGAAAATCTTCACAGAGAGATTGATGGAGCACATTTACATATTCTTACGTGCGACGTGACATCGGGTCCCGCTATTTCTTCAAACTCTTATCTTATGATTATTGGGTACTTCCTTTGAGGTATGCAGCCGCTCATACGTTTCCGCAATCCTGTAACTTGACACAGCCCCGGCATATAACATTCTATTCACTCATCGCATGCTCCTTTCCGAAACTCTCTTGAAATGGCTGGTGCAACCGCGAGGAAATCCATTGACGAACACAATCTTAGTGTGGGGCATAAAGGCTGAGAATAGCAGACTTGTAAAAACGGGCAACCCTCATGATGCGTTTCTTGAAAAGCACTCTCTTTGGAAGTATGGATTGGTAAATCTAAAGGGGTAAATCAAGCGTCAATATAATAAGAATTAGCTTGCACTTAAAGCTGGAAAACATGCTCATAGCAAAATCTTTGAGCAGTATATATTCAGCACCGCACAGGCGTATGTGGAGCTGCGTTTGCTAACGCGAAACGGTGAAGCTGGTTACTGAACACTTGTGCTCTGTGGCCCCTCACTTATGCAAGACAGATTGGTCACTTCACTACATCACAGGGTTCCATGGATTGAATTGTTCCATGAACGCATGATAGTGTTAATAATTCCCTTCCTGTACAACAAAAACACCCTATACATGTATAGGAAATAGGGAGAAGAGAAGCAGAGGCAGAGGATTTCATCGTATGAGCAACTTCTTTCGTTCTTTGAAGGCTTTCGAGAGTCAGACTCCTGGGTGATGAGGAAAAGTGACAAAGCCAGCTATTGGGCGAGTTGGTGACGATTCTAAATAGCTGCAGCGCGAAAGAGAAGACAAATGAGGACGAAAGAACACAGCGCTGACTCGCAACAAAAGCCTTTATTGGCACATTAGTCAGTATATGTTGTTGTTGTAGCCTTTGACAGAATAACACATACCCACACTGGGGGATCGGCCAAGAATCGGGTGGTAAAGGTTGGTATTCACCTGTACATAGTAAAGGCAAAAGGAAAGCACACGGGAGAGCAACACCGGGGGAGTCTACCACAAGAAGGGCAGGGAGAGAAAAAAAAATAATAATTATATATATATATATATATATATATATATATATATTGTCACGTAGTGGTGACTGCAGTACAGCGAACAGGAAAACAGCGAGAACGTCTTCAAAACGAAACGCTTTATTCGGGCTGACTTCCGCCCGCAAAGAACTGAATCACTCGGCGGCGGCGGCGTAGCAACAAGCGTGCTCGGCGGTCGTTGAACAGAATGCCCGCCGCTGTCGGCCGTGCTCTTTTTAGAGCTGATAGCGAACCTTCCAGATAACGCGTGGAAGGTTCTAGAACTTTCTGGCACAAAGTAGAATCGGGTGCGCCTGGATGCGATCAATCGAGATAATTCTAGGCGTGTCTTGCGTCACAAACGAAGCGATAAAGCGGCATGCCGGCAGCCTTGAAGCATGAACAAATAAACACAACAAACAAACGCTACAAAGATTCGCGACATTACTCCCCTCTCAAAGAAGCATCGACTAGATGCTTTAGAACATAATGCGGCTATCAACAATCATAAACGGATTGTGTGTGCAAAAAGCACCAAATGCGGAAGCACGGCGTCCTTTAGCGTGCTTGATAGGGCTTTAGGCGTACAACATGGATTACTTCGCGTCGTACGCGGCGTCGCTGGGATGCAGTCATTTGGTCAGGGACGACTTCGTAGTCCAATTCACCAAGCCGACGAAGAACCTTGTACGGGCCGAAATAGCGTCGCAAAAGCTTTTCGCTCTATCCTCGGCGGCGAAAGTGGGCGAGTTCTCTTGGTCAGGTGAATCTTCTACGGATGTATCGGAGAGGACGAATGAGTCTCGTACGTCGGATATTTCGTCGAGGAAAGCAATCGTCGTTCCTCTCTTAACGTGCAGGTATTCTTCGCTGAAGTTTATCAGGAGTACTTCGGCTTGTCCTTTCCGGAAATGTGCGATGCCTCTGGCGATGCCGATTCCTCGGTCGAGAAGCAACTGCATGTTCCCCTCGATAACGGCCTCTGTGTTATTCGCTTCCGTGGCGCCTACAGTGACAATGACACTTGAGCGGGGTGGGACACTCACTTGTTCCTCCAGGACACTAAGTGCAACATGATGTTCCGGAGTTCTCATCGGCAGAATGGCCTCGTCCGTGGAAAGTGTGATCATCTTGGATCGCAGGTCGATGATCGCCTGATGCTCATTGAGGAAATCCATGCCCAAGATCACTTCGCGGGAACATTGGCGTAGCGCTACGAAGGTCGCCGGATAGGTATGTCCCTTGAGAGTCACTCGCGCTGTGCATCGTCCTGATGGCGTAATGAGGTGGCCCCCTGCGGTGCGAATATGTGGGCCGTCCCATGCGGTCGTTACTTTCCTCAGCTGCGCAGCGAATGGTCCGCTCATCACCGAATAATCGGCTCCTGTGTCGACTACAGCGGTGACTTTCCGGCCGTCGAGAACCACTTCTAAGTCGGATGTCCTGGCTCTGGAGTTGCACGTCGTTCTCGGCGTCGGGTTACGGCTTCGTCGGGTATGTGAATCGTGGGTGAGGCGTGTGGTAGGTGCTTTTCTTGATGGCGGCGTAGTTTTGAAGGCGGTTTCCGTCGTATTCGAGGTTGTTGTATGCGTCGTCGGCGTAGTAGGTGCGGAGTCTTCATACGGCGTGGTCGCTGGAGGATCTTCGTCGTTTCCTCGGCAAGCAACCTGACCTCCACAAGTTGCTTTGTTTAGTTTCCCCTACGGGGGCTAGGGGACCTTCCTCGGAAAGCCGCGGCGTAGCTTCGGCCCGGTGATGGAAATCGTGCGGTGGACGGCGAAGGGGAGCGGGAAAAACTGCTTGAAGACACGTACTCCCCTCTACGTAGGTAGTCGTCAATTTCCTGTGGTCGCTGGCCGGGGAGCGGTCGAGGGGCGTCGATGGCGAAACCTCGCAGCCCGATGCGTCTGTACGGGCAGTGGCGAAGTATGTGCCCGGCGTGGCTACAATGGAAACACAGTGGGTGGTTGTCGGGAGTCCGCCACTCGTCGCATTTCCTAAAGCTGTTGCGTCGGTCGTAATGTGGGCGCGCAGGAGCTTGGGGCCGTCCTTCTTGTAGAGCTGGTGCGCGTCGAAGAGGGCTTGGGTGGTGTCGTCGAGGCGCAGGACTGCGTAGTGCGGCGGCGTAGTTCATGGCTACAACTTCCGTTGGTGTTGTCTGTGACGGGGAGTCAAGTGCATGCTGTACTTCTTCGCGGATGATGTCCGTGAACGACGCCACCTGAGTGTGCTGCCTCGGCTGTGTTGGCAATGGCAGCAGTCGGCGAAGTTCTTCGCGAACAATTTCGCGTATGAGATCACGAAGGTTACCTCCACTTGCAGGGGTATCTTCTGGGGGTCTCGCCGACAGTACTTCAAGTGGTCGGTTGTAGTGCCGGGTCCGGGCGTTCAGGGTCTTTTCGATGGTTGAAGCTTCAGCTTTAAACTCGGCGACGGTTGTTGGAGGATCCCGGATCAGTCCAGCGAAGAGTTGCTCCTTCACGCCTCGCATTAGGAAGGAAAGTTTCTTTTCTTCGTTCATGTCAGGGTTGGCGCGCTTGAAAAGGCGTTTCATATCTTCCACATACGCAGTCACGGTCTCGTTTGGGCGTTGAAATCGCGACTGCAGCAGGATCTCCGCTCTTTCCTTGCGTACGACGCTTGTGAGCGTAGCCAGTAGTTGCTTCTTGAAGGTTGCCCAGGTCGTGAGGGAAGATTCATGGTTTTCGAACCACGTTCTGGCGGAGCCATCCAATGCAAAATAAACGTTACGAAGCTTTGCGCTGTCGTCTTAGGCGTTCAGCGCTGCTACACGATCGTACATGTCCAGCCAGTCTTCCCCATCTTCGTGTGGTTCTCCACGAAAAGTCGGTGGCTCACGGGGCTGGCGAAGCACGACGGGCGTTGGCTGTGCACCAAGTTTCATCTTGGGGGGCATAGCAGGTCAGCACCTCCACCAGATGTCACGTAGTGGTGACTGCAGTACGGCGAACAGAAAAACAGCGAGAACGTCTTCGAAACGAAACGCTTTATTCGGGCTGACTCGCGCCCGCAAAAAACTGAATCACTCGGCGGCGGCGTAGCAACAAGCGTGCTCGGCGGACGTTGAACAAAATGCCCGCCGCTGTCGGCCGTGCTCTTTTTAAAGGTGATAGCGAACCTTCCAGATAACGCGTGGAAGGTTCTAGAACTTTCTGGCACAAAGTAGAATCGGGTCCGCCTGGATGCGATCAATCGACATAATTCTAGGCGTGTCTTGCATCACAAACGAAGCGATAAAGCGGCGTGCCGGCAGCCTTGAAGCATGAACAAATAAACACAACAAACAAACGCTACAAAGATTCGCGGCAATATATATATATATATATATATTTATATATATATATATATATATATATATATATATATATATATATATATATATATATATATATATATATATATATCGAAGTATACGATTCGTTAAAGGAAACATATTAAACTCGACGTTTCGATCGGAAGACCGATCTTCTTCAGGAGTGATTTTACATTGTGAATGCAACCCCTTTTATAGGGGCGGCACAGAACAGGTAAGTGGGAAACACAAAGCACATAGCAGAAAAATACGCATAAAAAATTATTAGAGGCAGTGCGACCCACACACACATACACAAAAAAAAAAGAGTGCGAGGAACAGGTACTCAGTCAGAAAATACAATGTCCAGATGCGGCCTCTGCTTTGTTAAGCACCAGAGGCTTGCTTATTGACAGTCGTGTCCAGCTGGGAGGTGCTCGACAGGTGCGTGGCCGTGCAACAACTTTCGTAGAAAAATGCGAAAACTTGTTCCTTCTCCTGGCCGCGAGAGCAAAAAAATAAAATATGACCCTCCAACAGACAGAGCAGACAACAGAAAAAAAAGCAGAAAAAAAAGGAAAATGAACAGAGCAAGGAAGAAACCTCGAAAAAAAAGTGAAATAGGTAAAAGAAAACCTTTAAAGTAGTGCTTTTTCTTCGCACCCAGCTATAGTGCACCCACGCCTGGTTGAGGGGAAGTATTGGAAGGAATGTAAAAAAAGAAAAAAAATATAAGAAAAAAAATGTGAGCTTAAATAGGAAAATTAAAAAGGAAAAAATAAAAAAATAAAAGAAGAAATTGTGCGGCATTCGCGTGACCACAAGGTGAGCACACCCGGGGGGGAAACGGCACAGGTGTGGCACAGGTGTGGCATGCAGAAAGGGGTATGACCTCAGACGACTTAGTCAGTGTTGCTTTGTTTAATTTCGTAGGCCTCTGACCTCGGAAGAGAGGTGAGGGTGCCGTAAGTTTCATTAATGCCATTTTGCACTGTGTTAAATTTAAAAATAAAATATGATTCTCGTTGCTCGCGCTCACGAGTGTTTTTGAAGCCACTCTGTAGAATTGTTACTTTTAGTTTGTCAAACTCGTGACTTTTTTCGCGGAGGTGTTTCGAAAGAGGGAGGTTGGGGAGGGATTGTGTATGTGAGCGGTGGTTATTAAATCTGAAACGGAAGGAATTGTCTGTTTGGCCTATGTATTGCATTCGACAGTCGCCACACTCGAGCATGTAAACTACGTTGCTGGAATCGCAATTCAGGTCTTCCCGGATAGAATGCTTGAAATTTGAATGGGTGCTTTTAGCCAGTGCCGTGGTTTCCATGTGTTTGCAGACTTGACTTCGGCTTTTTTTGCATGGTGTGCAACCTACAGCTCTCGGTTTATTGACTGTCGAATGGACAACATGGTTTTGCAGATCTTTTGGTCTCATATATGTTACTTGGGGGACCGTTGTGAAAATATTTGAAAGACGGTCACTCTGTTCTATGATATTAAAGTGTTTTTTAGGATGTTGTTAATATTCGGGAGATTTTTTGTGAAGGTTAGTATCAGATTACAGCGCTGTGATGATGGCTGAGATTCCTTAATGACATGATTAATATTAGTTGCTTCTGCCTTTTTAATGGCCTCGTTGATTATAGAAGACGGGTAATGTTTTTTTAGAGTGTCCCGCATGCGATTAGCATTTTCGTGAAAATCTTCCGATCGTTTCCCCCCCGGGTGTGCTCACCTTGTGGTCACGCGAATGCCGCACAATTTCTTTTCTTATTTTTTTATTTTTTCCTTTTTAATATTACTATGTAAGCTCACATTTTTTTTTCTTATATTTTTTTCTTTTTTTACATTCCTTCCAATACTTCCCCTCAACCAGGGGTGGGTGCTCTATAGCTGGGTGCGAAGAAAAAGCACTACTTTAAACGTTTTCTTTTACCTATTTCACTTTTTTTTCGATGTTTCTTCCTTCCTCTGTTCATTTTCCTTTTTTTTCTACTTTTTTTTCTGTTGTCTGCTCTCTCTGTTGGAGGGTCATATTTTATTTTTTTGCTCTCGCGGCCAGGAGAAGGAACAAGTTTTCGCATTTTTCTACGAAAGTTGTTGCACGGCCACGCACCTGTCGAGCACCTCCCAGCTGGACACGACTGTCAATAAGCAAGCCTGTGGTGCTTAACAAAGCAGAGGCCGCATCTGGACGTTGTATTTTCTTACTGAGTACCTGTTCCTCGCAATCTTTTTTTTTGGTGTATGTGTGTGTGGGTCGCACTGCCTCTAATAATTTTTTATGCGTATTTTTCTGCTATGTGCTTTGTGTTTCCCACTTACCTGTTCTGTGCCCGCCCCTATAAAAGGGGATGCATTCACAATGTAAAATCACTCCTGAAGAAGATCGGTGTTCCGATCGAAACGTCGAGTTTAATAAATATGTTTCCTTTAACGAAGCGTATACTTCGCTATATATTCTTATAAGCAGTCTAGTACTTCACGCTTTCGCAACCTATATATATATATATATATATATATATATATATATATATATATATATATATATATATATATATATATATATATATTGTAGAGTGCTTTATTGGCACGTTGAACCGCTGGCGACGAAGACCCGGTCGCAAGTCGTGTAGGAACCAGCGAGGCGAGAGCCCGGCACACAAGCGGCAGTTCTCCAGCACGAGCCTTCCACGGGCGGCGCTAGCGCTTCGTCGTCGTTGGTGGCGGTGCTGAATCATCTTCATTCCAACTGCCCCGGCGGAAAGAGGGAACCAGCCTGGCGACTCAACGCTAGGAGACGACGAGGAGGTTGTAGTAAGGCTTCGAGCGCCTGACATGAACGACGTCCCGACCGCGGCGGCAGTGATCCAAAGAAGGTGTCACCGGTTCGATGATATAGTCCAAAGGTGACGTACGCTCTAAGATGCGGTACGGACCAATGTGCTTGGCCGAATATTTGGACGCAGCCGGAACAGAGAGACAGACCAATGATCCAGTGGAGAAGTGTGTAGCGGGCGTGTCTTGATCTGACTCATGTTTCCGGAGCCCTTGACGTTCGGCGGTGAAGGAGCGAGCCAACTTGCGGCACTGCTCAGCCTGCCGGGTAATTTCAGAAAGGGAAGTATATTCTGAGCTGTCGGGGTTGTAGGGAAGGGTTATGTCCAGCAGACAGGAAAGCTCGCGCCCAAATAAAAGAAAGAATGGGAAAAGCCGGTGGTTGCTTGAGATCATCATCATCATCAAAACGTTTATTTCCACCGAAATGAGACTCCTTTTTGGACCCCCCGGCACGCAGGCCTAAGGGAGCCCTACTTAGGAGCCTCGCAAACTATGGTCTGGTGAAGACACATTGTCTCTTCACGGCCTCAGCCGCCAGGCGGATGGCTTGTTGCTGCTTAGCGGGGTCCTCGCTCCGCAGCAGGGTCTCCCAGGCTTCTCTATCTTCTATCTTTTGCCCGGCGACCGGGCTTCCAGCACATTCCCATATGACATGGTCGAGAGTGCCCCTCTCCCCGCACGTTATACAATATTGGTCTTTCTCCTCTTCGGAGATTGTTATGTATACCCAGAAGGGGCTTATATGATTTCCCCCTTGCAATCTTCTCCACGCAATTGCCTCCTCTTTTGCGAGGGAACGGTCGGGCGGCGGATAGACCCTCCTGCTCAGCTGATAATGTTCCGTGATCTCGTGGTACGAAATTAGGCTATCTTTCATGTCTATGCGGGAGGGCTGCTCTGCGGCCGCCCGGTGATAGAGAGCTCGGGCAAGCTCGTGTGCAGCCTCATTTCCTGCAATAGACTCATGCGCTGGGATCCATATTATCTCTATGTTACGTTCTATCGGCCTCGCCTCGAGGACGTGTTTGGCCTCTTCCGAGATTCTTCCTTTCGCGAAGTTTCCTACTGCAGTTTTGCTGTCACTTAAAATCGTCGTGGCCTTGGTACCGACCCAAGCGAGCGCTACACTCTAAACACAGTAACCTATAACGTAACTTTTGGACGTGAGTAACTTTTGTCACAAAGGTTACAATTGACGTTTTTTGATGTTTTCATTATGTTTTCTTTATTTTTGTGGAGCCCAAAGGTTACAACGGTCAAAAGTCAACCGTTTCAAAGGTTACGATGAAAAAATTGCCAAGTAAACTTTGCGCTGTAACCTTTGCGCAGCACGGTAACCTATATGCGTCGTCAGGCCAGGAGATATGCTCATATATAGAGGACGTATGCTGCTTTATGTGTGGGAATGTGCTTTTCGGATGTAATGGGGCTGCGGTTTCGACCGCAAGGGGGAGACATCAACGTAAGCTATCGCATGAGCTCGATACAGCTGTTTTAGGTCGCAGCCACATTGAATCGCGCGTTATCAGATATCTGCCTTCACATTTACCAAAGGAGGCTGCGAATGCAATGCAAATGCACTATTTTGCGGCTGTATATGAGAAGACATCTTGAATTTTTGATTCCTATCCATGAGGAGGAGGAGGAGGAAGAACATGAGTTTTGCAAAGAAACCCAACGTGCTACTTGTCTAAGCATGTTCTGTACCGATTTTATTGCGCGAATAAACGTCAATAAACAAATATTTCAAATTCCGTGTAATTTCTCGATGACTCGGTTAGAGCCTATTTCTCATCTTCCTCGAACCGATACGCGATAGCAACGGTCGCAATTAGAAGTAAAAAAAGCAGACATATGGAAGGGGAGCGCCTGGAAAGGCGACAGCGGACGTAACCGCATTTGCGGGCCGCCGAGTGCGCTATTCGATTTCCCTTCATGTGGCTCTCTTCATACACTTCCAATGCATCAGTTCTGGTGGAAAATATATATAACAAATGAAAACGTAATGCGCCCACGGTACAAACGGCGGCCCCTATACGAAACGAGTAATTGGCAAAGAACTACTCAAAATATGGCGTGACGGCCGCTCCAGTATGCGTGAGACGCGCATGCGCAGATGGCCGGCGCTTCACCCAACGAAAAGCGGCGCTTCTGTTTCAAACACTTGGCATCGTTGCACGCCGGCAAGTCTGGACGGCGGGAAGGCTCGGAAGTTGCAGCGTTGCGGAGGCTGCTTTGTTCTTGGAACCGTTGGAACCGAGAGCTGGAACCGTTCGTGAACCACGCCGTCTTTTGGTGGCGTTCCTGAAGTGGTTTGTTTGGGGTAATGGCGCTAAGCAGCATGGACCTGTGGGGTACGCTGCGCAGCAGCTGCAACGAACCTCAATGTGACTGTGACGCTACGTCGTTGTGTGCTCAGCGGACAGCTCCGCGTCCGGCGCTATTCGTTGCGACTACTGCAATCACGTTCCTGGGGTTCATGGAGGAATGGCGGAATTGGGTGAGTGGCCCTATTTTTTACCATATGCAGAATAGCGACCTGCGATGCCATTTATTTTATGCTTCTCAAAGTGCGTATTTTCTTTCTTTGCCAGAGCAGCTTCATTCCTAAGCCTCGTTGAGTGCCCTTCGAAGCGAAATGTGGTTCAGTAGTTTGAGTGCCCCATTCACCTATTGCGCGGGGATTCGTGCCAAAAGTTTGGTTATCCAGAATATTTGTTTTAGAATATTGTTGCCGTATGTCGTTTGGGGTCATTAGGTGCGATAATACTGGGGTAATCCAGCGCTAATTCTTGATCGTTTGCATGCGTGTGCGCGCGTTTTTTTTTTGCATACGTACAAAAGAGCATGCGTAAAACGCACGACGGTACATTTTAATGAAGGATGCGATTTGGGCGAGTTGGTATTGTAAACGATTTTATGACGCAATTCCACATCGGCGCTATGCTCCCGCCCAGGCGGCGGCAGTCGCCTCCGCGACTCGAGTGGCGATCACGTGAATCTGGCTCGGTGCGCCGGTCGGTCCCAATGCCTACCGCATTGCCTGCCTATCCTCTTTCCTTTCTTGTTGATAAACATGCCTAGGATCCTCATTTCCTCGACCCTGGGCACCTCCAGTCCTCCCACCACCACTTTAATTTCTACGTCTCTCTTGTTCCTGCTGTCGCTATTGTACACGAAGAGCTCCGACTTCTGCGGTGAGCACGCCAGGCCTCTTTCGGCCGCGTACTTCACCACTACGTCTGCTGCCCTTTGAAGACTCAACTCAATTTCCGCGTCGCTTCCATTATTCATCCCCATGTTTATGTCGTCCGCGTACATGCTGAATTTTAGATCAGGGATCTTGTTCAGCATGGCCGGGAGACCTCTCATTGCTATGTTGAATAAGAAGGGGGACAGTACGGCGCCTTGCGGGCTACCATTGCTGCCCAGCCTTATGCCGGGGGACTCTGCGTGGTGAAATTTAATCACCGCCTTCCTCCCTTGGAGAAAGTAGTTGATGTACTCGTATGTTCTCTTGCCCACGTTTACCTCCTCCAGACCTCTGAGCACCGCCTCGTGTCGGACGTTGTCGAAGGCCTTCGTGAGGTCAACACCTAGGATCACGTTGGCATCTAATCCTTTCTTGTCTACAGTGCCATGTTTGAGTCTGAGCATTACATCCTGCGTGCTGAGCTTAGGTCTAAAGCCCACCATCTCGTGCGGCCATAGGTTTCCATCTTCCATGTAGCTCGTTAACCTCGTTTGCAATACGTGCTCCATGAGTTTCCCCACGCAAGACGTTAGCGAGATCGGTCTTAGGTTTTCCAATGTTGGTTCTTTTCCCGGCTTGGGGATGAGAACAACCTCTGCCTGCTTCCATTCCTCTGGCAATTTACCTTCCGTCCATACTTTGTTCATGTACCGCGCAATTGCATCTATCGAGTCGTTGTCTAGATTCCTGAGCATGAAATTGGATATTTTATCCGGGCGAGGGGCCGAGCGATTTTTTAGCTCAGCGATAGCTGCTCTGATCTCCGCTACCGTAATGTTCGCGTCTAGATCTTCATTTTCTGCTCCTCCATATTCTGCCTGTCGTACTTCTGTCGCGTCCCCTTAGTAAATGTCCCTGAGCCTGTCCATCAGCTGTTTGTCCGTCCCCTGGAAAGCGTGTCTCGCTTTCACTTGGTTAGCGCTCGCTGCCTGTTTAGATTTTCCCGGGTCGAGGAGATGCCGCAATATATTCCACGTCTTTGCTAGGCTCATGCCCCTTTCCATTTCGTCGCACCTGGCGTACCAATTTTGCCCGTTTAGTTTAATAGCATACGTTTCCATTTCCTTGGTGTGTGTGGCTAACGAACGCCTTAAATTCTTGTTCCATTTTTGAGACTTGAGTCTCTTCTCGAGCCTTTCCTTCTCCTTCCACATGCTCATTAGCTTGCTATCCATTATCTCCGGTGCATCTTCCCCTTCAGCTACTGCTTCCGCGTCCCTGGCATCTCCCCTCAGCTGTTTTGCCCAGTCTCCTATGTCTCCAATTTCCTTAGCTTTGTGGCTTCTGCGAATCTCCAGGAACTGTCCCATTCCACTATTCTCGCCTGTTTGAGTTTCCGTAGCTTGATTCCTTCTCCCAGCTTCGTAGCTACGATGAAGTGGTCACTACCCAGATTTTCTCTGGTGTTTGCCCATTCTACCCTGCCTGCATTTTTACTGAAGGTGAGGTCCGGCGCGGTGTCTCTACTTACACTGCTACCTACTCTAGTGGGCGCACATGGGTCGGTATGCAAGGTAAGTCCGAGATTTTGGGACTCCTCAAGGAGATGTCTGCCCTTCGGATCTTGCCTCGCGTAACCCCATTCCTGGTGTGCCGCGTTAAAGTCCTTCACGATCACCAACGGGCTCTGGCCGGCCAGTTTGATGGCTTTTCTAAATATCGATGCGGTGTTATATGCATACGTCCCGAACGGAGGGACTTGATCCCAATTAGAGCTGTCGGAGCTAATGTACATGGCAATCATGTCCCCAAGAGTACGGTTTAATCGTTCGGTGAGGCCGTTGGTTTGGGGTTGGTAAGCGGTACTGGTACGGTGGACTGAGCGGCACGCATCGAGAAGCTCGCGAACAACTTCAGACAAGAAAATACGGCCGCGGTCATTGAGAAGTTCTCGCGGAGCGCCGTGACGCAGGACGAAGTGATGAAGAAGGAAGAAGGCGACATCGCGAGCAGTAGCCGCAGGTAGGGCAGCAGTCTCAGCATACCGAGTGAGATGGCCGACGGCGACTATAATCCATCGATTCCCGGCTGTCGTGAAGGGGAGCGGCCCATATAGGTCGATGCCCACACGATCGAAAGGTCGAGCCGGGCACGGTAATGGCTGTAACGGGGCAGTGGAGGGTCGAGGTGGCGACTTACGCTGCTGACAGGCTGTGCAGGAGCGAACGTAGCGACGAACGAAGTTGTACATGCCCCGCCTGTAGTACCTTTGGCTTAGTCGCACGTAGGTTTTTAGTAATCCAGCGCGAGCGCTTTGAGGGTCGGCATGGTAGTGCGCACATATCACAGACCGAAGATGTCGGGGAATCACGAGGAGCCACTTTTGGCCGTCCGGACGATAGTTGCGGCGGTGCAGGAGATCGTCGCAGATGGCGAAATGGGAAGCTTGGCGACAAAGTGCCCGAGGGAAGGAGGACGTAGAGTGTGCACGAAGGACATCGAGCAAGGAAGAAATCCATGGATCGTGGCGTTGTTGATTGTGCATGTCCATAGTAGTGAGCGCCGCGAGTAGGGAATCAAATACGAGGGAAGAGGGCGCAGGAGAGGGCAGTGGCGAGCGTGACAAGGCGTCGGCGTCGGAGTGCTTGCGGCCCGACCGGTAGTCTACGGTAATATCGAATTCCTGAAGACGGAGTGCCCAGCGGCCAAGGCGTCCTGAGGGATCTTTGAGGGAGGCCAACCAACACAAGGCGAGGTGATCAGTAACGACGGTGAACGGGCGGCCATATAAGTATGGGCGAAATTTCGTGAGAGCCCACACTACGGCCAGACTCCTTTTCAGTCACGGTGTAGTTCGACTCTGCTTTGGTGAGAGCACGGCTGGCGTACGCAACAACGTATTCAGAAAATCTGGGCTTGCGCTGGGCCAGGACAGCACCGAGGCCGATTCCGCTTGCGTCGGTGTGCACCTCACTAGGAGCACTGGGTTCATAGTGCCGAAGAATAGGGGGTGAAGTAAGAAGTCGACGGAGCGCAGGAAAAGCTTCATCGCAGGGAGAGTCCCACGTAGACAGGTCGGCGGAACAATTGAGGAGTTTCGTAAGGGGCGCGACGATAGTGGCGAAATTAGGGACAAAGCGCGGAAAATAGGAGCAGAAGCCCACAAATCGGCGCACCTGTTTCGTAGAGGTCGGTTTAGGGAAGTCAGCCACAGCACGGAGTTTGTGAGGATCAGGTAGGACGCCATCTTTCGATGCGAGGTGGCCGAGTATTGTCAGTTGCCGGGCGCCAAAGTGGCATTTCTTGAGGTTAAGTTGAAGGCCAGCACATGTGAGGCAGCTCAATATCTGGCGCGAGCGCTGGAGATGAGTCGGAAAATCGGCCGAAAACACAACAACATCATCCAAATAGCAGAGACAAATGTTCCACTTAAGGCCGCGCAAGATGTTGTCCATCATTCGTTCGAAGGTGGCGGGAGCGTTACAGAGACCGAATGGCATTACGGTGAATTCATATAGGCCGTCAGGGGTAACGAATGCCGTTTTAGGACGGTCGGACTCAGACATCGGGAGTTGCCAATAGCCGGAACGGAGATCCAGAGAGGAGAAGAATTCGGCGCCTTGCAAGCAGTCAAGGGCGTCGTCAATACGGGGTAGCGGGTAGATGTCTTTGCGCGTAATTTTGTTGAGCCCGCGATAGTCCACACAAAATCGTATAGAGCCATCTTTCTTCTACACCAGGACCAAGGACTGGCAGATGGCTGAATAATTTCGGGTTGTAGCATGTCGTCCACTTGCTCAGCGGTGAGGCGGCGCTCGGGAAGTGACATGGTAGGGGCGCTGGCGGAAAGGAGTATGGGTACCGGTTTCAATGTGGTGCTCGACAGTGGTCGCACGGCCCACAGAAGAGGACTGGTGGTGAAACGATGAGCGAAACTGGTTGAGCAGGGCAAGAAGCTGCGCGTGTTGAGCTTTGTCGAGGGCGGGGTCAATAGAACGGTCGAAAATGTCCGAAGGCAGTGGGTGATCGGGAGTAGCGCCACGTGGGGTGAGGGCAGCGAAGTCGGGACTGGAGGAGGTAACATCGGTGTCCAAGGAAGTGATCAAGTGAGCGGTTTCAAAATGGCCAAGGCACTCGCCACGGAGCAGGGAGAATGCAGAGAAGGAGGTATTAGAGACGAGGATGGAGGCAGCACCGTGCTGAATGCCGATGACGGCGAAGGAACAGAGAGGCGTCGGCGAGAAGCAAGAATGGGGGAGGCGTGAAGAGAACCGTGGCGTCAGAAACAGAGGCGGCGCAAACAGGGACAAGCACAGCACTGTCAAGGGGAATGTGAGTGTCCTCGACGACAGCAAGCTTAGCATCACGGCGAATCGAAGGCTCGCGGGAGGGCGCATCACAGAGCGTAGAAAAGACGACATGCGCACGGGCGCAGTAAATGACGGCGCTGTGGCGGGATAGAAAATCCCAGCCAAGAATGACGTCATAGGAGCTTGGACGGAGAACTAAAAATTCGACAAAATAGAAAACATCGACGATGACTACGCGTGCTGTGCAAGCGACAGAAGGATGAACGGGCTCGGCGCTAGCTGTACGGAGGGAGAGTCCAGAAGATGGGGTGGTAACTTTTCGAAGCGAACGGGAGAAGTTTTCGCTAATGACAAAAACGGTGGCCCCAGTGTACACAAGCGCAAGTGTTTTGACGCCGTCTACAAACACGTCAAGAAGATTCGGCGGTGAAAGGCAAGGACTTAAGCAGGGCGATGATAGCGCAGTTCGTGCCCCAGGAACTGCGGCTGCTAGTTTTCCGAATCGGCGGGGACCGGGCGACGCCTCATGGGCGACAAGGAACGGCGGCGAGGGGAGGGCGAGCGGTGGGAAACGTAGGGCTGGCGACCAAGCGCGCGGTCAGGTGAGGTCCCCTGAAGGGGTGGTTCGAAAGGTGGGCGAAAGGTGCGATCCGTATCGCGGTAGTCCGGCAGGGGGTGGAGAGGCGCAGGCAGAGTACGTCGACACAGGCGAGTGACGTGGCCTGGAAAATTGCAGGCGTAGCAGATCGGTCTGTTGTCAGCCGTTCGTTAAGGATTGAAGGCAGCGGGCGCGAAACCCTGTCGGGAAACAACAGGCGCAGGCAACGCAGGAGGAACATATGCATAGGCCTGCGGCCGCGGTGGTCTTCTGACAGCCTCGGCATACGTCAGAGGCACGGGTGCGGGCGCAGGCGGCACGCTTACTGGAGGGTCGTAGCTTAACGGGGTGGCAACTGGGGTGGGCTGGATCGGGAGAAGACCGGCTTGGGGAGCCAAGGGTGCCGGTTGCCGAAGACTAGGAAGTGCATCGGCGACCTCCTGCGTGATGGCATTCCGAATCTCAGGACTGAGGACGGGCGGTGACGGGTGTGGGTTAGATATGAGCGAGATCTGCCGGGCGACCTCCTCCCGCACGAAGTCATTGATGGTGGCGAGTAAGTCGTGGCTGATTCCCAGGCCGGAGATGCAGTCGGAAGGCGGGGGAGGGCGACGAGCGCAAAGACGTTGCTTGCGCAACTCGTCGGAACTTTGGCACACGGTATAAACGGAGGCGAAGGTGGTAGGGCTCTTCGCCAACAACATCTGAAAAGCGTCGTCGTCGATGCCTGTCATAATGTGCTTAATCTTGTCAGCCTCAGACATAGCCGGATCGACACGCTTGCAGAGGTGAACTACATCTTCAATGTAGCTCGTGAAAGTCTCGTCCGTGTGCTGAGCTCGGACACGCAGGCTGTGCTCAGCGCGCAGTTTCCGCACGGCGGGACGGCTGAAAAGCTCCGCAAGTCTGCTCTTTAGAACGGCCCAGGTGGGAATGTCGGCCTCGTGGTTTCGGAACCACAGGTTCGTTACGTCGCTCAGGTAGAATATAACATTGGTCAGTTTGACGCTGTCATCCCAGTTGTTATGGCGGCTCACCCATTCGTATAATTTCAGCCAATCTTCCACATCCTTGTCGCTGTAGCCGCTGAAAACAGCGGGGTCGCGCTGCCGGACGGCACCGGAGCAGATGACCGCCTGCGGCGGGGGGCGGGCTGTTGACTGGTCTTGGACATCGGGATGGTGCGACTGCGAAGGTCCACGGTGATGGGGAACGGTGAACGCAGCAACCTCCACCAAATGTAGAGTGGTTTATTGGCACGTTGAAGCGCTGGCGACAAAGACCCGGGCGCAAGTCGTGTAGGAACCAGCGAGGCGAGAGCCCGGCACACAAGCGGCAGTTCTCCAGCACGAGCCTTCCATGGGCGGCGCTAGCGCTTCGTCGTCGTTGGTGGCGGTGCTGAATCATCTTCTTCATTCCACTATATATATTTATAGGAGTTTGGATTGGAGAGAGAGAAAGAGAGAGAAAAGAGGGATCAATTCGAAAAATAATGAAGCATAAAACAGAAAATACTGAAAGCTTTAGCAAGGCAGTCGGTGAGATTCCAGCAAGAAATTTCGAACAGCGTCACAAACAGACCTGTGGCTCAACCCAAATGTTGTGGCGCGAAATGGTAGCAAGAGTGAGCTGCTCAAACTAAGGCCAAGATGCTGTAAGGGCAACTCCAGCAGTCTTCTTCTCAAAGAGCTGAAACGACGACAATGGAGCCAAAAATGATGGATAGATTCAGGCTCACGGCAAGATGCACAGAAGGGAGATAACGCCAAACCAGATCTGCGCAGATAGAAATTTAGAGGGGGGATACGGCAGCGCAACCTCGTCAGAGATACTTCTAGCTGCCGAGATTCACAAATTTTCCTGCTCCAGGAACATTTCAGATGCTCATATTCCGCCGATATTAAAAGTGCTGTGTCTTGCGCGCTTAATAACGCACGTCGCCGGAACCTAGATGCTGTGATATACGCTGTAGCCGGGATAATGGGCAACACGGAGCCGCCTAGGGAAGGCTTCGCAAGGTTATCCGCGATCTTACTTACAGTCACGCTGCTGTGGCCGGGTACCCATATCAAGTGAACAAGGCTCAAATGCGAAGGAAGGAGCGATAAAAAAGTGCTTAAAGTGGGACAGTCAACACGCGCTGCGAGGGACGAACACAAAGATAAAGAATCGGTAATGACTGCCACTGCAGAAATAGAAGGATCAAGCTTGCGCAGAGCCAGAGCTACTGCCAGAAACTCGCTTGGAAAATAGGGGTGAAATCCGGAAGGCGCAGGGAAAAGGACCAGTCTAAACTCGGACAGAAAATTCCCACCCCTGCCTTTTCGTTGCACTGAGAGGCATCGGTTTCTATTCCAATTTTTGTAGGTAGGAACCTTAAAAAATCTTCTAATAGTCCATTTAAAATACGGGTGGTAAAAGTTTCGCGTTTTGAGGAAAAATGTTGTCGAAAACAATGTGGAAAGAGGACCTACTGCTTAGTGCTGGAAGGATGTTGTAAATCTGCACGTTTAAAGGCTCAAGTAGCCTTTGCACGAACACAACCCGTGTGGTATGAAAACGAGGCCAGTGGACACCAAAAAAGGAGGTCGGCTGGCAACAGAAAATGCTTTGCAAACGATGAAAATGGGATTCAAAGATTTTGAGGAAAGTCTGCCCAGTTAGAAAGTGATATCGGAATAAGAGAGGGGGAATGCGGGCCTCAAGGTACAGCACATTGGTAGCCACGAATTTGGGGTCGCCAAGGCACAGCCGAAGCACCTCCCTCTCCAAAAGGATGAGAGGACGAAGTTTGTATGAAGCCGAGCCTGAAACCAACACAGAGCCAAATTCTAAAATTGGCCTGACATACAATATGCAAATCATTAGGAGTGCATCCCTGCGCATACCGCACCTGTGACTGCATAACCTCCGTAACATGCCTGCGGCACGAGCCCCTTTCACAGCAACATGGTCAATGTGAGGCCGCCAGGTGAGTTTGTCGTCATAAATGACGCCTAGGTATTTAAGGGATTCAACCTGGGGTACTGGTTGAAATTTACATGAAAGAGCGACCACAACAGGATCCTGTAGAGGAAAAACAAGGACGGTGCACTTGTTAACATTTAATGTGGGGTGTAAACTGCTCAACCAGTGCTCAAGAGAACTCAAATATGATTGCAGTTGATCATAGAGGGAATGTATATCAGGCGCAGCCGCAAAAAAATGCAATGTCGTCCGCAAAGAAGTGTAAACATGGAGGTTCAGAGGAATGGAGCTCAGAAGAATATTAAACAGCAGAGTCGAAAGGACAGCTCCTTGCGGAAGACCTCTCGTCTGTTTGTACCTCTCGGATTGCACCCCATTATGGACGCAGAAAAATTCCCTGTTATAGAGAAATGCAGATATCCAAGCAACTAATTAATCTGGAAACTGGAGGGACTGTAACCTATGTATTAGGATCGAATGCTCTACACTGACGTAAGTTTTAGAGACGTCAAGCGTAACGAAAGCAGCATACAGCTGTTGACGACGAGCAAGGAGAATACGACTCTCAAGATCTATATGTGCATTTCATATCGAACATCATGGCCGGAAGCCTAGTTGACATGGGCTGAGAATAGTTCTGTGGTCCACGAAGGCAGAAACCCGAATAAGTAACACCCTTTCTATTAATTTTACCACGTTTGATGTTAGAGAAATAGGCCTAATAATCCCAATTCATAGCCACCACCCTGGTTTTTAAGTAAAGGGATCACCCTGGCCAGCTTCCACTCAGCAGGGATCCATGGTGTAACAAGGAGTCGGGAGACGCCTCAAATAGACTCTTGAGCATCTCTGAAGTGACACCATCAGGACCGGGAGCAGAAGCTGGTAATCTCTGAACAACTTGAGGAAGCTCCGATAGAGTAACTTTAGCGAAATAATTATTTGGCGTCACTGGCGCAAACAACATAGGACATAATATAAATAGAGACGAGAACCGCTTATGCAGGCCCGCGGCAATTGATTCAACCGCCTCAATAACTTCCTTAGGTGACATAACTAATGACTGTAAGTTACGAGAAGGCAGGACCTGTTTTCTGGACCGTACAAAGCCAAATAATGCCCGTCGCTTGCCCGAATTTGAAAGATAATCAAATGTTCAGAGTCATATTTCACTTTCACACGAGAAACTGTGCGTTTAAAGGTGGCTGCTATGAATTGATAATCTTTCTAGTTATTTGGGAATTGGTTATAAAGAAGCTTTTTTCATGTTGCCTTCCTCCGCCTGTAATCCCTCGCACAGTCTGCGTTCCACCAATGATTAGAGAAATTCCCTTCTGAGGGCCGCACCATGAACTCCGACATTTTATGGCATTCGTCTATAGCCAGGCATATGCTTGTTGACTGGTGGTCCTCGGCGATGTTAGAAACTGACGCGAAGGCAGAGCCCAACATCGTCTGAAATTTGTCATAATTTACATGCGTCCGCAAAGAACGAGCCGCAGGTGTTACATGACATATGATATCAAAACGAATAGGTATATGGTCACTAGAGGAGCCGCAATCAACAGTCGACCAATTCATTATGCCAATTCCAGGACTGGTGAATGTAAGATCTAAAACAGGTTTAGACTAAGCGCGAAGGTAAGTGGCCGATCCAGAATTTGAGCACATAATGCTGTTATCAGAAACCCAGTCCCAAAGGCGCTTTCCACATAGATTTGTGCGGTAACTCCAAGACACATGGTGTGAATTGAAATCGCCAGCCATGAGAACTGGGTTTCCACAGCTAGCGAGAGGCGAATCTAGTGGTCTGGTATCCTGGACTTCATAGCGGAAATAAATATTTACTAATGAAAATGGGGAGCGCCCAGGAAGAACAAAGTCTAATGCCAAAATCTCAGTCACGGGGCATTTGCTCAAAAAATACCTTAGCCCTGTGCCAAAGTTTTGAAGATAACGTTAGCAAACCTCCCCTTCCCCCCCCCCCTCGTGACTGGCGATCTAGACAAAATGAACGATAATTTTTAAAATGAAAATGTTTGTCGGCTGAAAGCCACGTTTCTTGAAGAATTATGACATCCCGATTAAGCTGGGAAGAAATACAGTGTAAATCTGTTTAAGCTGTAAGAATAGAGCGACAGTTCCAGTGTAGAACTCGCAACGACGGTATGGTTTCGAAAGCAGAGCAGCAGCAAGTGCCTGCTCTAAAATGGTGTGCTTCGGCTTAGTGCCAAGCTGCTGCTTCTTTGTTTTGGCCTGTGAACGCGGAGAAATAGATGAAGGAGATATCGGGGACCCGCTGCGCCTGAGGACCCGCGCATCAGACGCCATCATCTCGGAATAATTCCAGCGCTACTGTAAGTACCCGAAGCAAGTGCAGAGTTAAGGGCAGAAGTTTGTTCCTTGGTCTAAGATGTGGCAGATAGTGAAGAACGGACACAAGCAGGGGGAATTACATTCGATAGAGAAGCCAAACTGGCCTGCACAGCGTTGGTAACCTGGGAAGCCAGGACGTTAGTGAGGCATTCGGAAACACTTGCAGCAATTCTCTTTACCATTATTGTAATGGACGCCTCCACAGCTGACGCAATTGCACAGCAGTCACACCTGCATACCCGTAGGCCCGTTCCTTAATCTCCAATATAGCGTCTCGGCGCGAACAACGTTTCCTGTCTATAAGCTCCAAGATCTGAATCTCCTGCGCACGAGATGGGGCAGTTGGAAGAATTAGCAGCGTGGGCACCACCGCAAAGGCAGCACTTCTCGTTCTGCTCAGAGCAAGTGCTCGTGTGATGACTCTCTCCACATGAACAACAGCGCAAGGTGGATTTGCAACTGCCGGCGCTATGGCCATAGCGCCAGCAGTTGGTGCACTGCAGAGGCCTAGACGATAGCTGGTCGACCCGAAAAAATAGAGGCCAGGCCTTGATTTCACTGGGGCAAGACGTGCCGGCAAAGGTGGCAATCACCGATTCTGTGGGCTCCCGGATGTTGCCAACATCCCGGCTACAGCGGTGCACAGAATGACACCTGCTGCGGACAGCAGATCAAGGGTCTCTGCTGGAGACAACGAAGAGTCGACGCCTCGAACCATGCCCCTCGTACAAGCCAAGTGTGGCGGGATAACAGAGCTTACCCGGAGAGATGCAAAAGACGAGGAAGCTAGGAGATCTCTGACGCAGGCGAGGTCTAAGGATCTGCAGAGAATACCGCCGCGTCCAAACTGCCGGACCTCACTGATGGCTTCATAATGATAAGTGGCTGATTGGAGCGCAGCCCGAACAACTCGTGGGTTGGTCATCTTGATGGTGCCACCATCCTTAGGCACCAGCGCAACAGGCATGCTGCCGACGCCACTGCGCAAAAAAGCCTCCAAGGGCAAGACATCAGGGGAAAGAGATGCCGACCAGGAGGAGCTCCCCTGGCCGGGAGACTGGGTAGACAAACCCCGGGCTTACGGCCTCACCGTGTTCTTGATGCCCACAAAACGATAAGCGCAAAGGCTCAGGGAGAAAAAACCTCAACCAACCACCCGAAACTCAACCGATCGTTCCCAGAGAAGCTAGGCCCGGAGGCATTACAGGTAGGAAGGGCATACAAAATCAAAAGTATAATGAAAAAAACAAACAAAGTTTGCTATCGTGCCATAACGGCACCGCTTTCTCGCCACATAAAGATAATTGGGAAGCGTGCGGGAGAGGATGCGGTTATTTTCGGCGCCTAAACGACTGTCTAGTCTAGTCTGCAAAATGAATTCATTGAAGAGCCAACCTCAAGGCTGCTCGAAGACGCACGCTACACGTTTCGTCCCTTCCAGGAAGGGGTGATTTATTCCTTGCCAGTGTCCGGTGGGAATAAGTACATCGGCCGACGTGGGCGATGCCTTAATGAAAGATTAAAATAACACGAATAAAACGGCTCATGTGTTGGCACCCCAGAGCGCGTGCAAAGCACTGCAGAGACTGCAAGAAAAGATGAAAGTGACTCTGAATATAATCATTTCGAGCCCCTACATCAACGCTGAAGTGTTACAGGAAGGAACCGTGAAGCGTTGGCGAGAGAAATCATTGAAACACTGATGATAACGCCACTCCGCGATGACTTCGCGATGACCTCGCGTCACTTCACAGCTGCAGATAGTTTCATTAAGCTGCATTTGTACAGGACGTTAAGAAGACCGAAACTATAATACGCATGCTCTATTTGGGATCCTATCAAATATCTCTAACACTTTAGACTCAGTTCAGAACCGCGCCGCCCGCTTTATTGTTTCAAATTACTCACGAACAGCAACCGTATCTGCACTAAAGTCAGCCCTTGGTATTCAAGCTCTTTCTTTGCGCCGCAAATATTTTCGCTTATGTCTTTTCTAGCGGATTTATTATACTAACCCTATTCTCAGAAATCAATTGCTGCTTCCTCCATCTTATATATCCTCGCGCACTTATCATAGTTCCAAGGTAAGAATCCCGCACTGCAAAACCACCCTTTGCTTCAATTCCTTTATTCCTCGAACTGCAAATGACTGGAACCACCTCCCTGCCTTCATCGGTACAATCACCGATGTCGAACATTTCAAGAAAATTACTTCTGATTTTGAATGCCTCTTCTCTCTGTAATGCCTCCGGGCCTTGAGAGAATTGAAATTAAATAAATAAATGTATTAGCATGCCTTCTATAGCTTTGTCAGAGAAAGAAAGAGCCTGTCTTGAATGTGAATGATGACACGAGCAGGTTGCTTTTTGAGGGTCGATGTTTTATATGCAACAACTGTACCTTGTGGCTTCTGGCCACAGTAGGGCATTTATAGTGACTGGTTTGCCAATAAAGTCTTCAGTTGCAATTCTGCGCTGTGTTCTGTCGTCCTCTCTTGCCCTGTCGCTCGCGCTGTAACTATGTTGGAAAACTGACACTGCTGCTGAAAAGCACCAAGAACTATAATGCTTCATAGCAGTCAATAATTTACTGAAGGTTAATTTTTTTGCGGAAAAGTCGGGCTACGCGGTGGTGATGTGGCCGTTCCCAAGAGATGGGAAGACATGCGCAGACTGTAATCTGTTCTCAAAAGTGTGCAACAGTTGTGAGCTTTTGAACGCTGCGAAAAAGCTGAAAGTCTGATCGCGTCTTTCGTCCTCAAGAAAAGATGGGAACTCTGGGATTTTTAAAAGAGCAGCTTTGTATGCTTCTAAATGAAGGGAGCTCATTGATGTATTCCTCAGAACATGTCATTTAGTCAAGCATATTCTACACAACCAGCCCGCATGCATACAAATTTGTTAGCAGCTCTACAAATTTTAATCTTGGGTAATTTATGTGCATTCACAAGACTGTGTAAAAAGTCCAACGTTACTCCTGAGGGTGAACTAAGGGATCAGAGATTTTTACAGTACGTAACAAGAAAAGCAGATATTTTCACTACATGAGTGAACGGCAGCTCTCATGATGGGTGAAACCTATATACCACAATATTTTGACTATAAAGGATGTTCCCTCACGGCCACAGCATCCCACTTCCTTGAAACTTCCAAGACTGCGTACGTATTCATGACTCTGTGGTTCAACCCATGCACAAGGATATGGCACACATCCTGCCAGTCTTCAGTAATGAGGCAGGTGACTTGCCTGGCATCTCTAAAAATGTTACTTTAGGGTTGAAATAGCGGGAGTCAAGGTTATTGTGGTCATAAGCGATAATACTGATACTGGGGAGCGCTAGGTTCTGGACAAAGAAACAACACACACAAAGGAACAACATGAGACACGAGCGTGTTGTTCCTGTGTGTGTGTGGTTCCCTTGTCTAGAAACTAGCGCTGCCCAATCTCCGTATACACGGCCAACTAGCCCCCTACACAGCTTTACTTAGCTCTATAAGCGATAAAAATAGGAAAGGGAATGTCATGCTTAAACAAGACAAAATTAACAATTGACATAGTGCATGCCCATCCGCACACAATTCACAGGCACTGTTTTCGTGGTCGATCCCCTTCACCTTTTAAAGCGCATCAGAAAAACCTGGCTGAATAAAAAAAATGCAGACACTTGTCTTATCTATCTAAAACTTAAAAGGACACAAACAAAGTTTTAAATCAAAAAGCTTCGTTTGGAACGCTTCGTGGCCTGTATCCTTCGGAGTGACATAACCAGTTCAAGTTTTCCTATGGCCGAACATATAAAGCCTGGCATACAATAAATATGAAGTGCCAGAATGCACACACTGCCCTAAAAGCAATCAACCAAATTGGAGCACAAGCGCTCAAATCTAAGCTCAAAATCTGGGTTTCGCTACGCCGCTTACTCAAGAGATTCATAGAATAGACATGTGATGGTGCATTGTAATCACGAAAACGCAAACAAAGGACCGACACCTCAGAAATCTTCGTCAGGAACCTGTCAGAAGCACGACCGACATGCGGTTGTATTTTCTTGGTGAATTTGTAGTGTGTCGCGGCAAAGTGACTGGCCTAAGTATGAGTGACGGTTGTTCTGGTCCACTGACAGCGAAACTCACTCAGTAGCCTGCCTGACATCCTATGCTTTGATAGAACCAGCAGGGACTACTTCAGGAGTTCAATTTCGAATGTGTCGTGCTCGGGTAATGTCAATGGGACTGTTTGGAGAAAGGTTTGGACGTTACCACCGGCACCTATGAGCCACCCGCGCAGTGACGGCGGCGGCGCGCCAGCTATGCGCCGTGTGATGTCACTGCTCCTTGCGCAGGCGCAGTATCGCCGCGAAATGGCTCGGCGACTTGGTTCCGCGAAATGGCTCGGCGACTTGGTTCCGCGAAATGGCTCGGCGACTAGCGTAGTGTTGCTTTCGCAACAAAACGCCCATAGCCGCGTAGCTCACCTGGCTGAGACAGCGGAACAGGAACCCTGCAGCTTTTCCACTGGCCTTGGCGGAGTGCAGAGGAACCTTGTGGAGGAGGATTTCTTTGACGATCCGCCTGCTGAAAGCTGAGCGGTACTTGTCCAGGGGGGCGGGATACCGGTTCTTGGCGCTGTCCGAGCCGTGGCACACGTGCCTGCAGAGAGAAAGACGTAAACGGATTTTATATTCAAACCGACTTAAGGCACAGTGAGAAGAAATAAATTTGGCCAAAACCAACAGACTTCAGTGCTCCAGTGTCAAAGAGTGTCTCTTCAATAAAAACGAAGGTTTAACATGTTGTTTTTCTCTGATAATGAAATGTAGATTTTCTCACCACTTGTTCCTTTTAGAAGCAAGCTGCAGTTACCTGAAAACAGTTTTTGTTTTCATGAGATGGGGGGGGGGGGGGGCACGTTCTTAATCTAACTGTTCAAGTGCAATGCTAAACATGATTCTGTATATCACCAAGGATTGGCGCCTTTTTCACGGCCTATTACCATCCTCTGCAGATCCTCCTCCTCTGTTTTGGCCTAAGAGCCACCCCCTCTATGTAACCATATCTGCATAGGGCAATCAGTTTCTCAACTCCCCATTACCACCGGATAGCTGGCGCAGCTTCTTAGAACGCCGCTGGATCTAATGGCGCTGCAGTCGCGCTTTCCTACTTGTGTCGCGCTTCTTATGCTGCGTGTCCGAGAAAGAAAGGAGGCATCGCACTCTTAACTGAACGTGTATCCTTTTTTTCGATGTGAACAAAACAAGAATTCGCATTGCTGGTATTGGTATAAAGTTCAAAAATCCATCCCCCTTGTAGGGCACAACGGTTCACATACATAAGTTGGCACGAATGACATGGTACCGGACAATACGCCCTTCACCTTCTTATATGTCGATTGTCCCAATCATTAATCCGCATCTCATGCGTTCTAAGCACATTGGTTTCTGAATTCTTTTCGGCGGTTATAGCGCTTACTTCACATGGATCGTATGTTATGACTAAAGTGTTTCTGTGCGCGAGCACTGAGATGTGTTCAGAACGCCCCACCAGGTATCGCCTACTTTGATTTCGACTTCTCTATTTGGGTCATGAACGCCAGGCGCTACAAAGGTGGAAGCTCAACCAGCGTTATTTCAATTTCTTTGCCTAAAACTTCTCAAAGGGCTGTCTTTATCGCTATGTGCTCCCTGTGTTTTTTCTCCTGCGCTCTCTTTCTTGTTCTAACGGCTTTCCTTTACAGATTGTTTGCATCTTGTGGCTCCTATTAATTCATGCTATTGTTTTCGTCGCGATGACGTGCAATTTGCCGTCGGAGAAACAAATAACGTGTACATAGCAGCTCCTTCGAAAAAGACAATTGGCTGTGGTTTAGCTCTGGTTAAATCTGGAGTGACGCGGCTCAGCTCGTCCTCTCCTCCACTCTCCATAATTGCCCCGGTGCCTCCGCCTAGTCGCCTACTTATATAGCTGCGGCACTTATCCTCCTCTCGACTGCCCCCCCCCCCCTCCCACTCGAGACGGCGCATATGCACAACTGTTGCAGCACGGTTTCGCCGGCGCATCGCACCGCCGGCAGCAGCAGCTGCTCCGCACCACGTGACCAACCACCACGGAGCTCAAGTGGTGCCACGCTAAAGGCTCGAAGAGCTGGCGTAGTGTAGCTCTCGCTACAAAAGACGATTTAGCAATGATAAGCGCGGAAACCGATACAATAAAACTAGTTATGGTGGGCACTCTAGGTCTGTGCTCTGAATGTGAAAGCACTCTTTGACCTGAAAGCTTTTTGTATCTTGCATCTTTTGCACACTGAACATCTTAACAGTAAAGGTCTTTTGTCTGAAAGAATTTTAACTGAAGGCCTCTACCATAAAGGTTTTTGGCCTAAACACCTTTGCTCTGATGGCACAAGGTGAAGGCGTGCCCGATGTACACAGCTGGGAGGTCCCTCACAACCACGGTGCGCAGGTGGGCTGCCTGCCACTAAGCAGGCTTCAGGGACCTAAGTGCGTAAGTATGCATGCCTGAAATCGAATAATGCCCCTAGTGGTGCTATCGCAAAAAAAAAAAAACTGGGCCTATCTTCAGCCTTCATACTTCGCCACCTGTTAGTCGAGTTTGTCCTAGCGCATCGGGCGCACAGATATTAATGCCACCTGCATGCTTCATTATGACTCTCTCAAGGCCTGTGACAGAGGCTGAAGTTTTCAACAGCTGCTTGTGCAGCTTGTTGCACCATTCAGGACGCTGCTACCATGTTTTTCCCCAGCGATAACAGTATCGGGAATTATGCAGTCTACCGTTAGATTTCTTGAGCACAAATCTATACACGTCTTCCCTGTTATTTCATCCAGTATTGTCCTATGTGGCCAGTTCGCAGATTGTAGAGCCAAAGTGTCCAGATCACTCAGCCTGAGTGAATGGGGCTGATATCAGCCTAGCAGAGGAGTGGCACAAGATAGTTCATAATGATTGTGTACGCACTTCTTACTCGAAGGCGATGTATATATTCTCGATGCGCGACAACAGCGCGAAATTCGCTACAACAGCGCCACTAGTTGCCGCTACCGCCGCTTGAGCCTTCACCTGTGCAAAGCTGGAATGAAAATTGTATAATAACTTTGGAATATACGGTCATTTTCCTAGGAAGGGCGATGGTTTATTATTTAGGGAGTTATTTTTAGCCGTAAGGTTCATGATTGTATACAGAATTCAAATTTAAAGGCAAGAAATGCGTCTCTGCCTACCGAGAAAACGTGAACATTGAAAGAAATAGAAAATACTCTATTTCTAGGAAGGATGAGAACAGGAGATATTTGTCCTCAATGTTCCTTAAATACAAACTCTCGCAATGGCTGAGTGGAGTGGTCACAAAATCGCAAGGAGTACAGACCACATAGACACATACACATATTATTGGCTTCGGTGAGAACACAATATCTTCGAAAATAACGCGGACCCTCTTCTACAACGCAACTCAGACGCTAAGCAAAGATTGTTTTTCAAGTTAAAAACTGACAGTAATTTCAATGTAGACTAACCAAAGCGCCCTAGCGGGATAGAGCAGAATTCATCAAACAAAAAGATAATACATTCACAATGAAACAAAAAAGTGCCAAAAATAGGAGCAAACTAACAAATAAGTGAACCCGCGTTTCGTCCTCCGCGTCCGAGCGCCTCCTCAGTTTTCGTGCTTAGAGGAATCAGAGCATTTCAAGCATCTCTGGACAACTGCCAGCCCGCGCGGCTAAGCTTAACGTCCTATCACGCTATGCTCTACATCTACACCTTCTTCCTTTCTTCAACCGAGGATGATGTCAAAGCAACTATAAGCGCATGGCCTTTATCCTTGGTAATAATTTAAGAAATAGAAATCTTCACCACCGTGGAAAATGGTACTTGACATAACTAAAGAAACAGCAGGTGCAATAAGGCGGTGGTAAGTACTCACATGTGCATAGAAACGTAATTCGGTGCACAGAAGTTTTCGTCTTATACAGGCTGATCTCACACCACCTGCTCATTAAGCTATAGTTGGTAAAAGTGGAGAGATCACCTTGCTAGCTTAAGGTGAACACAGCCCAAAGGCGAGATCTCGATTCTCACCTGTAGAAGTCGTCGCACGAATGCACGCTGCGGTCCAGGGAGCGCCTCAGGTCTTCGTCCAGGGAGAAGCAGCCCTGCTTACAGTTTGCCATCCGGTCCATAAGTACGACGGGCGTCACGAGCAGCTTCGCGGACGCGGCCGCGGCGAGGCCCACCACGAACGAAGTGTAGCGGAGCCAACGACCAGCGTGCGAGGCGTCTGCTGGAGGCCACAAGTCAGGACCGGGGTCACCTCTGGTCACCGCGTTGTGCTGCTTGCGACGCTTTCCGGAGTCTTCGCCCCTGCGCAGCCCCGGCCAGCCGTCGGTATCCTGTCGCCTTGAGAATCGTTCCTCTGAGCCCGCCACTAAGACGGACTCCATAGCACCCGATCGAAGTCAAAATGCCTGTACTCGTTTTGTTCGATGATAAAAGATTGGCAGCACTAGTCTTGCTCAAAGCGCTTGAATAAAGAAATCGGAGCAGTGGAAACCGCTGCACCAACCATGCACTTCTCTTCTTCTTCCGCGCGTGCTGTCTCGGGGCCGGTGCCACGAGACCGGTTGATGTCTATCACGGTGTCATTTCCGTGCATTAATTTATACATCGGGTACCAGTGGGTTACACTTTATGGCATAAATTAATGTCGATGATATAATACGGATAGTAGTAGAGGATATTATCTGGCCGAAATGTCGGTAGGCTACATCTGCCATCGTTGTCCACCGTCAGTAATATTTGCAGCCTTATCCACCATTTCTCGTAATTTTAATCTGAATGAGTCCTTACTTACTGCGCACGTCCACATCGGGTAGCGAACGCCATATCAGTTTCCAGAATTGAACATTTCTAACGTGCATCAGGAACAGCAGGACTCCGTGCATCGTGTGCCACGGCTTCACGGAGTTCTGCTGTTCCCTCTCCTCCCCGTTGGTGCTGCTCTCCCACGGACTGCCTCTGCGTCTTCTGGCCGTCTTCAAATTTTGGTGAGGCCGTTCCGCGAGTGGGAGATTTGGTCAGGTCTTTCCCCCTTTGGATGTAGGTTCGAAGGCTTTGCAGGTTTTCCGCCATGGCTATGTCTTCCCCGGGCTCAGGTCCGGTAACCTGGTTCGCCAGTTTACCGGCTGAAAATCTGCCGCTAACATCTTTTAGTCAGAACGGTGTCAAGCTAATCCCTGTGGCGCTGGTCCCTGTAGGAGATGGTGTAATTAAAATAAAAAACTCTCGACTGATCCAGGAGCAGCTGAAGGCAGCCACCAGCCACTATCTTGAGATTTCGGGGGTGCGACCATTTTGCGAGAGAGGAATTCTATGCAAATCGGCTCACTTGGATTGCGTTGCCGATTTGCTGCAGTGCACCTCTTTCGCCTCACTACCGGTGAAGGTATTCATTCCTGAGCAGCTAGCCTGCGTAAAAGGAATTATCCGCGGTGTGGATCCTTCCGCTATACCAGGGGAAATTCTTGCAGACTTTCATGACGCCGGTGTTGGCATCCTTTCAGTTTACCTTACCGCTGCAGGAGAGAGGCTGGAGGCTCCCGAACACCAACGGAGTCGGTTATTGCCACATTTGCACGGTACTCTTGTCCGTCCAAGATCAAAGTTTGGCCTATTGTGTACCATGTAGACCCACTGCAGCCCCGTCCTTTACAGTGTAAGAATTGCTGGCGGTTCGGTCACAGTGCCAAATCTTGCAAGTCCGCAACGGGCTGTCGCGTTTGTGGCGGTGATCATGCACACGACATTTGCACTTCTTAGTCGCTTAGCTGCTGCCTTTGCCACTCTGATCACACAGCTGACGACCCCACCTGCCCGAAGCGTGCCGATGAGCAGAACGTCTTGGACATTATTCAGCGTGACAGGTGCTCTCGCGCTGATGCATACGCCCGCCTTGACAGACGGCAGTGCTCATACGCAAGTATTGCCCGCACGACCACTGCTGATGTGGAGGCAGCCTTAACTAAGTCCGTTGTTGCTGCGGTGGAGAAGGCTGTTGCTGGCGTACTTGACCGCATGATCAGTACGTTCAGCGATGCCTTGTCCCAGGTCCTTTCCGCGCAGGCTGCTTCATCGGCTTTAAGTAACCTCAACTCGTCTACCTGTCCTCCCTCCTCTGCCACTGCTGCTATTCAGCCCACCACCCCTTCTGCCTCCACGTCCGTGGGTGTAAATGACTCTGACCAAGTCCCCCTCTCTAACGTTTGTGAGTCAGATGTTGAAATGACTACTCCATCTCAGAAGCGTCGTGCTTCCTCTTCTCCTTCGAAATCTGACAATCATCATGGTAAGACTAAGAAAAGTTCGCCTGGAATTTCAAAGAAAACAGATGTGTTGAAAGAGGCTGTTGCGGCTACGTTTTTAAAGCAATAATAATGGCGGGAATATATGTTCTCCAATGGAATTGTCGCTCTATATCATCTTCTTTCCCCGATTTATAGCAGCTTATACTAAAACATAGTCCAGACATTATTTTAATACAGGAGTCGTGGCTCAATCCCAATCGCCCATTTGCAATTAAAAATTTCTCCATTTTTAGAAATGATCGCCCAAACGGCAGGGGTGGGAGATTACTAACATTGATTTCAACGAAACTGTATCATCGTGCTAAAGTGTCTCACAAAATTATGAGACCTGATTGTGAGATACTTGCCGTTGAGATCATTATTCCGCAGTGCGCCCCGGTTACGGTGGCGAATATCTACTTCCCCGCAGGAGTCCGTACGACGGATGTGCTCGATGCGTTACTGCGCAACAGCAGACGAGTAGTTCTAGCTGGGGACTTCAATTCTCATCATGTAATTTGGGGTTTCAGATGAGACTTTAGCGGGAAATTACTTTGGTCTTGGATGTCAACAAACGGCGTGTGCTGTTACAATAGTCGCGCCATAACTTACACGAGCGCTAATTCTCGATCAGCTATAGATTTAACGCTAGCAGTTAATGGTACAGCGGTATCTTCGTGGTGTACAGTTGACTGCGGTACGTCCAGTGACCACTGCCCAATCACTTTCACTATTGCGTGCAGTGCAGTCAGGGCGACTGGTTCGCCACAAAAATTTATAAATACTACACTGTTTAAGAACCTCCTAGGTGAGGCCCTCTCGTCTGTTGCCCCCTCCGATAAATCTGACGGGGGCCCTCAAGTATTAAATTCTGTGTTAGACGCCTCGCGGCGAGCAGTCTTTACAGTTCGGTCAGGCGTTGAAAATAAGACTCCTTCCAGTTAGTGGAATGACGACTGTGAAAAAGCTTATCGTCAAAGGAAAGCTGCATGGAAGAGTCTAACGCACAACCAGTGCCCAAAGAACTGGATAAATTACAAATTCTTTGCAGCCTCTTTTAAAAGAACAATATCTAAGGCTAAGGATGATTACTATGCCAGCCTGAACACCTATCTGTCTAATCCTGTCAACCGAAAGTCTCTTTATAGATTCATTGAACGTATTCATGTACTGCCCTCTTCTCACATCTCTCAGTCCA